>NW_020664418.1:27427837-27438638 GCF_002925995.2 Terrapene triunguis
AAAAAAAAAAAAAAAAAAAAAAGCCGCGATCGCGATCTGCGGCGGCAATTCGGCGGGAGGTCCTTCGCTCCAAGCGGGAGTGAGGGACCGTCCGACGAATTGCCGCCGAATAGCTGGACGTGCCGCCCCTCTCTGAAGTGGCCGCCCCAAGCACCTGCTTGGCAAGCTGGTGCCTGGAGCCGGCCCTGCGTGCACATATGTGGTGCGCCACGCCAGACTCTGGATGTTACCCCTGCAGCAATGGCTGACAATGGTCTACTCCCAGTCCCGGACCACTTGGAAAAGGTTACTACCATCCCTGCAATGATACTAACCTCGCTGCGATGGTGGACCGACCCCGGAAAAATCCTGGAAGGAGTTCCCTTAATCAGCACTCCTCACTCAGTCGAGTTAGTTTCGGACGCCTCGGACTTCAGCTGGGGGGCACACCTCGATAATCTCCAGACCCAGGGCACATGGTCCCCAAAGGAAATTACATTATACATAAACATCAAAGAGCTCAGGGCATGTGCAGTCTTCCTATCTGACCTGTAGGGCAGAGTGGGCAGAGTCTTGAAGGACAACACAGCCTTGATGTTCTACATCAACAGACAAGGGGGAGCATGATCCTCCGCCCTCTGCCAAGAGGCACTTCATCTTTGGGACTTCTGCATCGACCACAGAATCCACCTAGAAGCATGTCACCTCCTGGGTGCCAAGAACTTGCTAGCAGATCACCTAAGCAGGGACTTCTCTCACCACGAGTGGGTGCTCCACCCAGAGGTAGCTGGCACGATCCCCCAGAAGTGGGGAACTCCCTCAAGTGGATTTGTTCACCACCAGACAGAACAGGAGGTGCCACAGATTTTGCTGCAGATGGGGTCTGGGCAAGGGCTCCCTCTCCGATGCTTTCCTCCTGCCATGGGCAGGAAGCCTGATGTACATATTCCTTCCGATTCTGCTCATCAGCAAGGTCCTAGCGAAAATCACACCCAACAGGTGAGGGATGATGCAGCCTTTGGCAGGGCAGTCCTGCATTCAGCAACCAGGTGAACGCCGACCCCTCCTCCGAGGAAACTGCTTGGGAGTCACCTATTGGAATGCAAATGAGCAATCACTCGAAGAAGAAAAAACGGTTATCTACCTCTCGTAACTGTTGTTCTTTGAGATGTGTTGCTCATGTCCATTCCAAATCCCACCTACCTACCCTCTGTTGGAGTATTCTGGCAAGAAGGAACTGAGAAGGCGGAGTCTAGGTGCCTTAATTTAAGTAAACCATCTGAATTTTCTTTTCTAGAATAGTGGCTCAACTTTGTTCCTCTGCACCCTGCTCCTTCCCCAGCAGTCCCCTCCCCAGCAGTTTGACTGCATGTTTTGTTCCCAGGATCAAGAATTCTATGTTTCACTAAAGATCAAGCTCACAGGCTCGTAGTTAACGTTCTTTAACTGATAATGTGAAATAATACTGTCAGCATGAAAAAGCTCCACTACTTAACAAAATCCAGCAGAGGGCATTATAAACTAGCTTTATATATGTTTATGAATGAAATCATTATGTAAGATCTAGAGCAGGGGTGGGCAAACTTTTTGGCCCAAGGGCCACATCGGGGAATAGAAATTGTAGGGCGGGCCATGAATGCTCACAAAAGTGGGGTTGGGGTGCAAGAGTGGGTGTGGGCTCTGGGGTGGGGCAGGGGATGAGGAGTTTGGGGTGTAGGAGGGTGCTCTGGGCTGGGAGCAAGGGGTTCGGAGGGCGGGAGGGGGATCAGGGCTGGGGCAGGGGTGTGGGAAGGGGTGCAGGTTCCAGCTGGGGGGTGCGGGCTCTGGGGTGGGGCAGGAGATGAGAGGTTTGGGGTGCAGGAAGGTGCTCCAGGCTGGGATTGAGGAGTTTGGAGAGTGGGAGGGGGATCAGGGCTAGGGCTGGGGCAGGGGGTTGGGGCGTGTGGAGAGGCTCAGGGGGTGCAGGCTCCAAGCGGCGCTTACCTCAAGCAGCTCCCAGAAGCAGTGGCATGTCCCTTCTCCGGCTCCTACACGAAGGCGCCGCCAGGCGGCTCTGCACACTGCCCCATCCACAGGCACTGCCCCTGCAGCTCCCATTGGAGTGCGTAGGAGCCAGAGCGGGGCCATGCTGCGTCTTCTGGGAGCTGCGTGGTGCGGACCCCGACCCTGCGCCCCGGCCAGAGTGCTGGAGCGGGGCCAAGCCACGTGGTGCAGCCCCCGACCCAGCACCATGGCCAGAGCGGGGCCGAGTTGCGTGGTGGACTCGCGGACCGTCTTAAAACAGCTCGCGGGCCAGATCCGGCCCGGGGCCCGTAGTTTGCCCACCCCTGATCTAGAGGGATAGTATACAAGCAAAGTATGCATGGAAAAAATAATTTCTCATTCCCTAAGGAGACAGAAAAGATCAAGGTTGAAATCCTGACCTCCCACTGAAATTACTGGCAAAATAAAAAATCACTGTCCTCATTGTTCCAAGGGTGGGAGGGAAAGAGAGATGTTGACCATGTAGATGTTACTGACCTATACTGTACAATGAATTCTGCCTGTACAAGAGGGAAGATAAGGCATGCTGCAAAAAACATTTCACAGGTTTGGAGGAAAGATGGAAGGTATGTTCCTGGATGAATGGGGTTTGGGAGGTATTTCTGTTTGATTGATGTCCGGGGATCTCAAACTTTTTGCCTGCATGAATGACCTCTTTTTGTGACTTACAGTTTCCTGTGACCCCAGACAGCAACATATAGTGCTAAGGAATTTACACATTAAGTACATTATGTAATGCTCTCTAATGTGACAGATGGGCTTGCATGTTGCAACACAGCTTCTCTAAGTCCAGTGGTGTCGTAGAAATTGCGTATCTAATCTCCAATGTGACATCGATGGTAAATCAATTCGGAGCCTTGATGGCAACAAGTGCTCTGAGTCCAGCTTCACACAAACACGTGCTTGTGAACGGCACCATCGGTTTCAAGTTGCATGTTAAGCGTGCAGCATATTCAGCTGCTGGCAAATCCGTGGCATCAAGCTTGCACTGAAGGGGGTTTTGCACCCAATCATACTTTGTCATGTCCAAGTTGAGGAAAAAAGGATGCAAACTTCCTCCAGCTGGCGAGCTGGTCACCTGGGTGGGAGCTGAATAATTTCATTGTCAGCCAGAAAATTGCAAAGCTGTGGGAAGTAATTTGTCTTCAATAGATTATTCTAGAAAACCATTTTCTTCATGAATTCTGTGATTTGATCACTCACTGAAGGAGGTGGGAGTTCTTTCCTTGCAGACCTGTATTCAATTCATTCAGTTTTTCAAATGTGTCTGTGACATAGGCAAGAGGGCTCATCTTCCTTTGGTCACAAAGAAAATCAATAAATTCACTCTTTTTTGCAGTCCATTGCATAAGCACGCAGCTCATCTTTCAGTTCAAAAAATTGTCCCAGTACTTTTTCTCTCAAGGGCCAATGAGCTTCAGTGTAGGGAACAATGTATCATGAGTGGACCCCATTTCTCCACAGTTTTGCAAACAGACATGCGCTAAGAGGCTGAGTGTTGATGTAGTTCAGAATAGATTAAACCTGCTGCAAAACTTCACCTAGCTCTGGACCCAGAGTTTTAGATGCCAGTTGTTCTCTATGAATCATGCAGTGAGTCCACACAGCAGATGGAACAACTTCATTTACTAAGAAAGCCTCATCATATTTTTGAGCACATTTCTTGGGCTCTTGTTTTTCATTCATAAGTTCATCACTAGACTCACTGCTGGAGGTTGAAGGAGATACTCTGTAAAAAAGAGTCCATTATGCCTCCTATCCCTGATCAGAAACAGGAATTCGCTGTTGAGAAAATGAGACCAGGACTTAGGAAGACCCTGTGTGGTGATACTCGGGCAGCACAGAGACCACGACTTACAATGATCCTCTATTCTTGAGTTCCAACAGGGTACTGAGGTGCCATAAAAGAAGATATGGGCCCTGCCTTAAGGAGCTTACAAGCCATTGCAGATCCCATCTCCAAAAAGGCCAGCACAGGCTCCTATGGGCTGGAGCAGAGAGGATGCTCTGTTGATGAGGCTGCTGCCCCCCAGATAATGTTCTTCTGCATTCAAGTTCCTCTGCTGGATGCTTGCACAGCCAGATGGTGCAAATGGCCAAATTAGCATCTGCACAGTCTCCTCCACACAGCCAATGTGTCCAGACCTGCTCCACAAACCCTGCACCAAGATGCTGCTGTTTTGATCTACAAAATGGTGGCCCCACAACACACAACGTGACCTCACATGCGCCATACCTGCAAGGTCATGCTGTGCAGAGTCTGACATTTTGTAGATCAAAATGGCGGCCGCCTGGTTGTGCATATATATCATATATATTAGTCTTCCCTTATGCATTAGAAGCACTGGTTTTCAACAAGACAACTTCTTTATTTTTGTTGAAAATTCAATTCTGTCTTTAACTGATGCAACTTTTTGGCATGGATTCAGTCATCTTGCTTTCTGTACAGTCTGTATTTCTCTTTTTTATTTCACGATGAAGTGTTGCCTTTCTCTAATTCCATTGCAGCATTCTGGTTAGAATATAAGGCATCTCTTAAATGGTTTGTTACAGGGATAGAATGAATAATAATTTCCTCTGACTACAACTGAGGCTTCGCATTTCTTGTGGCACTGTCTATATGTCAAGTGAGGCCATCAGAACCAGACTTTAAAGGCAAATCCTCTTCAATCTCTCCTAATACCTCACGTCTGCAGTGTTTCCTATAATGAGCAAACTTTCTTTTTTAAACTAGGGTGGGGTCGGGGGATGCACCTATACCAAAACTGGGCAAATACATTAATATGTTACTGTAGCTCTTTCTTTTTTTTTTCTTCTTTTTTCATCTAACTTCTCTCTCCCTAACTCCATTTTTCCCTCTGTCTCTTTGTTTCATGTCTAAAATTGGATTGTAAGCTTTTTGCGGCATTTTTTCGGTAAAGTCTGTAACACGCTTTGGGTGCTTCGTCAGTAATAATGGAAGAGACAGTTTTGTAGGGATACAATTTGAGTCAGAAGAAGCTTCCAACAGGAGATCAGCCCAGATATCCAGTGTTCACTCTTTCCTTGCTTTTTGGTGGTTACTTAAATGTTAGTTTTAGCTAATTTAGCATGTAATGGTATATGATTTTATATATAAATCAAGTACTTATAGTGGAAATTGAATGACTTCAGTAGTGAGAGCATGAGGAAAAAAATTGTATGCAATAATCCTCTAGTCTTTAAAGGAACGGTTTTGCCATGAAAATTCTATTAGTCTTTACCTGAGTTACTGGCACAAATACCTCAGATTATTGGAATTGAAAAGTAATTCTTATTTTTAATTTGTTATGCTGCCCTTTTACTTTTTTCTCTTTCTGGTTCTCACGCACTAGACTGATGCTGCAGTGTTTGGATTCCTCATGCAGAATTTCATGAAACAATCCTCTCTCTGAGGTTCTGTAAAGCTCATCCAGCTCTCTTGGTCTGTGGTTTTTGATTGGTTGGTTTTTGTTTTCACACCCACATTTTGGGCTTAAGCAGCCCTTTAAAGAATTAGAGCTTACCCAATAACACAACAAATGACAGTTACTTTTATAGGTGGCCCTAAAGAGGGCCGTAGCAACAAAGAACGTGGCCCCCTCCGAACATATGTCCGGGCAGGGCCCCTTACAATGCAGAAACTGGAATGCGGTATTTATTTTGCCATTTTTAGGGGCCCCCTTCCTTGCGGGGTCCCCTCCGGTCGGAGGGTACGGAGGGCGCTCGCTACGCCTCTGGCCCTAAAGATACAAATGTGGGAACTTAAAATAAATGCATTTTTTTATGCACCCAGGGCCATGTTTTCAAAAGAGTTCAGCTCCCTTTTCGGCACCTACTGGAAAAAGCTAGATATTCAGAAAGTGCTCAGTACCAAGCAGCTCCCATTGTTCTGAATGGAAACTGAGCACTTCTGGAAATCTGCTCCTTAGCACCACCTTGGACCATGAAACTGGTTTTGAACTCTGAGTGTGTGCTCAATATTTTCTCCCATTAGGGCAGGGGTTCTCAAACTGGGAGTCGGGACCCCTCAGGGGGTCATGAGGTTAGCACATGGTGGCGCGCGAGCTGTCAGTCTCCACCCCCAAGCCTCGGTTGGCCTCCAGCATTATAATGGTATTAAATATACTAAAAAGTGTTTTTAATTTATAAGGGGGGGGTCACACTCAGAAGCTTGCTATGTGAAAGGGGTCACCAGTACAAAAGTTTGAGAACCACTGCATTAGGGGATGACACTAAATCATTTTTCTTTAAAGTTATCACTCATCTATGGGTATGCCTACACTGCAGTTAAACACTTGCGCTGGCCAGTGCCAGCTGACTTGGGCTCATGCTAAGGGGCTGTTTAACTGTGGTGTAGACACTGGGGCTTGGTCTGGAGCCTGGGCTCTAGGACCGTGGGAGGGTCCCAGAGCTCGGGCTGTAGCCCAAGCCCGAATTGCTACACTGCAGTTAAACAGCCCCTTAGCTAGGGTTGCCAATTTTGGACATATTCCTGGGGGTTTCATCACATGACATAATCTTTAAATAAAGATTCATCTTTAATTCCTGGAGGGTTTGCAAGCCTACCCTTAGCCCTATCCCCAGGAGACAAGGGCCAGCCATAGGTGTCTAATTGCAGTGTAGACATACCCTTTTCTCTATGGACCATTGTTATTCCACTTTAAAAAGCCCCACTTATGGAATACTACAAACTTGTGAATGGGATAGTTATGCTTTAGGATTTATTTCTATATAGAACTGGTCTAGGTCTAGAGTACTTTACAGAGAAGCGCTTTGTTTTGCTGAGCTGGCCGTAACACTAAGTTTCTCGCTCACTGAAATCTCAATCAAAATCTGGATTTGAGGTTTCAGGGTCTCAGTTCAAACAGAGGCTGAAGATAAAAATCAATCCGGTATGGAAAATGTGGACATACATTAAGTGGATACAGCTCTTTTAAAAGGTGAGATAAACGGCATTCCTAAGCATGCAAGGATGTGAAATACATTTCAAGAGCTGGATTTCCAGCCTATGTTTTAACATTACACACAAAGGTCTAAAATGATTCATAATCTCTTTAAGAAGCTCTAGATCAAAAGTGTAAAGTTAACTTAAAGTTTTAATGCATTTTATGCAAAATGTTTTCATAATTGTCCATCCTTCTTTCTCTGATATTTTCTACAGGCTGGAATATTTTTGACCCAGGTTTTCTTCCAAAGGTCTCTAAGTTTAATTAACCTGTTGGGAGCTGTGGACACACTAAGCATTGCTGGGTGAGAGAATGCTAAATGCTAAGGATTTAAATCAAACTACCCTGAGGACTGATTACTGACATTTTGAATGCAACTGCTGTCAAAACCTTCAACTAGACACCAACTAGAGCAGAACGTTTAAGGTGGATCAATCTGAACAGAAAGTAGTCAGTTCCTGACTCTTGGTAAGTCCCCGTCGCTGAATAACATAGAGCAGCTCCTCCTGTTCTAGATCCCTGTTAGGGAAAACCCATATCAGCGTGGAGTTATTGCAAAGAGAGTATAATTCTGTCCTTTTTATAAGAGAGATTTTTAATCCCTCTGAAGAAATTAATGCCTGATCCTGGAATCCTTATCCAGTCAAAACTCCCATTGATCTGAAAGGGATGGTTTGCATACTTAAGGAATGCAGAGAATAAAAAGGCCTTTAATTGGTGATAACTTTCTTCAGTTAGTTTGAGTTCTATATAACAAACTATACCATTTTAATAGAAGCTACCATTAGTTAGTAGCTCTCCATGCCATACCGTCACTCTGCTAGCCAAAGAGCCTCTTCCTTTCTCCAGTTACCACAGTGCATAGCTGCTTGCTACATAGAATTCTCGTATTGTCCTATGAACTGATGTCTGGCAATCCTGACTAATGAGATGTCCACGCTCTGGCTACTTACAGGAGCAGCACTACAGCTGTTAGTCAGAAGAATTACAGGAAGTCGTGCCTTTTATGGAAAAAAAAATCCTATGGAATTGAATAGGGGATTAAATCGACAGGCTTCTATAGAAATTACTCTCAGAAACTATAGAATGTAAGGAATTGTGTCTCTGCTGGATTCCATAGAGTTTCTATAAATAAAGGGTCTGTAGGTTTCCTGTACCAGAGAGAGAAGCAGCAGAAGCACCCAAACAGTCTGCCTCCTCAGTGGGCACACAAGGCAGGCTGAATCCAAAACCTATCCCTCTAGCCCCCAAAGCAACTTGAGCCTGAACCCTGCCTCCTCAGCCCTTCTTTAGTTTTAGGGTTTATTCCCCTTACTCCTAAACACCCCCTCCCCCAAATGGAAGTATGCCTGTCTGTATTCCAGTTTGGTCTAAAGGGACCAGGGTCACTGGAAGTTGTCTCTAGGTACTTTTAGTGCAGGGAGAGAGAGGCTGAAAATATCTGCAGAATAACCCCTTCCCCTCCCCAAAACACCCAAAATACACATTTCTTGTTTATAAAAAATCTGGTTTGGCTTTTGGAGTCTGGGTAAAGTCTGTACATGGACTTTGAGAGAGATACAGAAAAAAGGCAAAGTTATTAGTATTTTATTAGTTATTTGATATGGTTATGTAACCCTTCTGCCCATCTAAGTTGGCAGCAACAAGGGCCGGGTTCTGTATCTAGGGGTTCCGTTTCAATAACACAATGCAAAACCGGCTCGAGCCCCCACCCAGTGACCTGGGACAATTACATACCACCCCCCTGGGTACCTCTAAGAGGCAATACTTCCCCTCTCGCAAGCACGGAGTCTGAGTGTAGCAGAAAATGTTTAATAACATGAGGTAAACGACATCAGCATAAAATTGGAAAAACACCACAAACAGGATTCATAACACAAACCATGAGCAAAACCCACCCCAGCAAATTGGGCTGTGTCCTTTCCCTTTGGTTCTTGAATCCAGCAACCCAAAAATCACCCAGAGTCCCCAAAGTCCAACATCCCCAAAGTCTCTGGGGTCCAGCAGCCAC
The DNA here is from genome assembly GCF_002925995.2 of Terrapene triunguis. Classification (NCBI taxonomy): domain Eukaryota; kingdom Metazoa; phylum Chordata; order Testudines; family Emydidae; genus Terrapene; species Terrapene triunguis. The sequence goes on from NW_020664418.1 coordinate 27,436,817, forward strand.
CCAAAGTCCCAAAAGTCCAACAACCCCCAAAGTCTCTGCCCCTGGTCAGTGCAGCCCCAGAGTAAAGGGGGGGGGGGGCACGCAGGGTGTTAAGGGGCACCTTACGTGATCCGAGGCTGGCCAGCCGTCTGTTTCTCCGTGGGGGTTCCGCCGCAGCCTTTACCACGAGCCAGTCCACTTTCCTGCCATCCCACGAACTGCTCCGCTCTACAAGCTGCTCCGCTCCACTCCGCTCACCGACCTGTGAGCCGTTCCAGCCGTCCCCGCAAACAGCTCCGCTCGCCGTTCCTTGGGCCACTCCAACCGGCCCCGCAAGGCTCCACGCAGCTCCTCCAGTCGTCCCCACAAATTGCTCCGCCAGCTGCTGAGCAATATAGCTTCAGGCTCCCCCCCTAGTTAACATAGCCTCAGTGATCTCAGCTCTTAATAACATCAGCTCTTTTGTGATTTCAGCTCTTAGCGATTTCAGCTCATAGTATAGTAGGGGAGCCCCAGTGCTGGTGCACCATTAGCCCAAAGTGAATTCAGCTCAGCAGCCTGTAACTAGACTCCTAAGGGAATCAAAGTTAGCTCTGACATTCCACAGTGGAGAGAGGAGGTGGTGCAATTGGTGTTTCAGACCCTCAGAGGGGACCCATATCATCAGGTACAAATACCCGTCCCCATCCTCTCTCCATTCACTGGGTTTTGTAACCCATGCCCCTTGTCAAGCAAGTGCTACTTAGGTAATGGTGAAGGACTCACTCAGTCCTTCTGTCATACAACAGTTCCACTGGCCTTGATTCACAGAATCAGGGTAACAAAACTTTATTCTTCCTGCCCCAGTAATAGAGAAACTGGGGATCCCACACCAGCCAAAGTAACCACTTTCAGTTGCTGTGTTTCCTGCCAGGCGAGTGGGTGTGCCTATGCAAACAAGATCAGCCCCTGGAGTTCTTTTCCACACTCGCCATAATTCACCACCAGATGTCAGGGTAGAGCTCATCCTGACTCTGCTTACAGTTATATACAAATCTTCACTATTCACTTGGCTGGCACACTGGAAAACACCAGGGATCTGCGGGCAATAAGCGTATTTTATTTGTATTAATTTTATTTTGTCATTGTACTTTTTACATTTGAGTATTTTAGAAATTGCTCTCCTAATTGCTTTTTTGAGGAGCGTCTCTGAGCCAGAGCTAGCTGTGATCAGGAAAAGTGACTTTAGTAGATTTCATAGCCTCAAAGGTACCGGCCTTTGTCATGCGACTTGCTTCTGCTTTCCAAGCCAACTTCAGTTCCTTAATGTTGAAAAGTTGCTAGGTCCCCTATGACAATACCCATCTGGCTTCAAAGTGGATCACTGCAGTCTCTACACTAGGCAGGAGCAAAAGTAAAATTTCAATCAGTAAACTCTCATGAAGTGACAGTTGGGCCAGGTTTGTCCAAAGAGTCACCAAATATTGGGAACCTTGTGATGAGACTGTGGAGTCTCGAGCAAATTAGGACAATTTATAACTTGAATGGGTAAGGGTAGGGTGGGGCCCTATTGCCTTTACTCAGAGGGAGTAATATCTTACTCCACAAGTAGCCTAATTGACTTTGGGCATGACTACACTTGCGAGTTAGAGAGCATTAAAACAGCCTCATGCGCTCTAACTCACGACGCGTCCACACAGGCAAGGCACGTAGAGCGCTCTGACTTGGCTCTGCGGCTAGAGCGCTCCTGGTACTCCACCTCGGCGAGTAGAATAACGTTTGATGCACCCCCGCTGGAGTGCCACAGCGCCAGTGTGGATGCCCTGGTCTGTTAATGCGCTCTGATCGGCCTCCAGAAGTGTCC
>NW_020664418.1:27439038-27551813 GCF_002925995.2 Terrapene triunguis
GGGCGGCGAGCCCGGCTGTGGCCCCGCGCTCCCCGGCGGCCGGAGCGCCGCGCCGCCCCTCTCCAGGTGCCGCCCCAAGCACCAGCTTGGGTGCCTGGTGCCTGGTGCCTGGAGCCGGCCCTGCCTACAATGCCTGTTCTAGCCACTCTGGTCATCACTTTGAACTCTACTGCCCTGCCCTCAGGTGACCAACCGTCAGACCCGCCCTTTAAATTCTCTGGGAATTTTGAAAATCCACTTCCTGTTTGCCCAGCCAGGCGTGGAGTGCTCTCAGCGAATCTTTCCAGGTGATCATGCCTCTATGCGCCAGGCAATCCCCAGTATGGAGCAATGACTCATCAGTGTTTGTGGGGGAGGAAGCTGTCCAGTCCCAGCTGTGCTCCAGCCGTAGGAATTACGATACCTTCGGGCAGATCTCAAGGGACATGATGGAAAGGGGCCATGACCGGGACGCACTGCAGTGCAAGGTTAAAGTGAAGGAGCTGCAGAATGCCTACCGTAAAGCCCACGAGGCAAACCGCTGCTCCAGTGCTGCCCCCGCAACCTGCCGTTACAAAGAGCTGGATGCAATACTTGGGGGCGACCCCACCTCCCCTCCGAGGACCACCATGGACACTTCAGAGCCCAGTTCAACAAGGCAGGAGGAGGAGGAGGAAAGTGGGAGCGAGGGTGCCAAGGAGGAGGAAGACACCCCGGAATCCCTAGATGCATGCAGCCAGGAGCTGGTCTCAAGCCAGGAGGAAGGTAGCCAGTCGCAGCAGCCGGTGCTTCGGGAAGGACAAACACCAGAGGAGGATCCCAGTAAATGGCTTTTATTTTGGGAAGGAAGTTATTCTGTGCGGGCTCTTGGGACGAGGAGGGTTAGGGCTTCATGCATGCCTAGATGTGGAATAGGGCATTGATGTGCTCTCTCACATCGCGGTAATCAGCCTCAGTGATCTCTTCAAAGGTCTCATCCAGAACTTGGGCAATGTGCTTGCGCAGGTTTCTTGGGAGAGCTACTGTGGTCCTTGTCCCAGTCAGGCTAACATGTCCGCACCACTGTGCCGTGATGGGCGGGGAGACCATTGCTGCACACAGGCAAGCTGCATATGGGCCAGGGCAGAAGCCACATTGTAGTAGAAGACCCTCCCTTGCTTCCCAGGTCACCCTCAGCAGCGAGATATCTTCTAGGACAAACTCCTGTGGAAAACGTGGGGACAGAGTTCAGTATAGGGGCTCCCTGCAGTTGTTGTCTCTCCTCAAGGCACAGAAACCCAGAGGATAGTACAGCCGTGAAACAATCAGTCCCCCTTGACCCTGTGCTTACTCACCATTTTGGGGCTCCCATGGGTTATGTGCGCTTGCTTTGGGACGGGCAAATTATGCTATTGTGTAGACTGTGTTTGCCCTTAAGTACGGAGGAATCATTGCTCTGTCTGGTGTGAACAATGCTGCCTCTGTTAAGTGTTGCATTTTGCCTTTACAGATGCAACCTTGAGATCTCAGCAGTCCATCTTATCACCAGCCGAAAGACTCCAAAGAATTAGGAAGAGGCCACGTAGAAGCAAAGAAGATATGCTGCATGAAGTAATGCAGCAGTCCCTTAACGAGAATCTAAAAGCACAGGAGTGGAGGGAGAGTGAAAGGAGGATCCGCCAGCAGAATGAGGAGCACCGGCACAAAAGCACGGACTCCAGCAGCAAAGCACGGAGCGGCTGATAAGCATCATGGAGTGCCAAGTGGACTTGATCCAGGTGCTCGTAGCCATGCAGGTGGAGCACGACTGTGCCCGCCCCCCTCTGCAGCCCTTGTCCCAAAACTCTTTCCCTTGTGCCCCCATGTCACCGCCAACCCACTGTCCTCAACATCCGGGTTCTTATCGCCACCAGCTGCCTCCAACACCTGTAGCTTCAGCACCCAGCCCTGAAAACTACGAACCTTACCCACTGCACTCAACCCCCATCACCATGCAGTATAGCCATCCTGAAGTGCAGCACTCATTGCACAACACTCCAGACAGGAAGGCTGAGTATGATAACAGGACATATGCAAATCTGTGTTTGTACCATTCCCCTTTCCCTTTCTGTTTCCCAAGCAGTTGTGTTTCTTTTCAATAAATGAATTTTCTTTTCAATAATTGGATTTTTTGGCTTTGAAAACATTCTTTATTATTGCATAAAGTAAAAGATACCTTAGCCCAGGAAAGCAACAGGCACTGCAAGTCAGCATAGCAAACACAGATTCCTACTAACATTTGGAACCACTGCACTTCACTCCCATGCAGGGCACCAGACATTACTGGTGGCATTCAGCCTCAAATTGCTCCCTCAAGGCATCCCTAATCCTTGCAGCCCCGCTCTGGGCCCCTCTAATAGCCCTGCTCTTTGGCTGTTCAAATTCAGCCTCCAGGTGTTGAACCTCTGAGTTCCATGCCTGAGTGAATCTCTCACCCTTCCCTTCACAAATGTTATGGAGGGTACAGCACGCGGATATAACTGCAGGGATGTTGTCATTGGCCAGGTCCAGTTTCCCATACAGAGAGCGCCAGCGGCCCTTTAAATGGCCAAAAGCACACTCCACAGTCATTCTGCACCGGCTCAAACTGTTGTTGAACTGCTCCTTGCTGCTGTCAAGGCTCCCTGTGTAGAGTTTCATGAGCCAGGGCATTAAAGGGTAAGCGGGGTCTCCAAGGATCACAATGGGCATTTCAACTTCCCCTATGGTGATCTTCTGGTCTTGGAAAAAAGTCCTGGCTTGCAGCTTCCTGAACAGGCCAGTGTTCCGAAAGATGCGTGCGTCATTCACTTTTCTGGGCCAGCCTCTGTTAATGTCAATGAACCAAGCGCCTGGAGAATCATAGAGAAATACCCGTTCCGATTAACGTACTCGGAGGCTAGGTGGGCTGGTGTCCCCTCCACAGTTAGGGAAACCCTTTTGTGCATAGCCAGCCACAATGTCATGCACGTTACCCAAAGTTGGTTCTTCTGAGTAGGATGTGATTAATGGCCCTGCAAACTTGCATCAACACGATTCCAACGGTCGACTTTCCCCCTCCAAACTGTTTAGCGACTGATCGGTAGCTGTCTGGAGTTGCCAGCTTCCAGATTGCAATAGCCACCTGCTTCTCCACTGTCAGCGCAGCTCTCAATCTCGTGTCCTTGCGCTGCAGGAGGGGGGCGAGCTCCTCACACAGTCCCATGAAAGTGGCTTTTCTCATCCAAAAGTTCTGCAGCCACTGCTCGTCATTCCAGACTTGCAGGACAATGTGATCCCACCACTCAGTGCTTGTTTCCCGAGCCCAAAAGCACCGTTCCATGGTGGTGAGCATGTCCGTGAATGCCACAAGCAATCTCGTGTCGTATGCATTACTCGAGTCGATATCATCATCGGAGTCCTCACTGTCAGTTTGGATCTTAAGGAGTAACTCGGCTGCCAAACATGACGTGGTGGCGAGACTCGTCAGCATATTCCCGCAGATCAAAAGTGAAGACAGAGCGCATAGCACAAAAAATGTTGAAAGATGGCGCCAAATGTGGACGGAAGCACAGGGATTGCTGGGATGCGAACCGATGCATCACGGGGCATTGGGACAGGACCCAGAATGCCCCACACCTCCTCCCCCTTCCCATGAGCCACAGCGCCAGAATGGGAAGAGGTGCTTTGTGGGATAGCTGCCCATAATGCACCGCGCCCAATGCTGCTGCAAGTGCTGCAAATGTGGCCACACCAGTGCACTTGCAGCTGTCAATGTGGACTGCAGCGCTTTTCCTACTGCGCTCTACGAAGGCTGGTTTAAAGCGCTCTACATTTGCAAGTGTAACCAGGCCCTTAGGGTATGCAAGGCTATAAAATTGCAGTATAGATGTTGGGGTTTGGGCTAGAGCCTGGGCTCTGGGACCCTCCCCCCTTAAGGGGGCCTGGACCCCAGGCGCCAGCCAGAGCCTGAAGGTCTACACTGCAATTTTATAGCCCCACAAGCCTGAGCCACAGTAAGCTGACACAGGCCGGCTGTGGATGTTTTATTGCAGTGTAGACCTACCCCAAGGGGCATTAATGGCCATCTAATGTAGCCCCCAGCATGAGGTGTACCGGCCGCTTATGGGAGTGGTGCAGAGCAAGGGTGGACAAGAAGCCGCCTTAGTTCCACTGTGCTGCCGGTGCTGGCGGCAGCGGCCGGGGGCCCCCGGGCCTTTTAAATCACCTGGGGGCGGCAGGCGGGGCCGGGGAGACACTCCGGGGGAGGCATGCAGGGATGGCAGGTGGAGCCGGGGGAGAGACCCAGCCCTGAATATTCCTGGAGCATGGACACTACGGGCCCATATAACTCACCACCCCTGAGTGGGAAATAATGTGTAATATTGTGGAGACAGCTAACAATGTATCTTCTAGACTAATATTCTCAACTTATTTGGGCTCAGGACCCACTTACAAATCTTGATGGCCTGTCATGACACAGGGACCCCTGAGATGCCCACCAGACCTGATGTCCTTTCGACAGCTCTCTTCCACGGGGAGCAGCAACCAAACAAGCCCAGGAGCCTCTAACTGCTGCTGACTCATCATACAAAAGCATGCAGTGCTGCCAGCTCTCGCCATTTTATTGGTTGAGCTCCTGTGGGCGGTTTATGTATCATAGTTGTGGGGCCTAAATGTACCATTAATTAACTTGACAATTTAACAGCTAAACTGATGTTTTTTATAGATATTATGGGTGGGATTTTCAAAAGTATTCAGTGTTGGTCTAACTCTGCTCCAATTGAAGTTCATGCGAGTTTTCCCATTGACTTAAATGGGAACAGAATTAGGACAAAACGGAGTGTTTTTGAAAATCACACCATGCATCATTCTAGAGCCACACTGTTATTTTGCTAATTAAAAAAAATATACGTGAACACTTCTGACTTGATTTATCTTGAATACACAAGTTCTGGGCTTGATGCTTCATTGTAATAGCTTGGGGGATGAAGAGGAGGAGTTCTGTAATGTACTATACCAGGGGTTCTCAAACTGGGGGTTGGGACCCCTCAGGGGGTCGCGAGGTTATTACATGGGAGGTCGCGAGCTGTCAGCCTCCATCCCAAACCCCCTTTGCCTCCAGCATTTATAATGGTGTTAAATATATAAAAAATTGTTACTAATTTATTAGGGGGGGTCGCACTCAGAGGCTTGCTATGTGAAATGGGTCAGCAGTACAAAAGTTTGAGAGCCACTGGACTATACCAAGGGGTAATGTTTTGGGTGTTTGAAGATGGGTGCCATGGTGTGCTGGGGATGCCCTGAAGCATCATTCAAACAAAATGAGCTGGAAGAGTCAGACCTGGAAGCAAAGACAAAGATAAACTCATTCAATAGATATGCTTAGGTTGAGGGTGCGGAGATTTTCCTAAAACAATCTGCACAGTGGAATTATTTATTTTAATACCAGCGACAAACCCCTATGCCCAGTGAATAGAAACTGAGCACAGAAATTAGGAATGAAAATAGCCCCCTCCTTAAATAGTTCTTGTGCCTAGTTATTTCAAAGGAACAGAGCAAAGTACGCAAGTCTTCGCAACACTCACAGAAAACGTGAACTGTGAAATGCAGAATTAATAAGCATGTTCTACTACCACTTACTCGCATTGTTCTGCCACAGTGTCAGGGCTTCCACAGCAGTTAATGATACTAAGCGCCAGGGCTAAGATTTTTCAAAAATAGGAGTCCAAATCTCAAAACCATTTTTGGGCACCTTAATCAGTGGCCTGATTTTCAAAAATGGTGAGCAGCCTCCAATTTCCCGTGAAGTCAGTGAGTTCAGGTCTCTTATTTAAGAACCTATAGATGGATTTAGGTGCCCAATTTTAGGGCTTGTCTACTTTTGAAACACTACAGCAGCCCAGTCGCAGCACTGCAGCTGTGCTGCTCTAGTACTTCAGTGTAGACAATACCAACTCCACCGGGATGGGTTCTTCAGTCAGCGGTAGCTAGTTCTATGGAAGAGTTCTTCCGTCAACCTAGCGCTGTCTACATGGGGACTTAGATCGGCTTACCCATGTTGCTCAGGCTTTTCACCCCCTTGAGCAACTTAGCTGGATTCTAGTGTTGACCAGCTCTTAGCCTCTCACTTTGAAAATCTTGGCCCAAGTGTGTTTTAGGCTGAGGTGTGCGCATTAGGGCCCCGATCCTGAGAAATGCTGAGCATCTGCAACTCACGAGGAGTTGCAGGTCATCAACTCTGAAGATCAAACCCAAACTTTATATTCCGCAGACTGTTGTCCATTTGTGCCATAATCTCTGGATTATTAAGAAACTGATTTTTGTTTTTCTATAAGTATAGTTTAAAAAAAAGTCTTTCACCAAAAGTTTGAAATTCCCATTCTATTAAAAAAACACTGCAACAGGCATAATAATTTACAACTGGCTGCATAATTGTGACTTAGGCATAATATTCACCCAGTAGCATATAGTATTCTAGTATGCATATTATGTATATTTGATATGCATATTATTTACCCAGTGAGGGGGAGCTTTTACTGTCCATCATATAAGAACAAATTCTGCTGTGTCACAAAATTGATTTCAGTGGAGTTACTCCAGATTTACACCAGCATAGCTGAGAGCAGAACTGACCCATATTCGTTAGCACTTATTGATTGTAGTGGGTTGTAAGGAGCCATTGAAGCTCATTAAGTAAATCTTTTTTAACCTGCTGTTCACAGATTATGATCCATTACTATTAACTTTGCTGCTGTGCATGTATATTAAGTCTGTGTGATAAAAATCGCACATGGCAGAAAGGCAAGAATCGATTTGCCCGATGATGAATATACATACCACCTCCATTCTCATCTATGGGGATTGTGTGTACACACTCATTAGCTGGAGTGTTAGCTGCTCAGCATGCATTGTGCTGAAATTGGTATCTATTAGGGTGAAATTCATGTAATGCACATAAAGCCTGCATAGGCAGGGGGGAGAGGGTTATGTGGGTAAAGTGCAATGGCAGGGGGTAATTGGAGAGATTAAATCAACCATCCCAAACCCAGGCTGGAGTCCAGCGCGAGCACAGTCCTCCTCTTTCCCACTGTATGCTTCTTCAGCCTTTGGTCTTAAGTATTGGCTGTTGGGACACTCGTACAACTGTAGCAAGGCCATAGAATCTGCATAAATAGCTGAGCTTTCCTGTGACCCCAGCCTCCCCCCAGGACAGTCCTCCACACCAGCCTATGTGTGTCCCCTACAGAAAATTCTGTTAACAGCAAATAAGAGGTACAGTGGACCCACCCCTCCGCACATCCCTCTGCCAGCACCCCGTGCATGCAGCCCTAAAGGGAAGCTTGAGTGTTGTGCTCCCCCTCCATCTCATTTGTGAATTTCATTCTAAACCATAAACTGTTAATCCGCAAAATGTTAGTTCTAAAGACAGACCTTTGGATATGGGGACACAATACAGCGTATTAATTTCCCCCTTCAGAAATGGTAAAACTTGTTTAATTTAATTAAGCAATGAAACATTCCTGCTCATCCTTTTCACTAATTTATGTAAAACCATCAAGCCACCCGCTCCCATTCCCCACTAGCCCATCCCTAAAAAAAACAAAAAACACACCCTGGAAGTACAAACATAGAGCCACAAACAGAGCTTCTAAAACACCCCATGCACTCATGTACAGTAGACCCAGCCCGGTGAGTGAAGGATGTGATTGAGATATTATAATTCAAATACAGCAGAACTATGGAAGAACGCTCTGTATTTGGCTGTAGTTCGCCATGAGGCAGACAACTCTATCTTGCAAGAGCAACAGCCTCTAAAAAAATGTGAACCTTTTCCCTTCCCCCTCCAAACATGAATCTAGCAGCCCAGCTGAGATAAGATTCCAACAACTGTTGCTAATGTAGGTGGCAATTCCACCACTGAAGGAAAACTGTTTGTGCCCTGCTGCTTTTGTCTCTCTCCATGTTTGGCCTCCTCTTTTTTTGACTCATTGCACTTGGGTGTTGCCTTTAACAGCTAGGCCTGAATTATTGTTTGTGAGGCTCTTCTATGTGATGGGCATTTAACAGCATACAAGAGTCTTTCAAAAATCTCCATGTCCATCCTTAAAGTCTTGTTTTACCCAAGGGAGTTACCAGGATGAATCTGTGTATGTGTGTGAGGGGGAGGAGGTGCTGGGAACATGCCTTGAAGGCTTCAAATCTGTTTATCTTCACACTCCTGAGAGGTAATCACTCTCTCTGTGACAACAGAGTGTACTGTAGTGAGGTACATTCAGGGAGCAAGGAGGTGAGGTTAAGATAAACTTAAAGGGGACAGGCTTGTTGGGCCAAGTGGCCTTTCCTTGACCAGCAATTCTTTATGTCATGGGATAAGACCAGCAGGAAGCCTACTCCAATCCTTCTTTTTAATAGTTCTTCTGAAGAAATTGTAGATAAAGGAAAAGACTGCATTGTTAGAAAGCTGAGAGATCAGCAGGGACAAAAAAAACCTGCAATCTCTCACCATAGGAACAAATATCTATTTTCATTGCTATGGTCTGTTAAGCAGCTTGTCCTGCACATTTCCAGTCTTTAAAACACTTGTGGGTAGCTGTTGTTTTTAATGTATTTTTATTTTCAGTACTTATGATCAGAAAATAATCAGCATATAAGAAACAAACGGAATAAATTAGTATATACCCATTGTAACAGTAGAACAGAGCTATGAATAACATTTATACAGAACTGATAAATATAACTAATATCCATTGCTAGACAGTGACCTAAAAGCAACAACAACAACAACAAAAAAGTATATCAGAAGCAGGAAGCCTGCCAAACAATCACTGGGGTGGATGATTGAGGTGCCAAAAGAGTACTCAAGGAAGACAAGGCCATTGCAGAGAAGCTAAATGAGTTCTTTGCATTGGTCTTCACTGCAGAGGGTGTGAAAGGGAGATTCCCACACCTAAGCTATTCTTTTTAGATGATATATCTGAGGAACTGTCCTACACTGAAGTGTCAATAGAGAGAAGGTTTTGGAACAAATTGATTAATTGAATAGTAATAAGTCATCAGCACCAGATGGTATTCACCCAAGATTTCTGAAGGAATTCAGATATGAAATTGCAGGACTATGAACTGGTATGTAACCTATTGCTTAACTTAGCCTCTGTACCAGATGACCAGTGTTAGCTAATAATGTATTATGCCAATTTTAAAAAAAGGTTTGAGGGATGATCCTGGTAATTACAGGCTGATAAGCCTAACTTTGGTATCAGGCAAATTGGTTGAAACTATAGTAAAGAACAGAATTAGCAGACACATGGAGAAACACGATGTGTTGGAGAAGAGTAAATACCGCTTTTGTAAAAGGAAATCATGCCTCACCAATCTATTAGAATTCTTTGAGGGAGGGTCAAACGTGTGAACCATGGTGATCCAGTGGATATAGTGTAGTTGGACTTTCAGAAAGCCTTTGTCAAGGTCCCTTCCCAAAGACTCATATGCAAAGTAAGCAGTCATGGGATAAGAAGGAAGATCCTCTCATGGATCAGTAACTGGTTAAAAGATAGGAAACAAGGGGTAGGAATAAATGGTCAGATTTCACAGTGGAAAGTGGTAAATAGCAGAATCTGTATGGGGACCAGTGCTGTTCAACATATTCATAAATGATCTCGGAAAACGGGTCAACAGTGAGGTGGCAAAGTTTGCAGATAACACAAAATTACTCAAAATAGTTAAGTCCAAAGCTGATTGCGAAGGGTTACAAAGGAATCTCACAAAACTGGGCAACTGGCAATAAAATGGTAGATGAAATTCAGTGTTGATAAATGCAAAGTAATACACGTTGGAAAACATAAGCCCAACTAGACCTACAAAATGATGGGTTCTAAATTAGCAGTTACCATTCAAAAAAGAGATCTTGGAGTGAATAGTTCTCTGAAAACATCCACTCAATGTGCAGTGACAGTCAAAAAAGCTAACAGAATGTTATGAACCATTAGGAAAGGGATAGATAATAAGACAGAAAATATCATAATGCCACTATATAAATCCAATGTATGCCCACACCTTGACTACTGCATGCAATTCTGGTCACCGCATCTCAAAAAAATTATGTTAGAATTGGAAAAGGTACAGAGAAGGGCAACAAAAATGATTAGGGGTATGAAACAGCTTCCAAATGAGGAGAGATTAAAAAGACTGGCACTGTTCATCTTAGAAAAGAGATTGATAGAGGTCTATAAAATCATGAATGGTGTGGAGAAAGTGAATAGGGAAGCATTATTTATCCCTTCACATAACACATGAAGCAGGGGTCATCCAATGAAATTAATAGGCATCAGGTTTAAAACAAAAGTATTTCTTCACACAATGCACAGTCAACCTGTGGAACTCGTTGCCAGAGGATGCTATAAAGGCTAAAAGTATAACTAGCTTCAAACAAGAATTAGATAAGTTCATGGAGGATAGGTCCATCAATGGCTACTAGCCAACATGGTCAGGGATGCAAGCCCATGCTCTGGGTGTCACTATACCTCTGACTGCTAGAAGCTGGCACTGGATGACGGGGCATAGATCACTCAATAAATTGCCATTTTCTGTTCACTCCTTCTAAAGCATCTGGCACCAGCCTCTGTTGGAAGACAGGATACTGGGCTAGATGGACCAATGGTCTGACCCGGTATGGTCATTCTTATGTTCTTAAAATTGTAGCCACAGAGTGTTGTGTTAACTTGACAATATGACATAAAAGACATTAACAAAAACAGACATTTAGCTGGCTGATTTAATAGATTACTTAGAAGAATCAAATAAATTAATACATGGTGACCAGGTGGTAAATTATTGCATATTTTTATTTTGTTTCTAGTCAGTTTCTCTTGGGCTAGATTGTCTCATATTTTATTGACCCAATATCTTGATACCTTGATTTATAGACAATAATATGAAAGCATAGTGCTGCAGAATTTTTTTATTTGGGGGAAGGGAAAATGTTGAGCCAATAAAAATATCTCAGCATGTAATCAAATGAAGCATCTCTTCAACTGTCGTCAATTACTGTTCACGTTGTGTAACTTGTGTGTATCCAGCAACACTTAATGAAGTTATTCCATGCATTTCCTTGGCATCTAGGCATATCTACCCTTCAGCAGTACATTTATACATTCTACACCCACTTAGGTCCCAGTTCAGCAAAGCACTTAAGCATGTGCTTAAGTCCATCCCTATTCAGCAAAGCACTTGGGACTTGATCCTGTGATGTGCTAAGCATCCCCATCTCCCATTGAAGTCAGTGGGAGTTGAGAGTGCTCAATACAGTGCAGGATCAAGCTATTAGGATTACATTTGAAAAGATATGTAGGTGTCTAAAGGTGCAGGTAGGCAGCTAAATAACCCCAAAAATCTGGCCCTTGGAGTTTGAGCCAAAGCCAATTGAAGTCAACAGAGGACTCTCATTTACTGTGAATTTTGAATCATGTCTTTTAAGCATGTGACTAGATCCCAGCATATGCTAAAGTGCTTTGCTGATCTCGGCCACAGAGCCACTATATGTACCGGCAGGATCGGAGTGGGAGAAGATATTGTTTGGAATAATGTACATTTGCGGGGCTATTTGCAATTTCTTGCCGCAATAGCCATGTGATTAGACAGAAATATCAACAGGACCTGATGATTTGCAGCCAAGAGTTCTAAAGGAAGTATCAGGAAAGAGCAGAGCCAGTGGCTATACTTTTTTGTTTTTAAACACAAATCACTAAGAGCAGCAGCAAAGCAAGGGAGAAAAGCAAATATACTTGCAAGCCTCCAAAAAGCAAGTCCCAAGAACTAATCACCAATTAATTTCAACATGGGAAACTTTAAAGTTTTAGCAATCTGGGACCTCAACTTTCTCCCATTTAAATCAATGGCACAGTTCCTATTCATTTAGTGGGAGCAGGAACCAGCCCATATTCTGTAATTTAGAGGATAGCTTGGTGAGCAGCATGAGACTGAACATTACTAAACGCACAAATTAGAGACTTGAATTCATGGGAGAATATCATGCAGGATACCAAATGAGGGAATGCTTTTGTGACAAAGAATTGTAGCTATTCCCTGAGTTAAACATTTCTGTGGGTTTATAGCCATATGAAATCTGTGCTACTGTCCTTTTGTAAAGGAATTGTGGCTTTACTGTACAGGAAGACTCCCTGGGGAGAGAGTTAATTAGCATGCTAAAGGGCCTGGCTCTACGTTGTGTTTGCCCAAATACCCGTGGAAGGAGAGAAGATCCTTTGAAAAGGTAACAAAGATGGTAACTGTATGCAGGTTCAAAGGAGCTATTTGAAATGGAACAAATGTTCTTTGAAATGACCAAACATGCAGAAGGAAAGTAAAAGTCCTTTTATATGTATATGGGGTCATAATGGAGTTAGTCAAATATTCTGTAAATCTGGGAATACAATTGCAACTGTGCAATGAGTTTGCATGAAAAACAAGATAATGGCTAAATATGCTTATGATGCTTCAATATCTTAAATCACTCAAAATGAGAACTATAAAGAAGAAAGGGGTCCCTGAGAAAAAGGGTCAGTGATACCCAACCAGGAGCAAGAGGAATGTAAGATAGCTTCCATGAGAAGCACGTGTAGATTTCAAGAACTCTAGGGACTGTGTTGGCAGATCCTCAGCTGATGTAAATTGCCATAATTCCACTGAAGTTAAGAGTTAAGACAATTTATACTAGCTGAGAATCAGCCCCAAGAAAATAAGAGCCTGCTCTGTACACTTAAAGCCTGAAGCTTTTAGACTATAACATTGCATGGCACTTAATAGCTCAGGATTAGAGAGAGCAAGTTTAATGCTTTTTGTGTGTGTTTTCTTATCTATTAGCTTATAGTATTTTGCTGAAAGGCTACCTCAACTGGTTTTGACTGTTTTGGGGTATGAACACTGACCAAAGAAACCAGGAGACAAACAAGTCTGATTCTTCATGAAAGAAAAATAAAACAGGTGGGTTTAATTGACATAGAGCTATACAAAGAGGCTAAGGAAAGGCTGTAGTCTCTGCCATTAGATGTTCTATAGCTGGCAGATAGTGGTCTGTGCTGATATGGAGTGAGATCTATCCCTGGGGGTGCCAGAATGTGGTTAGTGCCAAGGCTGACCTGGTAGTGGTAGTAGATTAATTAAACAGGATTGTTCAGTGTGATACTGTTGTAATAAAAATAAATGTCCTTCTGGGGAGCATACAGTAGGGCATTATTGGGACAAGGCTAGAGAGGTACTAGTTCTTTAAATATAACTTCTTCAACCTCATCTGTTAACTTCTGGGCATTTTGGTACAGAAGGATGCTCACAAACTAGAGGGCTCAAAAATGATAAAATGATTAGTAGGCACATCGGTTAAGGAGAGAGTACGGGAAGTGGAATTGTACTGTTCTGAAAATAGGCATCAAGGAGATGTACCAGCTGTCTATTAACAGATGTTATAATAAATTATAGGCTTTTCAGAGTGTGTTCAGAATTTAACTGGCATGATGCCTCTTTATTGTAAATTGTCTTTTGTATTATTTTTTTTGTTCAGGTGTCCACAGGCTTTAGTCATGTTTATGAAAGGTTGCTGTTGGTATCTCTGCTGTATTTGCTCTAAAAGGGTGAGACCCTAATACAGACATATAGTGTGCTAAAGTTGTCTCACTCTTAGTTTTTAAACCATTCATAATTTACATTACATTTAACCTCCCTAGTGAAAACTTCACATTGACAATAACACAGTTTCCAGAACAATAACAAAGTATTATCAGCTGGGCAAAACCTTGTTATGGGTTGAATTATAACCCCATTGAAACTGGAAGATGTGAACTCACCCTTCAATTTAACGTAATTGTAATCATAAGCCCCATTTAAGACAAAAAATGGTGTGTGTGTACCCAGCCAGGAGTTTTTTGGCTAATTATTTTTTTGGGTAGGGCTATGTGTGAGGGAAGGTAAATCTTACGGAAAGCAAGGTCCGACAAGAACAGACTTGAGGACATGTCTACACTACAAAATTAAGCCGACTTAAGTTAGGTTGACCTACAGCCACCGCAGTAACTAAATTGGCTCTTTGTGTTCACACTATGCTTCTTCTGTTGGTGGTACACATCCTCACCAGGAGTGCTTGCACTGACTTAAGTGGGGGGGGGAGGCTGACAGCCAGAGCCCTGGGGCTGACAGTCCCATGCAGGGTTGCGGGGCTCAGGCTGTCAAAGGCAGCAACAGGCGATGTAAGCAACACAGTGTCTATACAGACACTGCATTGGCCAGGGGCGGCGAGTTATATGGGCCAACGGGCGAGTTATATGCCCGTGCTCCTTCAAATTCAAGGCCCGGGGGCCTGGCTCCACCACTGTTTGGGGCCAGGTCTCTCCCCAGGCCCTGCTTGCAGCCCCATACGCCTCCCCCGGAGTGTCCTTGCCTTTGCCCTGGGCAGCGGGCGGATGCCCTGCTGCTCCGCGCTACGCTCCCTCGCTGGCCACTGCCAGCTACAAAAGGGAGTGGTGCCGGTGGCAGACTGAGGCGGTGGCACAGCTGCTGCCTGCAGAGGGAGGAGGGGAGGAGGCGTACACGTGATGGCAGCCCTCCCCCCGACACCCACCACAGGGGAGGCGAGGGGGCTTCCTGGACCTGAGAGGGGCCTGGCCTGGCCCCAGGAGCACATGCAGTGATGGTGCCAGGTGAGTGTGCTGCTGGGGGGAAGGAAGGGGCCTCTCCCCTGGAGCT
Organism: Terrapene triunguis; assembly: GCF_002925995.2. Classification (NCBI taxonomy): domain Eukaryota; kingdom Metazoa; phylum Chordata; order Testudines; family Emydidae; genus Terrapene; species Terrapene triunguis. Next base: position 27,453,727 of record NW_020664418.1, read on the forward strand.
CGCTGCTGCTAGCAGGGAGAGGGCCAGGGGGACTGTGGAGTCCTCCTCTCTGGCCCCAGCCCCGGGGCAGACTGCCTGCACCCCAAACACCTCATCCCCAGCCCTGCCCCACCCCAAAGCCTGCACCCCCAGCCAGAGCCCTCACCCCCCCCCCCCCGCATGCCAGCCGTCTGCCCCAGCCCTGAGCCCCCTCCTGCACTGTGAACCCCGCATCCCTGGCCCCACCCCACAGCCCACACCCCAACCCTCTGCCTAGCCCTGAGCCCCCTCCCACCCCCCAAACCGCTCATCCCAGCCCCCCCCCACCGCCCCCCCCCCCCGCCCATCCCAGCCCCACCCCAGAGCCCTCACCCCCAGCCTGAGCCCGCATCCCCCGACCCCCACATTGTGCATATAGGGAAACTGTTAAACACTTACTGTTTCCAGTCTGTTTTTACAGTATTTAAAAATATATATATCGGCTTACAAGGCGGGGGGGAGGGGCAGGACTTGGACCTGTTCTGGGTACCACCAAAAATTATACAAACCTGCCGCCCCTGGCATTGGCCTAACTATATCGAACTAAGTGCTATGCCTCTGGTGGAGTTATTAGGTTGGCATAGCCGGTGAATTAAATCAGCGAGAGGAACATTGTAGTGTAGACGCTTACATAGTTAGGTCGACATAAGCTGCCTTATATCGACCTAACTCTGTAGTGTAGACAAGGTCTTTTCTGAGTGAGAGAGGCAGCCTGAAGGAGCAGGAAAAAGCACGTCACTGACCCTGGAATTAATCTGGGGAGAGGTTTTTGGGTCAGGGGAGCAGACTGAAAAGTCTGTTCTTGATGCTGTGAGCAAAATAAGTTGTTTCCTGCTATTTTATTCCCTCAGTGTACAGAGACACAGGACTTTGTACATTTTTGTAAATAAACAAAACAGCATCAAATAAATACCTGATTACCATCAATTTAACACCCATTGGGCACCAAACTTTGACTAGCCACTCAGGTCAAAAAGGGGCAATAGTACAGTAGTAAGAACAGATGACCCAGTTTATGAGAAACCAGCCCACTGGAAGAGCTCAAACACTCCTTTCTTATCTATCCTTTGGGAGATTTCCCCCCCCCCCCAATTGATTTTTATGCCTTAGCCCATTAGTGTGTAATTTCTGGTTTCAGGGATTTAATTAATTAGGCAATCAAGAGACATCCCTCACCAGATGGGTTTGATGGAAGGACACACTACAGGAGACACAGTTGCTCAACTGTCATTTGAAAGTGGATGGTTAGTATTCTGTGGCCTGACCCAATGCCCATGTAAGACAATGGGAATCTTTCCATTGACTCCAGTGGGATCTGGATTGGGCCCCTAGTTAGTGAAACCCAGGACTGAACTTATTGTTGTTATTATTTGTTTATATTGCGTTATTGCGTAGGAGCCCTAGACATGAAGGGTCTGTGCTACATAGTGTACACGGAATAAAAAAACAGTCTTCATCCCAAAGAGAACAAGGAGTCTGGTGGCACCTTAAAGACTAACAGATTTATTTGGGCATAAGCTTTCGTGGGTAAAAACCTCACTTCTTCGGATGCATAGCTTACAAAGAGCTTACAGTTGAACTGAGCAGGAAATTGGCTAAAATATAGTTCTACAATTTTTTTCCATTATCTAAAGCTTTTGATCAAAGAATGCTGTACAGAAAAGTCACTGAAGGTACCTGAGGTAGCTATCATTCAGCACATGCTACATTAATGATGGGACTGAGGGAAACAATCAATAAATAGTGAGAAAAATGTGTTGGTGACAGAAGAATTTGTGGTAGATCAAACTATAGTGCTTGCTAAGGTACTTGTGAAACTTGTAGCATGCGGATTTCCTCTATATCAGTTACTAATGGAGTACTTACAAGCTTTTCTTTAAAAGGTCTGTGTGTGGATGCTGCTAAGATATATTCAAAATTGGAGTAACTGCTTGTTCATAGGTTTCCACAAATGTATTCTGAATGATAGCTTGTGAGGGGCTTCTCCAAGACCCTGAAATGAAAATGGTAACAGATGGAATCATCTCTTTGAAGGGGGCTTATCCCATAAATACAGAAATCTTCCAAACAAGAAAACTTTGGAAGACCTACTCTGAGTACACAAGAATATGGACGCCCTCCGATTCATGTGAGAAATCTACAAAGGGTGGCCATGGCCAACCTTCCTCTACATTAAAAATTATAAAGTGAAACAACCTCTAAGCAGGGGTTCTCAACCTTTTTCTTTCTGAGCCCCCCCCCCCCACACACACACCATGCTATAAAAACTCCATGGCCCACCTGTGTCACAATAACAGGTTTGCTGCATATAAAAGCCAGGGCCAATGTTAGGGTCTAGCAAGCAGGGCAATTGCCTGCGGCCTCATGCCACAGGAGTCCCTGCAAAGCTACATTGCTCAGGCTTCGGCTTTAGCCTTGGGTGGCGGGACTCAGGGCCTGGGCTTCAATCCCATGCGGTAGGGCTTCAGCTTTCTGGGCCCCAGTGAGTCTAATGCTGGCCCTGCATGGCGGCCCCCCTGAAACCTGCTTGCGGCCCCCCCAGCGGGCCTCAGACCCCTGGTTGAGAACCATTGCTCTAAGTCTAAGGGATGTGGAAAGGCAATCACTGTAAGCAATCTGAACTCCTGGAAAGGGGTCAGCCCTCCCCTTAAGGCAAGCTGAAGTCTTTGAAGAGTTAACACTCCACCATCTTTGAGGTGACTGCACGCACAAGTTGACTGATTTCAGGTAGAAACAGTGAATAAGTTCTATAGGCCTAATCTAATGTGTTTAATAGCATGGAATAAAATAAAAGGGTGCCTATATGGAACCAAACCTTAGAAGCTCATCCCCCCCCCCAACTCCCTCTGATTCCTGAAGAATAAACAGTGGGTGACTGTGTTTTTATTTTTTATTATGTTGCTATTTAAAAAAATAAATAAATCCAATAGTGCATCAGATTATAATAACTCAAGATTCTTTCTCATTATATGGTCATAATCAGAAACCCATGACAAAATACAGCCAGATAGATAATAATAGGAATAGTTTATTAGACAGTTACACTTCTTATCAGTCTTGTTCACTGGGCAAATACTAGGTACTTCTAGCCTTGTAATTATTTAATAACTGTTAGTTGCAATAATGTAACTAGACTGTAGTGGACTTGGGTGGATCTAAATTTCTCTGCTTCCATCACTCTGTCATGCCAACATTTTACTTCTCAAAGAAGCAGCAGGAAGTGGTTACCAGTGATCCAAAGATGAAGTGTCCCATAGGTTTAAAGAATGGACATATTTTTTTATTCAAAAACCTGAGAGACATTTTCCTGATTTATTTTTGTAATATTATTACTTTAACATATAATATAAAAATGACTAACAAAAATAATTTAAATTGAGTTCTGTAAATGATTTCACAACTGAATACCTCAAGGTAGAACACAAATTTTGCATGTGCTTAATATGTATTTCTCTGAGCCTTTGCATGACCTAACATTTGCAAAAATATTAAATTGTAAAAAATTGTTCACATTCTAACTATTTGGATGTGTTTGTTCTGCACAGTTGCTCTGCAAAACTTCTATCACTCTGCTTTCATCTTATCAGGTCCAAAGCATTCCTGCTGCACTGCCACATGCAAAAGAGGATGAAGAGGGGTCAATAACTACTAATGAGGAAGGAGGGGGAAAAAATTCAAATAATAACCCCCAAATATTTATATTTCAAACATGTGTCCATACGTGTATACACACACTTTGAAACATTAGTTGTCAAAGGAAAATTAATTATTGGGGACAAAAAAGATTTAGGAATCTAAATCAGTAGCCTGATTTTTCAAAAGTACTAAGCACACAGCAGCCTCCACTGAAGTCACACTCAGGGTTGAGAGTGGAGTAGAGTGACACATTCACGACACCTGTGTTGCTAAATAGACAAGCTGCTGCATTTTGTATGAGCTAGAGTTTTCTTGTGTTTTTTTTTTTTTGTTTTGTTTTGTTCCTAGATGTGGTGAGTTCCAATAATAATGCTTGGAAATCACATACACATGGCTCACCCTGCCCAGATCAAAGTCTAATAGGATTGATGCAGTTTTTTGGGCAGGCCTTCTCTGGGTTTGCAGAGAGGCATAGCTATTTGAAATTTAGTAAACAATATTGTTGATGATGCAGCACAAGGAACATAGCCCAGCTCATGCTCTCTTGCCTGTGTCAGCTGTGCAGTGCTAGCAGGAACAAAAAGCAGTTAAAACTTGCTTGTCACTGAAGTCAGCAGCTATGACAGTGAATACAAATGCAGGGCAGATCTGCTGAGTAAGAAGATGCCTTTTTTACATAGTAACTTTTGAGAATAGAACTGTGCTCTAAACAAGCAAAACTCCCATTGAAAACAATAGGGGCCACATTTTTCAAAGTCTGTGTTCACTTCTAAGCATGCACGGATCCTGATTTGTGTGTTTTTGTACTTGTGTGTACAAAGCAGGGACTGGACATATTTGTGCCTTGGAATTTGCAGGCATACAAACTGGGAATGTGTTAAAGTATGTGCATCAGTGACACCAATTAGGAGGGGTTGGGGTGCATGTGCCAAACCTACCCACCAAGATTTTAGCACTTGCTCAAAGTTCCAAAGGCTCTGGAGTGGGGCACATGTCCTGACCACTTTTAATCAGGGGTTCCATACTAAATCGGTATGGCTGCTGACGGAGTGGTGTTCTGGCTGTGTGGTGGCAATGGCACTGAAATTTGACAGATGGAGGAGCAACTGGGCCAAATGTGAGTGAGAGGTGTTGCAGACTGGCACACGAGGTTGCAACATCACTCAAATTTGGCCTGGCTGCCCCTTTGTCCAGATAGAAGGGTGGCTGGCCTAAATGATGGTGTGACCTGATACATGGGTAGTCTAGTCCTGTACTGCATAGCACAGGGGAGTCCCCTGAGAAAGCAACTGCTGGCAGCACCAGCTCATGCACTGTCTGGGTAAGAGATAGGGGAGACTTCCTGGTCAAGGGAGACCCAGTGTCCCTATGGGGGGGGGGGGGGGGAAGAGAGGGGTCCAGAATTCTCTCTGACCATGGCAAAGAAATGTCTGAATTGGTGCCACTGGTGTGTACACTTTGATTTATCATGCACTCTTTTGCAAATTTTGTACTGAGGGTTTAGCCTGAGCAAAGAATTCAGATCACATGCATGGATAGAAATTACAAGTCAAGAGGAATTAAAAACCTCCAGTGATAAATACAGATAACTTTATAACACCTTTTATACAAACTGCCAGTCAAGTACAGCCATGGTAACAAGATTCCCAAATTATATGTTCAGATTGCATTTAAAGAAGTCAGAGTCCCACTCACATATCAACCACAAGCTTAATTCTGCCCCAGTGGAGACAACACATTGGAAAACTCATACCTGAAGGGGAAAAATCATTCTGTTACATTAAATGGTCATCAGACAGTGGTTTTAATACTACCCTTGGAATTAGGCTATCATCAGCTTCCTTCTAATTGCACTCTGTTGCAGACTCACTTTCCAGTACTCACTCAAAATACACTCTGTCACCATGCACATGGGAAAAACAATTTTCAAAATGAACACGACATTCATTTCTCTGTCAAGAGATAGCAATTCACTAGGAGTACATCTATACTTACGCAGCATATAGAGTACAGTCATTGCATGCCCAGCTAGTATGGATATAAATAGCACTTTGGAGAGTGAGGCGCAGCTTACACAAGTACAGTAGAGTAGGGTTCCCTACACGTCTGAACCTTATGGTAAATACCCTATGCATACATCTACACAGCCAAGCAGTGCCTCCCACACCTATATAGCTATTTTTAGCAGTGCAGTGTCCTGCTACTTGCTGCCAGAGCCTTTCCCCACTGACTCCCCACTGCTGGAGCCTGTCACTACAAGCATAGATGCAGCGTGCCTTTCACTGCAGCATGTAGCTTCACATACCCTATATATCACTGCAAGTGTAGACAAGGTGTAGAATGCTCATCAGGGCTCCCAACCTCCTTGTGGCCACTGGCTGAGCATTATAAGGAACATCCTTGCACATTCATGAGTCTGAGTAGGCTCTTTGGGGCCTCTTGCATCTACCCCCATGCCCAGAAGGTTCATTATCCCTACCCCCAGCTCTGAGATTTAGGAGGGTCCTCCAACAGCCTTATTAGGCTCCTGAGCCCCTGAATGATCAGAATAGTCTTAGCCGCTGAGGTACTAAAATAGGCTTCTCAGGCCCCACTCTGATAATCCAAAATAGACTTGGATGGGGCAAACAAGCCCTGAAAGGCTTGTGGGGATGGGATGGTCCTCAATGAGCTACCTAAGGCACAGAAGCAATGTTGGGCCACCAGTAAACCTAAAGTTTGTGTGGGGGGGGAGGTCAAGGTGACCCCTAATGAGCCTCCTAAAGCATGTGTTTGTGTTGGTTCCTCAATGACCCTAAGGTTTGTAGGGCTTTATTGGTTGCCTCTGATGCACCTCCTAAAGTTCTGGGGGTCCCCAATGAAACTTCGAAGGTTGTAGGAGGGTATGGAGGTGGCCACAAAGGAGTCTAATGTTCACGGAGTCTGTGTGTGACGGCAGGAGGGTGCAGCAGCAAAAAGCATCCTCAGGCTAGGGCATGAAGTGGGGGCAAGTGCACCTTCTATGGTGTGCTAGACATTTCTCCCTCCTGCTGGCTTTAGGAAAGGGGGACTGGGTGAGACCTGGGGACATTGTCCTCTTAGTGGATCTCCTGAAGGTCCCAGCCTCCTGCAAGCCTTAGGGGGCTCAACAGGTTTGTCACACCCTCCCGTCCCCACAAACCTTCTGGTGGAAAAAAAATCTCCTTTTCCCATGGACAGGCCTTGTTGGCAATTGGTTCCATTTTCACATCTATCTATGAAAGAAAAAGGGTTTGGAGACTTACTGTTTTGTTTGTTTTTAATGAAGGGTTGATCTCCATCAGCTATTTCATGCCCTGTATTAAGTTTGCCAGGCCCAATTATCCTCAGAGACATTCCAAATTCAGAAATTAATAACATGGAAAATTGCACTTTTATTAGCTCACCACCACTTTGCTAGGAGAGTCCGGTAAACTAGATGTTATCTCTTTCTTTTCTGTTCCCCACTCCCACCCCTCCTTAAGCTGTGGCAATAATAAAAACATCTTTGATTCTGATGAGTACCTAACTTTTTAGTGTGTCGTAATTCAGGAACCCCATATCTGATTGTCTTCAAGTTTTGCAGAAAAAATTGTACTTTAGATGTAGGCCTAACCTACTAGTTTTGAGGATATGATATGACATTTTTATGGATTTTAAAAGGGAGGGAATAACAGTGGTCTTATAATAGTTATTATGTAGTGCTTTTCATCTGATCTCAAAGTGTTTTACAAAGGTGGGAAGCATCATTATCCCCATTTTACAAGTAACACACTCAGTTGAAACCTAAACTATGGAATGGCTACTGCCACCCAGAAAGCTAGATTCAATGTAAAGATAACATGGTTCAAACTAGTTTAAAAACTGCTGTTCATAGTGTTTCCTTTCCTTGCTTGATAATGATGAGAACCTCAAAGCTCTGAAGGTTAATCGCATTATTAAGGAAAAATGTCATGAGGTAAAACTTGTTTCCTCATTTGTTTTTAAACAAGCCCCTCAAATAACTGTTTAGGACCAACATGCTCTCTCTCCACTGGGGCAAACGGTGTTCAAATGAAGAAGGGAGAATTCAGATCAGGGTGGGTGAGTGAGGGTCCCCCCCCTCTGGTTTTTGAAACGGACACATGGTAATAAAAGAAAAATCCATCATCACTAGAAGGGGAGAGAGACTTTAAAGGCTGCCTTCAAAACGAACCCGGAGATGAGGGAGAGCCATGGGGTCAGCTCTGGCTCGGACGCCCTGGAGATTTACAGCTTGAAACCCCCCCTGTGAGCGTGGGACGGGCAGGAAAGAAAAGGCCTGAGCTCGCGCCCCGCCTTCCCCACAAAAGCAGCCCGCAGGGGCCCTGGCATCACCCACCGCACCAGGGCTAAGGTGCCCCTGGCAGGAGAGGAGTCGGCGCAGGTTTCCTCGGCTGGCCGCTGACTGCAGCAGCACGCGAGCCACTAGCTCTGACCGCAGCCGCCAGGGCAGCTTGCAAGCCTGGTTCCAGGTGCATTGTCCAGCGCCAGAGAGCCCCCGGGTCCCTCCCCCGCACGCCTTCCCCCAGGGTCCCTCTTTCCCCTCCTCCCCACGGCCCTGCCCCTCGCCCCTCGCCCAGGCCAATGGAGACTAGATGCAGAAAGTAGAGCCGGGACAGCCGCGCACTCAGGGAGGCTCTGTCCATCCCCTTTCTCCTCCCCTTGTCCATTGATCAGGGGCTCTCTCGCCTCTTGCACTGTGTCCGTGCGCCGGGGCTCGGCCACAGGGAAAGAGTCCCCGGGAGTGGGAATCCGCGGCCGAGGGACGGCTCCGGCTCAGAGCGAGGAGAGGCGAAGACGTTGGGGGCGCGCGGGGGGAGCATGCCAGGGAGAGCCCACTAAATGGCGCCTGTTCCCCATCGGATGCTGCTCTGGGCGCTGATCCTCCCCATCCCAGGTGAGTCCAGGCGGGGGCGGGCTGCTTCGGCCACAAACTTTGCAGCGCGAGCCCGGCCTCCGGCTCGTGCATCTCCGCGGCGGGCGGGGAGCCAGCGCCGCCCTGGGGGACCTACCCGCCGGGCGCAGAGCCTGGGCAGCCCCCGGGCGCTGGTGCGGAGAGCCGGGACGGGACCCCGCTCCTCTTTCCCCAGCCGGCAGCTGCTCTTAATGGCCGCGCCGCTGCTGTCCAGCCTCCCCCCTCCCGTCCATTGTCCCCCGTGGCCGCCGGCAGGGAGCCGCCTGCACACCAGGGGTTCCTCGCTGGCCACGAGCCCGAGGGAGAGGAGGGGGCGGCTGCTGCCCGGACCTTCCGCAGCCCGGGCGTCCCGCGTGGGCAGCGCTCCCAGGGAGCGGGGGGTGGCTGCTCTCCCCGCTCCCCATCTCCATTGTCCCCTCTCCGGCCCCGTGCAGGGCGAGGGGGAGCGGGGGCTGCTACTGTCCAGTGCTCCCTGGGCAAGGGGGGTATCCCGCGTGGGGGAGGAGGATTTCTCCGGCCCGGCTCTCTGTGCAGCCAGGAGAGCGGGGGCTGGGGCTGTAGCCGCACGTGGTTTTATTTATATGGTTCCATCGGTGGCTGTGCCGGAGTCCGGCTCTGCCCCGCTTCCAGCCGGCGGCCGGGAAAGTTACTGTGCCGGCGGGGGAGAGCCGGGGCAGCTGCCGTTTGCTCCCGTGCAGCCAGTTACCTGCAGCGTGAAGAGGGGCCCAGGCCCGAGAGGGGCAGGGGGTGGGGGATGACTTTCAGCAGCCAAACGGAGCGGTGGAGATGTCTTTGGGGAAGGCTGGGAGTGAATTCGGGAAGATACGGTGCCGGGGAAGCCGCCAATTGAATCCTTGCACTGGCTGGCCAGGGGCATTTTCATTCACCGCATCTGGGTTAGAGACCGTCCTGCACCTTCTTTTTTAATTGCCAGTGTCTGGCTTTCACTTTCCCAGCTCAGATCTTTGTTAGCATGAGAAAGGGATCAAAGGCGGACCCGTGATTGGAGTCACAACAGGAGAGGAGGGTGCAGGCGTAATCTGCATAGCCCGGGAGCTGCTATGAAAAGGAGCAGGCAGGAGCTCTCAGATGTGTGCGGACCCTGGGCAGATTGCATGATTGGAGGGTTCCTGGACGTTTATTGATCAGGACCCGAGAAATCAATTGCCAAGGAGTTTCTGTCCTAATCAAGAGCTGCCCATTCAGTGACCCTCCTCCCCAGTCTCTTAGCAGAGAGAACAGATTTTTTTTTATAAAGCCCCCACGCCTTTATCAGTGGAGGAGAAGCGGGATGGTGTACCGGGACTCTTCGCTACTTATCAACTTTATCTCGATTTAAGCGTGTGTTGGGGCGGGGTAAGGCTTGGAAAACCTGGTTTCCTCTGCGAAGCGGTTCTTCTAAAGAAATGTGTATTGGTTAATTAAACCACCCCCATTAGACAGTAAGCGATCAATTAGTCACGGGTTTCTGGAACAGTTGGCCATACACACAAGTTGAAATAAAGGTTTGCTAATTCCTGCCTTTCCTCCCCCGCTGGGTACCAGCGGCAAGAATTACCAACTCTGGAAAGTTGCATTGTTTGTATTCTAAATACCTCTGCTGAACTGCAGAAATGAAGCAAACTGGTCAGGTTCTCTGGCAGCAGAGTTGAAATTTTGTTGCCTCCTAACCACAAGACTCCAAAAAACCACCCCCATAATTTGTCACAAAAGATAAAAGTTTCTCCCACTGAAATAGGTGCAGAGGGTCCAAACACTTCTGGGGACATGGGCAGGAACCCTCTAGCTTCCAAAGACAGGGTTCTGCTAATTATTTCTTGTAAAATTAGACTTTTATGACTTACCCTGTTCAAGATCTTTTTGACAAGCTTGTAAAATTAGCAAACAGCTTGTGCTCCCTGATTCCCCTGAAGATGATGCTAATACTTTACCAACAAAAGCTCCACATCTGTATCAGGATTATTTTATTACTGTTTGCAAAAACATCAGATGATGTCCTTAGTGCCTAGATTGGTGGGAATCAGGGAAAGGAGAGATTGATGGGAAAGATAAGTTTGTTTGAATATTCAGATTCCAATTTTTTATGCTGAATCTTGGTTATGATAACATAAATATTTAAAACTCTATTCCTGCTTTCTCATTAACATAATTGCATACATTTGAAAACAAGGAAGCAAATATTTGTGTAGTTAATTTGGGGCCTGATCCTTTTGCTTCCTCTGAAGTAAAATCTCTGTGTTCTGGGGGAGTAGAACCTGGTACTCCTAGGCCACAGATATAATTATCACACCAGTACAATTGTGATATGTTTTGCAAGACTGCTTTATGATGCTTGCACACCTGTACTTACAGACAAAAACGGTTTTCTTTCTCTCAGGAGTATGGTGCTTTAGTGAGCTGTTTTTTGTAAAAGAGCCACAGGATATAACCGTCACAAGGAAGGACCCAGTGGTTTTAGATTGCGAGGCACATGGCGAAGTTCCCATTACGATCACATGGCTGAAAAATGGAGCAAAAGTTTCTGAAAATGATCGGATCTACACATTATCCAATGGCTCTTTATATATCAGTGAGGTGGAAGGAAAAAGAGGAGAACCATCTGATGAAGGATTTTACCAGTGTTTAGCACTGAACAAATATGGGGCCATTCTCAGTCAAAAAGGTCACCTTACACTAGCAAGTAAGTTCTAGCACTTGAATCTCTTGTTTATCACGGATACATGTAGTTACCAATTTATTAATCTGTTTCCATATTTGTGGCTTCACTACCCTTAAGACAACAAAACCCTATATTGTTCTATGTACAAGAGAGATTAAACAGATATTACCAAAAATAAAACAAATGGATTTAATTTCTGTTAACATCTTTGTTTTTTATAACATGTGTGAGATTATGGCCAGATCCTTCCCTGTAACTCCACTGAAGTCAGGAGTTAATTTGACCTTCTATTTGTGGCATTCCCTTTGGTACTCTTGTTTTGGCTTGATCTCTCTTGAGGAGGGTTGACATTCTGTAAAATACACTGGTGATATAAAGTTACCATGTTCTGTTTCAAACTGTTTTTAAGAATTGTTTTACAAACACTACAGTTGTAAGGTTAGAAGTGTTGCCTACAAGTAAGGGAAATGATAAAAAAAATTAAGACAGGCTTTCAGTTGTTGACCAGTTATCACGAACCAGAGGAGAACCATAATGTGTGTAAGGTGGTTTTCTAGGGTCTGAGGAGCCCCGAGGGTTGAACTATTGAGGTGAGGCCACACTCAGACACACTCTTATAGCCAGGGAGAACTGGACTGGGTTCCTTCTGGAATTGGTTGATGCTACTCTTTAACTGTCCCAGAGGTCACTGTTGAGTACCGCTAGGAACTACTACTAGGGTCTGAGGGCCAGATTATTGAATGTAGTTAGACTAGGCATTATATCTGCCTCTTTCGATTCCTAAATATCCTTAAAAATCTGCCCCTGAGTGTTCTGTCTTTGCTGTATTCCTAGCCCCTGCTGGTTTGGGGAACAAGAAACATAGACTAGGAACTGAACTCTGGTCTTCTGCATGACAATAAAGAGGTCTGCCACTAAGTTATCTGGTTGCTTCCACATTTTTTACACACACACACCCACCCACCCCATACAAGTTGTATGTACTTTCAAACAGCATAGAAGAAAGTACATATAAACTTGTATGATTATAGTAAAACCTCTGGTTTTCTCTGTGAAGATAGTCTTAATTTCTCCAGCAGGGTCTTCCTTTGCTCATTTCCACCATGACTTCTGTGTTACTGAAACGTCTGTGGCAGCTTCAGATAAATTCAGAACCACACAGTGCTACCTAATTTGAAACTAATTAATACAATCAGTGCAGTACTCCTAGATTAATGTTATTAATTTTAATACTTTTTTTCAGAATATTAAGTATTCAGTTTATTTATACACCCACAAATTCACTATGCTCTAGGATTTGATATAATTGTTTTTTAGAAGAGTCAGGAAAAGTGAAGGTTTGTGCTAGTTTAATCAGGCCTTTAGGTATTGAAGTGATGATTTTTTGGGTGTGGGGGGTATTTTGAGACTAGGGAAGGAATCCTCTTGAGAGGATTGAACTCCTAGTTCTCTACCCTTGAAAGCAACATCTGTTGTTCCCCACTTCAAACTTCCATTTAAATAAAAAAACGGATGGATAAGACATTAGCTGGATATTTCTGATAAAATGGTCAGAAGTGAAATAGTGACAGAGTTGAAACTTAAATTTGGTTTTAGCATTTTTATGCATCATTGAGATGAACTGAGACAGTTTGCTTCTCTTAGAGTTATTGTTTCAGGCTGTATTGGCAGATTCAGGAAGACCGTGTTGCATTGGTTCACATCTGGAAGTTTGTTTTGTTTTCTTAACAACCAGAGGGAGTAAGACCTAACTTTAAAAAAGCTTAGATTAATCAGGCAGTGGTGGATCCTATATCTAGAACTGTAGACTCACGGAAAATCCAGGGCATTGTTTAATACAGGGCACTTCAAGAAGAGTAGTGTGGCATCATGCACCCTGAAAGATATTAGTATAAGACTTCTGGAGTTTCTTGTTGGAGTCTGTATTAAGAGAGTATTGAACTTTTGTAAGAAATAGTGGTACTAAATCCAGGTGAAACATTACTTCTTCAGAAAGGTAATTTTGTTTGTGATAAATCTTTATTCAAGACTTTAACAAGTGAAAAGTTGTGACTAACTGATTTGAGTTGTGGAATGGCATTCTTGTTTTATTGGTTGTGCTTTCCTATTTTCTTTGTACTAAAAAAAATTAAGATTCTTCCCTTGAAAAAAAGTGTTTTGTCTAGTTTGTTTAAAGCTTTCCTATTCATTGACAAAACTGGAAGAGATACTGGATTTCTAGATGAACATTTTTTTAAAAGGCAACTGGGTACAGTGATTGTAATAGGTGTTAGTTGCATATAGATGATTATTTTAAATAATAGTTAAACATGATGTAATCTTGTGTTGAAATGTGTTCCTTATAGTCATAGTGCAGTCTTAACACTTGAAATGTCAGTCTGTTATTAGCCCATGAAATAAGGTGATAACTGATATAGTTATATTTTGAAACCCATATAATATGGATGCAAAACTGGTTTAAACCCCCCTTTTCATAAGGATTCTATCTACTAACATGATCTGAATGAACTGCCAGCATTTTGAACTTATGAAAATAAAGTTTTGTGGGGTGTGTGTAGTTTTTCAAATTGTATTTCAGAGCAGTTGTCAGTTGATGTAAAAGCAAATGAATTTATCTTGTGACCAGGGTAAAAAAGGAACTATACATATTAAACAGGTGGAGAATAGGCATTAAATGGGCATTCTTTCTTTAGAGGAAAAAAAAGAAAATGCTGTCTTAGCTACTGGTAGCAGCAGGGTGCAAGGATGTTCTTTTACTTTGCATGGTCATAGCTTTCACCAGCAAGCTTATCTTTTGCTTCAGAAGTGTAATGCTTCGTGTTGCATTTGGAAACCTAAAACTTTAATGTGTCCAAGAGTTTAAGATCTGAACACACAAGGAGATCAGGTCTTGGTTTCTAAAGTTAGGAACTGGAAGCTGAAGGTTGCACTCTAGGCAAGAATTCCATTATTCATGTGCAAATTAAGAATTCACAGGGTTAAAAGGTTAGAAACTGGCCAGGATGAGGTTTACCCTTGTGATAAAGAGCAGATGACCCTCATTCATTGGCCAAAGCTTTCATGTAGCTCCTCTGCAAAGTTAGTGATTGCCATGAATTGTTCTTGAGGAATGCAGAAATTCAAATGTGAGCAGGCCTTTCCTTAAGTGTCACTGTGGAGCCTTATCTCATGAGCACATCAGAGCAGGTCTGCAGGGACAAGGTTCCTCCCTAGAGGCCCCAAGGCTTTGCTTTCCTGTTGTTCATCCATGCACAAAAGAATTTGACTAATTTAGTTTTTTCCATAAGATCCCCCTACTCTCTCTCTCTCTCGCTCTCTCTTTTTTTTAAGGATACTCTTGAGTTAAGGTATCAGTTAAGTAAAAATAAATATTATTTTTGGTTGATGTTTGTAGCTACTTCCAGTTTAGGGTAATTGAAGTGTGGGGGAAGGGGAGGAGGAGGTTCCTTCTGCAGCACAATTCTTTGTGTGGATAAAAATGCTAATACCTGAAGATTTAAATAGTTTATTCAAAGTTCAGCCCATCGATGCTATTCCTAGCAGGATTCCCACTTGCCAAAATACCAAAGCAGTATTATATGGATAACTTCTCAAAACTTTTTTTGGTACAGCGAGAACCAGTCAAAAGTAACACAAACCTAGACTGTGTATACTTGCAACGTTAAAATGGGAATAAAATTTCACAGTACAGAGTTGTATGATCTGTCTGAAAATACATCTGTGGCAACAAAGTTAGGGGTGAGATAACGTAGCATTAGGAAAAAGTGAAGGAGGAGGATTGTGTTCTGAAGTCAGTAAAGCTGGCTGTTAAGTAGTGATTGGACAGGATGCTAATTGTTTATTTCCTTTCCACAAAAGGTGGAAATTGAAGTCTTAAGATGGATGGAGGGGGCACATACAGCTGCCTGGAACATTCCGAGATAACCCCTTTTTCTCAGCTTGTAGTCTTCGCTGAATTGATCTTAAATACCCGATTTTAAATCAAAGGGAAACAAACACAATTTTCCCACAGTTAATATGTTTGTTTCTATGTTACATGAGAATGAAAGGTTACACAAGCAGTAGTTTTAATATTGACTGAATATTAAACATGTCTTAACATTACGATTTAATTCTTGTGAGCACAACAGTGATCTCATGTTGACTTGGAGCTCATGGGATGCAGATTCTTTTGAACTTATCAGGCTAAACTTTGCGTCAGTGACATAAGTTTAAAATTTTGATTGCCCACTACAAACAGTGAGGTGGCTGTAACCTCTTATTTACTTCTAGTCACATTACAGTGGGATTAGGTAATACTGTTTGCCAGTGTTTTTAATGCAACCTTTAGCTTTCAGTTTTTAAATATTTTGACTACTTAAAAGAGCAGTGAGCTGAATTGGTGAATGTGTATCCACACTGAAAACATTTCCCCTGTTGTATAAATTTTGTTTTTATGTGGATTTAGAAAATACTTTTATAAAGGCATTTACGGCAATGTAATTTCATTTTGTGTATCACTTTACATTCAAACTTCCTTCAAAATGTTTGCAGAGTTTATTAATATCCTACAAATACTAGTAACAAATCACAAGGAGAAACACATAATGAGGTAGAAGTATAGAAGAAAAGAGATGGTTTTCAACTGAGGTTGTTATAACTGCAGATGGCAGGAGCTCTAGGACAGAACACTCCTGTAATAAGAGTAGTATGAAGGTACTAGTCCTGAAACATATTTAGGATTACAGATGGTTTGGCTGAATGTTGTTTTCTTTTTAATTCCACTGTTGCAGACATATTGGTTAGTAGGTTTTCTCAGCATGCATTGCTAGGAGAATACACCTCACTAGAAACAAAAGTGGGTGGTCAGCCCTTGAGATGGTCTGATTTTGATATTTGTGGAGGGAGGAGGAAGTAGAGTTGTCCCAGTGTTTTGCCTCTGCTAGTGAATTTGGTCATGTGACAATGGTAAATAATTACAAAGGAGTTTGTTCCAAATAAAAGTTCCTTGATCAGTGTTAGATGAATGAGAACAGTATTATTCCTAAAGCTATACTGTCTCTGACCCTCCCACCCGGCTTCACTGTAGAGCTTCATTTTGGAACCTTTCCCAGCCACCTTTCGGAAGCTTTTTTCCCCCGCTGCAACCATTTTAAAGAAATGGTACACCCATTCTTTCAAGTTAAGACATCAGACCAGCACTAATTAGCCTTGTGCACTAGGAAACTTCCTACCCTTTTTTCAGCAACGATTTAGCTGCACTGGTCTTACCAACCACATATGTTCTAGTGTGAACTGAATGCTGGCATTTTTATCAGTGTCCTTGCCAAAAACAGGCAAGGCAATGCCTACTGTAGATGCACTCTTACCGTGTCTTTTTCTTCTGCATCCCCATTGGAGAAGCATGGGTGGTATAGCTGTGTGCATAACTGTCTTCCAAGCAGTTGACCTGGGTTCATTTCCTGGCCAATGTAGTAGTATACCCCCATTGGAAAAATATGGTTTTGGTGAGTTTTCACAACAGTTGAATTTTAATTTTGTGTTAAAATGCCTCAGTTTGGCATTTCTGACTGTCCTTGCTCTCCTTTTCTGCTAGTAAATTCAAGGCTATGTTGTTATGTATTATACATTTAAGGTGATAAAAGTAGTAAATAGTTTTACAGGCTCCTTTTTTAAAGGAGCACTCACTTTTATTGGCAGCTTGCCTAGAAGCTAATAAAATCTTCATGTACCTGAGAAATGTAGCCCAGTACCACTCTTTCCTTGTGCAGTTGCTCAGAGCTATGACTAGAGGGATTCTGTCACTTGCATAAGTTCCATGTGTTACCATTGCTCTAAACTGGAAGACTTTTTATTGCAAAGCAATGCACTGAAGCAAGGGATGGTGCTCTACTTACAATTCCCCCCCTTTGCTTCTTGTAGGAATTGTTGAAAGGGCATTCAGCATGGCTCCCTTTTGTCAGCCAGCTCTGATTATTCTAAAGAAAAGGGTCTCTGAGCAGTTGTTTGCCTAGATACTTGTTGTCACGTCTTCACAATTTAACAGCTGGGCCTATTGATGGAGTGCAGAACAATTTAAAACAATGACAAAAGAGAATCTTCAGGAAAGACTTTAAATTATTAAGTATTTTAATACAGAAACATGGTGATTTCTCTTGTTGGGAATTTCCTTTTTAAAAAGTATACATGGAATGCCTTCATCTACTACATCTTATCTCTAGAATTTTGGAGATTAATCTTTTGTTTCAGTTTTGTATTGTTTTTGTTATTCCTTCAATAGGCCCAGCTGTTAAATTGGGATTGATTACTTCCAGTCTTTATAACTGGTAATTGCCACCTAAGTGAAAAAGTAATCAACAATGTCAACTCTTAGCATTTTGTTGAGCAAGTGTGGGTTGTATGGTCAGCATTACTTACCAGAGTCAGCCTTTAGGAAGCTCTTAAGGAGCAGCATATCTCAATCATTAAATCTGATCGTCCCTACAACACAGTTAGGGGAGGGGAAAAACGGTATTGTGTCTGACTGCTTAAAAACCAGCTGATATTTGGAGTCTCTGGGTAGACCTAATAACCTGAACTCAAACTGGAACAACTTTTTGTTTTGCATTACTCATTGCACTCATAATATTCTCACATAATTATACATAACACATGTTTTTTACAAAAGATAAACAGCTGATACATGAAGGAGATGGAGTTGAAACTGCAGCACAACAGGGGGACAATACTTGATTAAAATGATTAGCTTCATCATTCCAATCCTTGCTAATTTATTGTCATTCTTAAAACTAATCAGAGGATCTCGAGGGGCAGGGAGGTGCTTTGTGTCATGTTAGAGAGAAGAAAGCAAACATTTCTAGTGAAGGCTCAGCACTCATATGAAGTATTTCCGTTACTACTTAAATAGCTTTTATATGTATTGTCTCTTAGCTCTCAACAGTCTTTAAAGACCAAATTCTTAATATCTTATCTAGTGAGGGCAAATTTAAAATAAAAAGTTTTTTTTCTTCTTCTTTTCTTCTTCTGGAAGGTTTACCCATTACCCTCTGTGGTTTTTTACGACATGAACATTTGCAAAGGGAAGATAAATGAAGTGACATCTGGATAATACCATCATTGTGCAGGGTCCTATTTTAAAATGCTTATTCCTCAACTGCCTGACTTTGTTGGGCCTGCTGGGAAGGTATTTTTGACACATTGGTGCAATTGTAACATGGAAGAATCAGATGTGAAAAAAATTTTTTTTGGAATGCACATAAGATCTGCCTTGTACTTATTAAGATTATTTAGACGATTCTCGCTATAGCAACCTAAAAATGTTAGAATCTGAAATCTTAGTGTTAATGGGAAATAATTCCAAGGTGACTTTTAGCCTTTTTAGGTCAATAGTGAAAAACATTCTTGTCCTGCACAACATGTAAAAACTCCTGCCTAGTAGTCCTCCTCCTATCTCCGGTAAGATTCTCCAATCTTATTTGGTAGAACATAAATAATATGAAACAACATACCTTTTAGAATTAATTCATTCATTTTGGGAACAATTAACAATTGCAGAGTCACACTGATTTTGATCTTTTTTGGTGGGTTGAGTGGGAGAAATGTGGCACTGGAAGTTTAGAACGTTCCATAAAAAGTGGAAAAGGCAAAACCACTCTTTGAGAGTCCATCTATGCAGGTCAGATTGGACCTAAACTGGAGGTTCGGGACCTAAACTGGTAGGAACATACAGCATGTTTTGCTAGACCAGTGGCCTCCAATCTTTTTACGCACAAGATCACTTTTTGAATTTAAGTGCAACGCAAGAACTACCCTGCTCCTTCCCCGAGGTCCCGATGCTCACTCCATCCTCCCTCCCTCTGTCACTCGCTATCCCCCACCCTCACTCACTCTCAAGAGGCTGGGGCAGGGAGTTGGGGTACAGGAGGGGGTGCGGGCTCTGGGTTGGGGCCAAGGGGTTTGGACTGTGGAAGGGGGCTCTGGACTGAGCGTAGGGCAGGAAGTTGAGCTGCTGGAGGGGGCTTGAGGCTGGGGCAGGGGCTTGAAGTGCAGGAAGGGATTCAGGGTGCAGGAGAGGGTATGGGGAGCTGGCTCTGGGAGAGAGCTCAGGGCTGAGATTTGGGTGCGGGCTCTCGCCGGTCGGTGGCACAGCGGGGCTGAGGCAGGCTCCCTGCCTGCCCCAGCCCCACACCGCTCCCGGAAGTGGCCAGCATGCCCCTGTGGTTCCTGGGTGGGAGCATGTGGCTCTGGACGCTGCTCCTGCCTGCAAGCACCACCTCCGCAGCTCCGATTGGCCGTAGTTCCCCATTCCTGGCCAATGGAAGCTGCAGGGGCGGTGCTTGCAGGCAGGATCAGCGCATGGAGACCCCTGCACCCCCACCCCTGGGGCCGCGGGAGCGTGCTGGCTGCTTCCGGGAGCGGCATGGGGCTGGGGCAGGGAGTCTGCCTTAACCCTGCTGTGCTGCTGGACTTTTAGCAGCTGGAGATTGTGATCGACTGGCAGAGGCTCCAGGATCGACCAGTCGATCACGATCTACGGGTTGGTGACCACTGTGCTAAGCATCTAAGGTCTGTTTTTTCAAATGTGCTGCTTCCTCCATGCTACCGACTTCAAATTTGGCTGTATGCTCCAGGGTGCATGTGGAATAAAATGTAAATCTGTGATCTATTTATTACTTAAATAGATATTTGTGTGTTGAGTTTTCAAATATGCATTTTTCCCCCTGTTCAATCCACAGTAGCACATTTTATTTTGAACTGGCATGGTTCCGGACACTACAGATTCTTTGGAGTCTCTATATTCTAGTTATGTAGTAAGGAGGAAAGTTTCGAGTATTAAAAATACATCTTTCCCTATATTTCTAACACACATACAAATAGTAATCCACCTGTAACTTTGGTGGGTGCGTGGCAGCTGAGATGGAGAGGTTGAAGGATAATACAGGTCTGAGTCTATAAGATGGAGAATGCCTTTTTGTAGATAGTAGAACCATCCGGGAGTTAGCAGTTACATGCATCCTTTCACCTTATGCTAACATTAGCAGTGACACTAAAGGCCCTCTTGATTACTAGATGGCAGAAGGGTGCGTGGAGAGTTGGGGCATCGGAAGTTAGTATATTCTAAAATGAATGGAAAAGAAGAGACTAGATCTTGTAATGAATGCTGAACATTACATTTAATCTGTTCTAAAATATTGACAGTAATAATCTGAAACCCACAAACATGCAATTTGACAATCCTTTGAAGGCTTGCTGCATGTGAATGACTTTCTTTATGATAAATTTCAGTGAGAAAAGATATAATTTTCTTATGCTGCCGTTTCTGCTGCTCACTTCAGCCAATAAGAATTAGGAAACCTTTTCTATAGATATACTGACCAAAAATGTTCCTTAGAAAAACCTTTCCTTCAAAAAACAAAACTGTAGAACTTTGCATTTATGCTTTAATTGTTATGATAGTCAATTGCTAAGCACATTTCTTGTTCACAGTGGGATCAAGACCATGTTAGCTACAGCTATGTTTAAATATGATTGTCCCTAGTAGGGTTCTGGTATAATTTCTCTGAGCAATGTGGAGCAGGATTTTGTTGGTGGTGAAATCTGGTGAAAAGGATGCACTACACTGACAGGGAAGGTGTCTTTGCTGTGACTTGGCTGCTTACCACAATTGTTGGGGGAGGGGAGGGGGAAATCCCTGTCCATATTGGGCATTGAAACTAGGTTAGAACACTGAATTCAAGCCTGGTTGTAGCATGGTTCTGATCTCAGTGTGGATATGACCATAGAAAGACCATTATCATTTCTCTGACTCTTTTTTAGGTCAAGAACCTCTGCACCAAGACTCTAATTCAGGAAAGGCCTGAAGCACATGCTTAAGTCTGTTCCTGTTGAGGACACGTCTTAAAAATAAATAAAAGAATAAACTTTTAAATCCTGTGCTTAACTGCTGTCCCAAATAGGGATGCTTTTCTGAATCTTAGCTTAAATCTGACACTGCTGTTCAGATATTTTATCTATTTTTATATTTAAAAATCCTGAACAAAGTGTGCCCAGAATGGATAGAGGTGCTTAACTCTAATTACAATTTGTACTAATTGGCATAATGCTGCAAAAACAGAGAATGTTAACCAGTTCGATACAGTTTAAACCACATTTCTGAGTCCAATATACTCACTTAATTGCACTAAGTCAGTGGTCTCCATGCTGTGGGGTGCACCCCCCTAGGGGGGTATGGAGGACCTTGGTTGGGGGGAGCGGTGGCAGCCCCCATGGGGGTTGGGGAAGGAGCGCCGCCCAGCTCCGCTCTGCCCCGAGCCGTGGCCCCACTCCCGGCCCCAACTGCAGTTCCTGGAGGAAGGTGGGGGTGGGTGGGGCGTGGACAGATTCCATTACGGGTGAGGGTGGGCATGATGAAAAAAGTTTGGGGACCACTGCACTAAGTACTAGAATTGTGATTTTGATATTAATGACAGTAAGACTTTGTGTTGAGAAGATGGTTGTTAATCTGAGGAACTACAGTGTCATTTTCAAAGTGTGTGAGTGTTTTTTCCCCCCCCTCTATGAAAGACAGTTTTGAAAGAAATAATCAGTCTGATTGGCCAGAGGGAAGGAATATACCAAAGTTATTACAAGCATTGAACATGTCATCTGGTGTCCTTTTAATATATAGCTAGAGGGCAGTTAAACTAATTCATAGGAGACTGTGATATGTATCTTTATACACTCTGATGGGGGAATGTGAAAGCTGAAAGGGATTACATGGATAGAAGCAGCTTTATAACTCCTGATTGATTTTCAGCATCTTCAGATTAGATTCCTTTGCACATTGATTAATTATATTTGTTTTCATTTCAGGAAAAGTAATTCTGTGTGTCAAACTTTTCTCATGCAAGAATAACACATTTTTGTTAATTTCATTGGCAAATGGATAGAATTATCAGAGGAGATAAATTAGTTGATTTTCTATTAATTATTTTACTAAGAACCTGGCATCTAGTCTTTTCAGATCAACAAACAGGGTGCTTCTTAGTAGACACATCACTGAAGAGAGAGCTGCAGCTCATTTACAGCCTTGTGTGACTTCACTATTCAGATCTGCCAAAGATTTTGCTCCTCAGGCAAAGAGAGTTTAGATTTTGATTCCAGGTTCACCTTTGACCATGTGGGACTGAGTAGTACCTGAAGAACTGGGAAGAGAAAAACAACTTGCCTTTATTTCTTAAATCTCCTTAAGCCTCGAGGCAGTATTGAGCAAGTATGAGGTGTTAGTGGTCAGCCCTGTGTTCTCCAGCATTGCCTATATGGGGACTCTCCATCAGTCTATCAGAGAGGGGGTACTATCTGCTCTTCTGTAAAATTGTGGCTTCTGTCACTCATTTCCTATGTGCATTAAAATAACTAAAAGCAGGGAGTCATGTGGTCTAAATTTCCTTCTGATCTGTGTTCCCACCTCAGTTGTTTAACATCCTTCCATCTCTGTTCTCTTTTCTTTTCCCCATCAGTTTTGTTTTTTAAAGTCTCCTCTCCCTCTTCTTTTGCTCTGCTCCTTTATTTCCCTGCCATTTCCTAATTGTCCTGTCTGATGCACATCAATCCTGCTACAGGCAGTCAGGTTTTTTAAATACTCTACATAGTCTGTACTTTGTGTTTGATTTTTTTCAAACCTGCTTGTGTTTTGCCTCCCTTTCTCCCAATGTGTGTTTCAGCAATTTAAGAAACAGCATTTTCTAATGACTGGGAGGAGGTGCTCTTTTTCTGCAGGCTTATTTGCACAGCTGTGGTAGAGGGGAGGGTCAGGAGACACTCTGAGGTCAAATTTGCCCCCAAATTTAGACTTTGTAAAAACTAAGCATTTGCAAAACCTAAAACTAATAGAAAATTTCATGTCTTTTTAAATTAATGGATGCATTTTATTTAAGAAATATTCTCTTGCCTAGTACTAGTGTGTAAGAACCTTGCAGTAAAATTAAGCAGTAACTAATTGTAAACTACAGTGAGATTGTTTACATTTTCTAAACTGAGAGATGTGCAGAAAGTGAAAGAGTGAAAATTTACTTTAATTTTGTAAAAGCTAGTTTCAGCCTTAATAATCTACACTGATGTCATAACATAGGAAAGGACACTTGTTTTTTTTTGTTTTTTTTTTTAATATGTATGATTTTTCACCTGGCAATGCTACTTTCGAAGTTGATGAGCTAACAGTTAGAAACACTTTAACCCCTTGAATCTTTCCCAGCACTGGTCCCTTGCTTAGGTCCAATTCAAGGAAACACTTGAGCATATGCTTAAATACATTCCTATTTAGGAAAAAATGTAAACGTGTTTTAAAGTTCCATTGACTTCAGTGGAATTTAAACTCAAGCTTAAAGTTTAAGCACATGCTTGAGTGTTTCTCTGAATAGGGCTACTTTCCTGAATTGGGGCCTTAAGCTCTGTTCTAATGTTGGAACTTAGTAGGCTTCTGAAAAGACTGGATTCCATGTCTATGGAAGTGTTGCCATTGACTTCATTCTGTGTAATAGCCCCTAAATGAATAACTTTTTGTTACATTTATAAGGCCACTCTTCATATTCCATAGAAACAAGTTCTAGGATGAGGTTTGAATGTTCCCATCTATTGAATTAACCCTGGAAATGTTAGAGAAAACTGCCTATTTAGTTTTTAGACTGCTGTTACCTTCAGGGATTTTAAAGTTTTTGCTGAAGGTTTTGCTAGTAAGTGCCAGTACAACCCAGGGTCATTCAATGGCAGTTAGATCTGTGTTAAGGCTGAGATTCTGCTGTTTTGGTGAGATTTCTCAAAGATGAGTCAGAGGCCCAGATTTTTGTTTGTCATGTTAAGATGATCATTTTTACATCTGATCTTGACTACGATTAAAGAGAAGGCCACTTTGTTCTTTTTATGTATATCTTAAAGAATATCAGATATTACCAAGTGTTGTGTTTTGTGGGATTTCTCGCTTTTCTTTTTATATTTTAAAGTATTTATCATGTTATTTGAAAAGAGAGTAGTTTACACTTTTAATCAAATGTGAAGCTCCTTTTTAAACACGAAAAAAAGTTTTAAAGAACTTTTTGATTCACTTGTACTTTTGTAGGCTTCAGTATATTGATAAGTGTTCAGGTACTTTATCGGCTGATTTAGTTACTTAACTAGTGTAAATGTTAAATTACCATTTTACTCTCTGCATTGTGGCCTCTGGTAAATCCTTAATAACTGTAACATATGCCTCAGGCAGAGCTGTGCATTATGTATGCTCTTTGTAAATAGAATTCATTGAGTTTATGAAGCCATTGACAGACATTCATCATTTTGTTCATTAAACTTGTCTCTGACATCCGGCAAATTGATGTTAACTGGAAATATTCTTTGAGAGTTCTGGCACAACTCAGTCATTTTGCCTGAGGAGAGAGAAACGTTGTACAAAGCATGTCCCAAATTACAAGGGTGAGACTTCTTTGTTTTAATAAATAAATAAATGAACATGTGACAAGTTTTGGTTTTTTTAAATCATGTATGTAAGCAACTGAGTGGCTCAGCTGTCAAACAGATTTATCATTGATCTCCAATAGAAGCTGAAAATGGACACACTCATATTATTTCAACCTATCTGTGCTAGGAAAGCAACTCATCCATTTCACTTTACCGCACTGTTGTAAAAATTGGCATACCCCAAGTACACAGTTCTCCACATACAATGGGTAACTCAACTAGGAAGTAGGAGTTTTTACTGTGAGGAAGTTACATTAAATTGTCTAGTATCCCCTGAAGGCAAACGTAATGTTTTTCTTTTTTAAGAGAAAAGCATATCCAGGCTTTTTGTTGGGAAGGTGCTTTTTTATACAACCAGTTAGTAGAATGAATCTTATTTTGTTTGCAGTTGATTTTAGATGTTGCTTTTATATATCTGAATGTCTGAAGTTATTGGAAGGAGCAGACATTGGTACAATGCTCAGGCAGTTAGCTGTGAGAGTCTTGTTAATGGGAGTTCCATGCCTAATTCCCAGCACATGGCACTGAATATTTACCTCCAACTGTCTATGATAATCTCCTTTATGCTACCTGACATTGCTTATTGCTGGCTGACATAAAAACGATACTGTGCATGACTGAGTGATTTGCTGACAGGCTTCATAGTGTTTGTTGTAGGTGGCCATGCAAATTGCCTCTTAAAATTACTTTAAGCTTGAAATGACAGTATCTCATTCATTTTGGTCCTGGGCTCCCAGTGTGAAAAGACCCTGCTTATAACACCTGCTTGACTGTTTGATTCTTGTGAGTAGCTATCTTGAATGGGCCTACTAGCTAGTGTTCCTCTTATCTTACCTGAATCAGGCTGTATCTGAGACTCAGGTCAGAATTAAAATGATTAATAATTAAAAATATAACTGAGTAAAATACGTACTTACCAATTGATCAGAGATGATTGTGTATTTTATATTACCATTAAGAAAAGTGACTATCCAAAATGTCCATAGAAGCAATATGCTTTTTTTTTTTTTTTTTTTTTTATTTAAACTAATAGTAGAGCAGTTGGCCCTTTTAAAATATATTGTATCCCACTGCATAATAGTTCACTGGATTAAATGAATTTATTGATTTCTGCTTCTTTAGTGACACACATTTATGAGCAGTTTCTTTGGCACCATAGCCACATGTCAAAGGTCATAACTTTCCTTCACTGTGGAAGAATAAAAGCTTTCAGATGGCGAATCCCTGACATCCACACGGTGGCCTTTTGCTTTTTTGTTTTTGTGCACAGAATTACTAGGGCAGCCTGATTTTTAAAGAAACAACAACAAGCAAACAAAACTATTGAGCTGTTATAAATTAACAGTGGAGAACTTTTTTCCTCTGGTAACCAAAGGGAATCTAATTTAGTAACAGGTCCCATGATGAGACATATTTTGGTATACTAAATATTGATCATTTTTATGCAGAAACTAAGCTGCTTTAAGAATAACAGTCCATCTTTTCCATGATTTCATGAGGAATTTCACTGCCAATCTTAGTCACAAATGACTGTTTCAAACACAGGATAGAAATTATTTTCTGGATTAGACATGCTATTTTTTTCTTTTAGCGGCTTGTCAAAGATAGTATATTGCATTTTGTGCACCAGAGGTGACTTTGGAGGTAGATCCCACTGTAAGTATGAAAAATGAACTCTGCAGATTTAGAAAAGCTCTTGTGTCCCTATATTCCAAGGCTGTGCCTTGAGTTTAGCTTAATTTTATGGAATATTGACCGTTGCCTGATTGTCCTTCTTTATCCCTTAGTGAGTGTCTCTTGGTTTTTGGGTCTGGACAAGAGATGAAGCTATATGGAGGGTATCACGATGAAGCTACTTAAAAAGAAACTGCAGTGTAATATAAAGAATTCTAATCACTACAAGTGATTGCAAATAAGAAGAAAAATCATTATTTATAAAAAAAAAATCTTAAAATAATGGAACAGCTATCCATCTTGCGCTTTAAAATGTATAGAATAGGAAGTAGGAAATGCATATCTCCATTTGAATACCTGAGAAATCAGAACTTTCGAAAATTATTGTAAGGTAAATTCCATCATTTTTTAATTTAATAATTGTTTACAATTCATATTTCTAAATTTTAAAATACAACAAAACTAGCTCTACAACAACTCTGAAAATCTCTGATGCCGCAGACACTTCCTGTGTCTCAGCCTACATGCTGCTATCATAATCAAGCTTCATCAAAATGTCAGCTCCCTCTGAAGTAAAAACATTTGCACCATTAGCAGGGCCATAATCAGCAGCAGATTTTTATGCTAAACTTCCATTAACTGCATCAGGAGTTGTGCATGCATGATGATGCCCAGAGATTCTGAAACAAACTACAGATTTTTCTAAAAAATGATTGGAGATCTCTGTTCTTATGTAGTAAGCATTTAACCTGCTTGTGTATTTTAACTAATCACTGGTTTTAAAATAATCTTGATGGTTGCCTTCATTTTTTCTTTTTTCTTTATCATTATTCATTATTATTAAAGTGAAAGTAATTACTCCTATTATAGGTGGGGCTGGTAATCTATCACTAAGGTTGCCCATTTAGAAGCCCCTGTTTTCAGTTGCCTATAACTTTGCCAAACTACAACCATTTGGGCTGAAATTTTCCATGCCAGGAAATTTTCCATTCTCAGGCTGAATTTGGTTGTTGTTGTTGTTGTTCAATCTATTTATCTTACCACAGAGAAGGTTAAGGGGTGACTTGATTACATAGTAAGTATCTATATGGGGAACAAATATTTAATAATGGGCTCATCCATCTAGTAGAGAAAGGTATAGCATGATCCAGTGGCTGGAAGTTGAAGCTAGACACATTCAGACTGGAAATAAGATGTAAATTTTTAACAGTGAGCGTAATTAACCATTGGAATAAGTTACAAAGGTTTGTGGTGGATTCTATATCCCCGGCCATTTTTAAGTCAAGATTGGATGTATTTCTATAAGATGCACTCTAGGAATTGTTTTGGGGAAGTTCTATGGTCTGTGTTTTATAGGTCAGACTAGATGATAACAATGATTCCTTCTGGCCTTGGAATCTATGAATCTTTGAAAATTTCAGCCAAAACGGGTCAGCCATTTCCTAGAAGAAGGGTAGGGAAAAATAAGTTGTGTTGTCTATATTCAAAAATTCTGGTGACCTTTTCTTTGAAGCACTCTAGTGCCTCCATGGCTTGGAGAAGGAACTTTACATTTGACATGGGGGGAAACCCATCCTTTGTGTCAGGGATATGCCTTTTGCCACAAAAATCTGCCAGAATTTGGCCAAGTTATAAGCCTTTGAAAAGCAGGTCACGCAAGCACAGAATTTTGTGACTTTACTGGGGCTGAGCAGGACTTTCCTGCAATTGCAGCTCTGGGTTCCTGTATGCCAGGTCCGGGCACCTGAACTGAGAGCAGGGAGCCTCTCCTGGGCACTGAATCCCTGCTGGGGTCAGGCAGTAAGCAGGAGAAAGCTGCCTGATTCAAATAGACAGGACCAGAGACAGACCTGTGGGGTGGAAGGGAGTAGATTGGGACCTGGGGAGACAAAACTGGGACTGGAGGTGAGAGACTGGGAAAGAAATACTGGGACTGGGAACTGTGGGCAGAAATACTGGGACTGGGAACTGTGGGCAGAGAGTGGGACTGGCTCAGCAAGGGGACTGGGACTGAGGACCCATGGGGCAGGGGAAGGAGGTGACTGGGAACGGGGAGATGGAGTGCGGGGGAGAACTGGGCCTGGCTTGGCAAAGAGACTGAGAAAAAGAACTCAGAGGGGGATGACATTGAGACAAGACAAGAACCCAGGGAGGGAGATTGGGACAGGGTGTCAGATTCATTGGAGATAGGGAATGTGGGTTGGGGGGGAGGGATGATTGGAGACCAGGGTGGAGGAGAGAGACAGATAGGATAAGGAGGCAAGAGAGGGGAACTAAGACTGGCTGGGCAAGGAGACTTGGACAAGAATGAGAAGCCTGAGGAGTGGAGACTAGACTGGGTAGATGAGGGGAATGGGGCTGGGATGAGGAGCAAGGGGTGGGGAAGAGACAGGACTGTGACAGGAACAAATTGGAGAGGGGACAGGGCAGAAGGGGTCAAGCATGTGAGGGGGATGGGACAGAAAAATCTGTGGCCACTGGAGCACACTCCCCTCCAGAGCTTGGAGTGGAGCCCAAGATTCCTGAGTCTCAACATTTCTCTGTTGGCACCAAATATCTGTGAAATCCACTGGCAAAGTGTACCATCTCCCTCTAGTGCTGGCCCACACTGAGAATGACAATCTGCTATAGGTACTCTGTCAGTTCAAGTGGCAGAGGTCTGTTTGGTGGAAGTAAAGGTTCCAACCTGCTAATGACCTATGTCAGTGGTTCTGAAACTTTTGCATTGGTGACCCCTTTCACACAGCAAACCTCTGAGTGCGACCCCTCTTATAAATTAAAAACACTTTTTAAAATATATATTTAACACTTATAAATGCTGGAGGCGAAGTGTGGCTTGGGAGCGGAGGCTGACGGCTCGCGACCCCCCTACGTAATAACCTTGTGACCCCCTGAGGGGTAACGACCCCCAGTTTGAAAAACCCTGACCTATATGAATGTCAAAATGTTGCTACTTGATAGAATTCCTGTGTTTATTTTTTCCAGTTTACTTTTTTAAAAACCTAGGAAATTACACCCCTCCCCGTGTGCACTCTCTCTCTCAACTGTGTAAAGAGAAAATTATTAAGGTTGCAAAGTCAAGCACTCTAAAGATAAGAAATGCCTTTATTAATACCTTAATTGTGTACATATGCATTATGATATAGTATTTAACTACATGATCAGATGATATTTTTTCCACAGGACCCCAGCCTCATTCAGTGCACAAGTTGGAGCTGGTCTGGGGATGAATCAAGGTTATGTAGTGAAGGAGACTGTTGTCTGTAGGATCTGTGGCTCATTTGTTGCGGAAGTTGGAAGCTGTAGTAGTCAATGAGTCAGAGGATTGCAGGAAGAGAAAGGTAGTTTCATGGCTAAGGCAGTTGAATGCCACCTTGGAGAACTGGATTCTATCCTTGCCTCTGCCACAGAATTCCTTTGTGATGTTATGCAGGTCATTTTAACCAAGATTTTCATAGTTGTGTGTTCCTCAATTGCTTGGTACCCAAATTGAGACCCTAGGGTATAATTTGCAGAAGTGCTGAGCACACAGCTACAACTGATGTCAATGGGCGCTATGCTTTGAAAATATCAAGTGCTACATAATGCTAAGAACTCTGAAAAAATCAGGTCCTAGGCATCTCAATTTGGGCAGCCAAAAGTAGTGGATACTTTTGACCTTAATCTCTCTCTGTCTCAGTTCCCAGTTTGTAATATTGGGATAATAATATCCCCTCATGTCAGAAGGGAGTTTAAAATAAATTCATGAATATTTGTGAAGTACCCAGATACTAACTACAGTGTTGAATGCCATAGAAAAGCTCCTAGGGAAATTAATAATTTTGTCTCCAGAACAGGATTTGAATTGAGGTCAGTAAATAAGACCCGTGGCCACATATTGAACAATGAGGAGAAAACAAACTATCGAATAGATGCTCATTCAGTGACCACCATCCATTCTGTTTACTGAATGAGGTGGGGATCCTGGGGAAAAAATAGTATGTGATCATGTAATTGGACTTTATCATAATCCGTATGCACAAGGGGGCCGAATGAAAGTTGCATGGGCAACCTTAATTCTGGCATTTCCTAACTTTTGAGTGCTTGACTTTGTGTTCTTAATGTTTTTAACGTAATTTGGTTGGTGTGTGTGTGTATGACAGACATAGTATAAAAACAAACAGAAACTACATTACTGGAAAATTCTTAGGCTAGTCACATTCACCACGAAATTACCTACTGTTGTATCAAATATGCAAGAGTGAATTAATTAATTCAACACATACTTGAACACTAGAATTCAGGCAAGGAGTCAGAGGAAGGGGGAGGAAATAACAAGATGGTGGAGAGCTGCTACAAATTGTGAATCAGGTTAAATAAAGGTTTCAGTTTAATCCTCCTGACTGCGTGATTCAAGATAGCATATTCTAAGGTTGACTGGTATTTAATCACGTTTGTACAATGCAATTCAAACAATAGCTAGAGTTGTGTGTCAACATGGTTCTGGCTAGCAAGGTGTAAAACAAAGTTTCTCAGACCAACATATATGGTGTAGAGCCCGTGGTGTATAGCAAGGTTTTATAAACTGGTTTATAGCTCAGTTCATCCCGGAGTTTAGGAAACCCTGTTAGCACCTTGCTAGCAAGAACCACGTTTAAGCACCCTTTTGGCTATGGTTTTAACTTGTGTGTAGTCAGGGCCTAAAGGCAGAGCATGTTCTGCTTAAGAATGCAGCCATACATTTCTCTGATGTTTTCTGCTGCTTCATATAGCCATTGCTAGATTTGCAAAATAATCCATATAGGGAGTCAAATTTTACTGATCTAGAGGAATAGAGCTTCTCTCTATATGTGTGGAACGGCTGGTTTTCCCTCACTGTACATGTATCAAGGAGGACTTCATTACTCCAGTGCAATTGTAGAGTTGTCCAGAGTGTGTATAGGTTCCATGGTTTTGACCCACTCTTTCATGTGTTGGGCTGCGTTCTCCCCACTTCTCTCATATTTAGTTCCCTTCCAGAAATACTGCAGTTCTGTGCAGAGGAGGACACTTAATCTCTTCCAAAACACCCTCCTTCCCTGTTGTAAATGGCACACTTAGGATGGTACCAGTCCGATAACTGAGTGTTTTTGTAGATAATTTCTGACACGCGCTCCCCTATGTTGCAGCACATAGCTAGAGATCCACCCAGTTGTTGTGCCAGCCCAATCCTGCTTTTTTCTAGGACAGCTGATCTTTTGGCTAGAGCACAGAACTCAGGCCTGGGAGTTGGAGGTCTGGGATTTTTTTCTGATTTGCCCCATTCCCTGTGTAACCTTGGACCAGTCACTTAACCTCTTGGGGCCCTGTTTCCCCATGTATAAAACGACGATGATGATGATTTGCTGAACTCACTGGAGTGTTGGGAGGCTGAATTCAGTTTGAAGTTCAAAGGATTATTTTATTTATTATGATTATTCCCTTTCTTGCTATTTGGTGACCAGTGAATTCTACACTGTTATGTATTTACCTAAATAAAAGTAGCTTGGCCTTTCATGAACTCACAACAGGAAAAGATGCTGACCACCTGAAACAATAATATCTGCAGTAGAATATCTTGAGAACTTGAAATAACCAAGGGGGACTGTTTCCAGGGCAGCAAAACTGACCTTTGGGTCCCAGAAGTCGGCTATTCATAGAGGCAAGGCCTTTGTCCTGCTTTGACCAGTGGTCAGTGAACTCTGGCAGGCCTTTCGGTTCACCATCTTGGCCATACACTAGCAGCTGGTGATTGATTCATTTAGCTGTCCAGATTCACATTCTTCTGTCAAGGACTTGTCAGGGGAGAAAAAGGTTCTGTGGAGGGCTATTCATTTTACTAAAAGGAAAGGGATGCATTATATGACTGAGTGGATTACTTTTGGGTCAGAAGAGTTCCTGCATTGCTCTGATTTAATTTGGCCTTCAATCAGAGAGGGATTTAGGTTTTTATCAGCACGATGTGTTGCTCATGAAGAGGACAGATTGTTTCAAATCCAGCAATGCAATAGCTTGTTTTCCAGTGTGACTCTCGTTCCCTGAGCTCAAAGGCTTCTGCCTGTGAGTCTATAGATTTTTTTGTTTGTATGTTTGTTTGTTTTTAAGGGCATGCATATTTTTTTCCCTCTGCTTTTTTGGTTAGGTGGTGTAGCAGAGAGGCTGACAGACATTTGTTAAAATGACATCACAACCAGTTTTTAAAATGCATGCTCTACAAACATTAATCCCCACAACACCTTTTAGATATGACGCTGATGGGTGCCAAAGAAAAACCTAAGGCAAGTAAAAGCAAATGAGTGTTCATCTCAATTTTAGAGATGGAGAAAACTGAAATGAGAGTAAACAGCTCAGTGTCCAACACAACGACACCTAACAAATAAGCTTCTTTACCTCACACAATACCAGTAGTCAGTTGCAAAGTTGTGAGTAGAACTCAAAAGCTTCTGGTATCAAGGTCTGTGATGCAGTCGCTAAATCCTGTGTCTTGTGAGGCATTTTAAACCATTTGTGCATAACCAAGCACTTTCTAAAATGTGCATTTTTGATGTGGACTGCAATCTGGTCCAAAGACTTTTGTCTGATGCTGCTGTCACCTTCTAGTCAAGTACTGTATTCTTTTTAGACAAAAGGGGCCATACATTTCCATTTTTTACTGGACTTCATTATCATCATCCTTGGAAACTGATTTTAGGTATCAAAGGGGATACCTTTCCCCACCCCCACAGTACTGTTAGCTTCTTTGCTCAGTCTTCCCTTCAGCTGTGTCCTATTTCTTTGAGCAATAAGATTTTTTTTTGCTGAGGGTCATTATAAACTTCTGAGGAATGAAGCATGTTGCTTGGCTCCTTCCACTGGAAATAATAGGCATTAAAGAGCAGATCCCTCCAGTTAACCTTCTGTCTCTGTTTGAATGAACGTGACAGGCTGCAACAGATGAAATATGACCTACAAGTTTCTTTTACTTAACTCATATAAACTATGTATTGTTTTGATTTGGCTTATTGAATGTATTATGTGGGATTTCTGACTGGCTTTAGGCCAAGATGTTACTCTTAGAAATACAAGTTTATAATTTATAAGAAACTGTATAGTGGGTATTATTTGGCCTGTTGTGCTTCTCTCTCTCTCTCTCTCTCTCTCCAGGGCAAAGGAGGGTTTTATACCTGAAATAAATGAGTGATATAGCTATCTTCTGAGTGTAAGGGAGGAAGGCACTCTGGGATAACCTCGCCTTGCTGAACTCTTCTCTGTTATGATTTTCTTTTATACGTGTGTCAGGAAATCTGGGCTAAGTATAACAGACTATGCTGCATAGAGCTCCTTTAGCACATTGACAGTCCCCTCACTGAAGCCTGGAAATCTTGTTTTGATCTTCTAATACAGACAATAACAACAATACATTTTCCCAGGCATCAATTCCTTTTGCCTGTACTTGATTCTTTTAGGCAGGAGAATAATGGCCTTCAAGAGCTGATCGTTGGCTCTTCTGTGTAGCAGATAACATTACCTAGGCACCTATCTGGTAGCCTCAGTTTATGGCCTTGCATTGGAGATACAGAATGAGCTCTTGAAAATCAGGGAGGAGGGGGGAGAAAGGAGAATGAAAATTCTCCAGGAGGTGTAAATGGCCTGATTTGCTAGAGGTTTAATTGCTTTATGCACATTCCAATGTGTAAAAACATTGCATTTAGTGATTGTATTTATTTTTCATTGAGCAGATAAATAATACAGTAATCTGATGTATTAGCTATATAAAACATAGGCAAGGCAAGACCGTGTACTTTGTGGGCACTCTGGTTTCTGCCATAGGCTCACTGGAAATGACCATTAAAGAAAATTATGCGATGGGTTTAAAAATAATAAATTTGAGGGGGTCTTTTTATTTGCCTTTTGTTTTTTAAACCTTTCAGGTGCACTGAGGTCACATTCTCAAGCTTTTCTCCATACCCATTGAGGCTAGACATATTCTTTTTCTAAAAAAACCCCAAAAGTTGAGATTGCCATGGAATTAAAGGATTCCAGGAATTGCAACTTTCCGAAGAAAATGAAATAATGTGAGACTCTCGATAAAAATCTCAAGAGTTGGCAACACTGGGAACAAATTTCAAATTGGAGGATTCTGTTGAATTAGCAATATGAAGATGTCTAAACCAGTCATTTCAGTATTCCTTATGCTATTTATTTTTGTTATTCCATTTGTGTTTTGTCATTGCTCCCACATATTCAGTCTTCTGCAGGTTTTGTATTAGTAGCACATGACTGCACTGTTGAAGTTGTCACAGAGAAAGCAGTTGGCTCTGGAAGATGGTTAGGGCTGTTGGCAGCCAGGAAGGAAATGGAGACAATTTAGGCTTTTGGGTCTGAAGAGGGAATGCATCTCCTCTTTGCTGGTCCCACAACGGGGAGAGAAATGTTGACATTTGGGGTGAGGGCTTGAATTCCTAGTTCCTCCTCCCCAGCAACCTTTCACAGTGACCAACGTCCCCATCCCAAATATCTGCTGTTTCGCAGTGTGTGTTCTATGATCATAGAAAATTAGGGTTGGAAGAGACTTCAGGAGGCCATTTAGTCCAACCTTCTGCTCAAAGCAGGACCAACCCCAACTAAATCATCCCTGCCAGGGCTTTGTCAAGCTGGGCCTTAAAAACTTCTAAGGATGGAGATTCCACCACCTCCCTCGGTAACCCATTGCAGTGCTTCAATACCCTTCTAGGGAAATAGTTTTTCCTAATATCCAACCTAGACCTCCCCCACTGCAACTTGAGACCATTACTCCTTGTTCTGTCATCTGCCACCATTGAGAACAGCCTAGCTCCATCCTCTTTGGAACCCCCCTTCAGGTAGTTGAAGGCTGCTATCAAATCCCCCCTCACTTTTCTCTTCTGCTCCAGCCCCCTAATAATTTTTGTTGCCCTCCGCTGGATTCTCTCCAATTTGTTCACATCCTTTCTGTAGTGGGGAGCCCAAAACTGGACGCAGTACTCCAGATGTGGCCTCACCAGTGCCGAATAGAGGGGAATAATCACTTCCCTCGATCTGCTGGCAATGCTCCTACTAATACAGCCCAATATGCCTTTAGCCTTCTTGGCAACAAGGGCACACTGCTGACTCATATCCAGCTTCTCGTCCACTGTAATCCCCAGGTCCTTTTCTGCAGAACTTCCATTTAGCCAGTCGGTCCCCAGCCTGTAGCAGTGCATGGGATTCTTCCTTCCTAAGTGCAGGACTCTGCACTTGTCCTTGTTGAACCTCATAAGATTTCTTTTGGCCCAGTCCTCCAATTTGTGTAGGCCACTCTGGACCCTATCCTACTCTCCAGCATATCTACCTCTTCCCCCCCAGCTTAGTTTCATCCACAAACTTGCTGAGGGTGCAATCCATCCCATCATCCAGATCATTAATGAAGATGTTGAACAAAACCGGCCCCAGGACCGAACCCTGGGGCACTCCGCTTGACACCGGCTGCCAACTAGACATCGAGCCATTTGTCACTACCCGTTGAGCCCAATGATCTAGCCAGCTTTCTATCCATGATAGCAATGGGTAGTGTTCATATCTCTCAGAGGTAATATTTCAGGCAGTTTGAAGGTTCAGGAAGACCTCACCACATCAGTTTCATGTGTGAACCAAATATAAAGATTTGCTTTGCAGGTGTAAGGACTGGAAACATTTTTTCCCCCTCTGGGCATGTCTACACTTAAAACGCTGCATTGGCGCAGCTGTACCTGTAAAGCTTTAATGAAGACGCTCTAAGCCAACTGTTGGCTTATTTAATCTATCTCCCCAAAAGGTGGTAGCAGGAAGCTCTCTCACCGACACAGCACTTTCTACAAAGGGGGTTAGGTCGGTGTAACTACATTGCTCAAGCGTGTGGATTTTTCACACCCCTGAGCGATGTAGTTATACTGATATAGATCTATAGTGTAGACCAGACCTTAGTGTAGATGGAAACTCAGGATTCAGATGGAAGGGAAGGGTCCTATGGCAGGTTGCATGCCTGTGGAATGCTTAGGGCCCATGTTCTGTAGTACACTGTTCCTAGTATTGCTATGCATTGATTGATGAGCTAGGGTGCAGTGTGGTGTTGAGAGGGCAGTGCAATCTCTTTAACTTAGTTTCATTTTATTTGTGGTCAG
Organism: Terrapene triunguis; assembly: GCF_002925995.2. Lineage (NCBI taxonomy): Eukaryota > Metazoa > Chordata > Testudines > Emydidae > Terrapene > Terrapene triunguis. The sequence continues at coordinate 27,490,247 of NW_020664418.1, forward strand.
CAGTGGCTTGCTTTTCATTTTTTTTATTTTATTTATTTTTTAAAGACACACAAGACAGATCAGTAGAGGACTGATCCTTCTATGATTGGCATCAATGGCAAAACTCTCATTTATTTCAGTGGGAGCAGCATAAGGCCTTTGAGTAGTATATTAAGTTCATGCTGCATAGCATTAAAATTGCATCTTCTGCATTACACATACTGACTTTTGTTGTATGGTTTGCTTGCTCTATCCTTGTGAGTTACCCTTCTGGGTAATGAGAGAATCTCAGTGGAAGAGTTGAAAACTGGCTGCAGTTCTTGTGTTGGGTGATCTGAAATTAGGATAGTAATGAAGTTATATGCATTTTGTTAGATAATTTTGCTTGTGGTCCCATCCTTCTGTTGATGCTCCAAAGTATAAGATTGCACAGAACATTCTTCACACAACAGTCCAGCTATTAAGCCAAATTAATTCTGTATGGAATGACAACAAGTCCAAAGAAAGACATATTGTAGGATTAAGCATCAGTGCTAGAAGGCATAATCACTTGGCAAACTGCTGAAGGAAAAGCAGCCCTTGCAAAAAGGAAAGCAGTGCATTCTTTTTTTCTCCTGAATGCGCAGCAGCCACACAAGTTGAACGGCTTTGAAGCTGCTTACTGTGCACCTTTTCTATACAAGTTCCTGCATTTCTTGTCTGCAGAGGAGCTGAGGGGAACCTGATAAGTATATTAGCATTTATTGCACACTTCTATGACCACAAACTGTTGTCTGGATGATAGATAAGCTGAGAAGGGAAAAACCCAGCTGGGATGCCTTAAAAAGTGAGAAGATCAAATCTCACTTGTTGGCTTACATGATTCAGTGGAGTATGTCGTCAGCACTAGCAATAAACTGCTGAATGTATGCAGCCAAAAACTTCCACGCCTTCACCCATCCCTTTCTTTAAGGTGATGACATATGCCCAAGCGTATGCTTGATCAGTTGGAAAATGTGGTGGTGGTATACATCTTACTGCATAGTAATATTAAAAGCATGGCATCTCAGTGTGTAGTGATGTGCTAGACATAGTTAATTGAATAATTTACAGGCCAGTTACAAATGGGGGAGATTATTAGTTAGCAGTAAATTGCTGTCAGTGTTGAGGTGGTATTGAACTCAGCTAGTTTTGATTAGGAAAAACACAGGGGCATTTGTGTGTATTATTTCTGTACTTTACCCATTCCACAGATTGGAAGTATTAGTGATAAATCTTGCACCTAAGTATTTATTCAGGATCCTATTCTGAATCTGGACCTAAAAACAACTGATGTGCAAAAGAGGAAAGAGTAAAAGAAATTTAAAGACTAAAAGAGTTCCTCAAATCTCATGTTATGGATCTTAATTTTTTTATTTCAGGAAATGTTACTAGGACTCTGTTTAAGGGTTCCTTTATTTCTTTATGTACAGTCATCTGGGCTAAGATCCCGTTTATGATGGCGATATGTTAAAATATCACACATTTCAAATAATCTTTATCTTATCCAGTGATTTGAAGAGGCCAACAAACTTTAGAAAATCCTTTTGTAAGTATTACAAACTACCTGAAACTGGTAATGTTTGTCAATCTGCCTGTAATTATCTTTGAAGTTGTAATTCTTCGAGTGCTGGTCCCTATGTCGATTCCAAACTGGGGAGCTCATATGCACCATGTGCCGGGGCCGGAACTGTTCATAGTCTGTTGACCCCTGCGCGCTTTGTGTGTCAACCACATGATGCGTCCAAGGCTTTAAGAGGCTGTGCGGGTCAACGCCGCTCCAGTTCCCTTTTATTGCCACATGGCCAGAGTTGGAACCCTGTTCCTCCATGCTCTTAGTCATCTAAAAGTATTGCGTTCAACCCTTTTTTTCACTGTACATAGTTTTCCTTGTTTTTAATTAGTTAGTTGTCCATTCTTTGTCTGTAGTTAGGTTATTCGTTGGACTTTCCCCTTCAAAGGCTTCTTTCCCTTCCCTGGCCCGGGGATTATGCCCCGTCAAGGCAGTTTTAAAAATTGCGCCTCATGCCCTCGCTCCAATCAGTAACCTTCTCTTTTCTATTATTTCTATTATGATTTTTTTAAAATCAGCCTTAAACTTTAAATATGTAACCCCAGTAAGAAAAACCCTACTATTAACACTTAAGTTAGTTCTTAATTTACATCCACTATTATACTTTATAAACATTTTCTGTTACTAAGCTGACTTTCTTAATGTCCTGCAAAAATGACACTGAATAGTCCTGCTCCCTGTTTGGGGAAAGGGAGGGAGCACACTCCTCTTGTGGTCAAATGATTGCCTTTGTCTTCTGAACCTGGGAAAAATGGATCTGTACATTAACCTCCACCTCACAGACACTTATTTCAATTATTCAAGTCCACAGTTTTTTCTAAAAGGGAAAGTGTATACTGGCAATATTTGTTGTCTTTATTTACATGCTCAGTGTTCGATATGCTGTTCAATCTCTCCGTCAAACACTGCTCAGAGAGGGAAAACGAATGGGACTTAACAATATAGTGGACTTGCAGCGAGCAGCCCAGGATACATAAGGACAACAGAGCTTTGTTTATGCCCTAAACAACATCTGACAGTGCAAGCAGGAATCAGATTCAGATATTCAGTACAGCATTGAGAAATCATCACAAGAAACATGGTACCTATAGGTTATAACCTGATTCTGCAAAGTTCAAAAACACTATAAACTCTATTGATTTTTTCCATTATGTAGTTACTACTAGTACAGGGGTCGGCAACATTTGGCACGCGGCTTGCCAGGGTAAGCACCCTAGCGGGCCGGGCCAGTTTATTTACCTGCTGACGCGGCAGGTTCGGCCGGTTCGACCGCGGTTCGCCGTCCCGGGCCAATGGGGGCGGCGGGAAGCGGCGTGGGCGAGGGATATGCTGGCTGTGGCTTCCCGCTGCCCCCATTGGCCCGGGACGGCGAACCGTGGCCAGTGGGGGCCACGATCGGCCGAACCTGCCGCGTCAGCAGGTAAATAAACTGGCCCGGCCCGCTAGGGTGCATACCCTGGCGAGCCGCGTGCCAAACATTGCCGACCCCTGTACTAGTATGTGCAATGGGCATCTCTTAGTTGGGCAGGTGGCAACCAATCCAGAGCCTGGAATTTTTATGCCTAGTCCCTCCCACTGCTACAAGTAGGCAGACTTTTCCCAGTTATTCTCCTGCGTATCTCTGGAGCAGTTGGAGCTGGTACAGTCTCTCTGAACCACCAGCTGCATGTCCCTCAGATCCCAGAACCCCCCATGGAGCAAAAGAAAGCCAAAAATTCTTTTATGGAACTGGCGAGGATGAGCAGAAAAAGACCTTCCTGTCCTCCATTGTAGGCCTGTTCTGTTGGGAATGACCTCCACCCTCACTAATTCAAGCAGTTCTGCTCCAGTTAAAATGGTGGGAGTGCGTCTAAAAGTGGCACTCAACTGGGTACTTACATCCTGGAGGGATAGATCATACAGGAGATCTGATGGACACAAATTTGGAGGGATGGTCTTAGGCAGGAACTGCTCTTTTTATCCATGGAAACCTGCCACCTGAGAGCCATGATGTGAATCAGCCAGCAGCTTGTGGCCTTCTGGCTTTCTGAATTATGGGATCCTTTCTCCTCCCCTACCAAGAAAGTCCTGGTTGTTGATAGCCTTACTGGCAATCCTGGTGTCCCGTCAGGGTCTGGTCCTCTGGGCTCAGTTCCATGCCTCGACCTTCCAGCATTTGCTTTCTTCTGTCCATTCCACAGAAGTGGAACTGTAGCCTCTTCCCCTGACTGCTATCCCCAGGAAATTCCCATGGTTGGTGATTGATCAGAGCCAACTCCATGAAGAGATCTTTCTCTCCAGGACTCTCTTTGGATCCATCATCCTGGTCAAGTGAGCAGAAAACCTGGGAAGTGCGCAAGGCTCTCCGTGTTTCTGATCAGCACAATCTCCAACCAGATTGCCTAAATCACACTTGCCTTCATTCAGGCACCTTGCTTTAGAAAACAGTCTTCCATGTAGTTTTCAGGATTTGGGCCAGGACCATCCATCAGTTGCCTGAACCAGCAATTGAAATGTTCACAAGTACTGCAGCAGATACTGTGACCCCAGGCCCTGGGCTCAGAATGCATTCCTTCTAATCTTCAAGCAGGATTGTAACTCCCTGATCCTCACTGCCTCAGGCTTGCCAAGGTGAATGGGGTTTGCAGACTTCCTTAGCCTCTCCAGATGGGGAGCAGTTTTCCCCTTCCAGAAAGAAAGGATCTCCTGTCTTGAAGGCCCATTCTCCACCCTCATAATGGGATTTATTAGTAAATCCGCATGCCTAGACTAGGAATTTCACACACACTCCTCCTTTCCTGAAAAACGGGGGCCTCTTATATCTCCTGCAGAATTTGTTTGGTCTTTTCCTCCTGGAGTAAAATCTACTGAACCCTGGCCAGGAAAGCCAAGATCCAGGCCTGTGTCCTCAGTGGATGGGTGTGGAATATCAGTTGAATCTCACCTTCTAGTATCCAGATTATCCAAGATGGTTACTTATCCACCCCTTCAAAGCTCTGATTCCTGCCTGGAGTCGAAACTGTCTTCTGAACTACCTCTGTATAGACTCCTTTGAGCTCCTTCCTTTCCTTGCCCTTCTGTCCTGGAATGTGGCTATAACATTGGCCTGCACGCCATGTGCTATCTTTGCATAAGACTTTTGTAAGGAGAAAGTTTTCTCTGACTTGGCCTGGTTTCCTTTCCAAGGTGGTCTCTGCTTTCCCTCTTAACCTGGAAATTTGCCTTCTCAATTTCTGCCCAGTTCCTGAGAAAAATAGGTTTAGGAGTTTTTAGGCCAAGCCATCTTGAAGTTTATGAGGAGCCTAAATACTTACCAAAAACGTTCAAAACCATGAGTGCCTCTCCTTACCTTTTTCCCCCAAATGCCCAGGCCAGTTTACCTCAGACTTTTTCAGAAAGAGAAGATCATACCGATGAAACTTCAGGTGGATTAATTTAGTTTTGAGAAGCTAGTGGGGATGAGGGTGTGTGGTCAGATTTGGTTTTATTATGAGAAGCTAGCTCCAACCTTAACTATGGTTTAGCATCTCTTCATAATAACCAAAGTCTTCATGTGTCCTCCCCATATGGAGATTTCAGAGTGATCATTTGTCAGCTGCTGAATTAGGAGCCTTCAAGAAAGGAACAGGGAGACCTGAAAGTGTTGGAGAAAACAAATGAGATGGCACTTGATATCTCTGAGGTAACCTTTGTTCTAGGGAGCTCAGGTTGTTGACCTCTTCTCTTCTGTGTTGCATTTTCTTTGGACTGTAGCATTCTTCGATACCAGAAAAACAGCAGTTAGTTTGAGGAGTCTAGGCAGACCAAAACTTAAAGTTACTCTGCCTTGACCTCTTGGTTAAGTTATCTATTAAGCTCTATGTAAAATCTTTGATTCCTAGAATAGGAAATTTTTAAAAACAGAAAATAATCTTTGGACATTATTTTGCAAATATATTTTTAATGTATAAAAGTTAATTGTTTTGCATTGCTTTCTCAAAGCCTGTTTTTTTCTGACAAGATAATGATTTCTTTTGAGCCTCACCTCAGTTTTTTCGAAATTGACGATGAGCTGTCGTCTATCTTCATAATTACCGTGTGAATAAGTAATTTTGTGACCATCTCTTGGCAAGATTTCCAGCACAAGAGAGGAAATAGAATGTAGCAGACTTCACTTTAGGTGCCCAGACTTCAGAAAATGAAAATGTGTGCACATGTAGATGTAAAGAAACGTTTCCATAGAGCTTATGGGTAAGGTGCTCACGTTTAGTGATCAATAAGACGTAGCTGCAACTGTCTTTTGACAGTTAGGGCTACTCTTAAAATGCTGCAGCTGCGCTGCTGGAGTGCTTCAATGTAGACACTACCTACACTGATGGGAAGGCTTCTCCTGTCGGTGTAGGTAATCCACTTCCTTGCGAGGCAGTAGTTAGGTCAATGGAAGAATCTTCTGTTGATCTAGCACTCGTCCACACCAGGAGTTAGGTCGGCCTAGCTACGTCTCTTGAGTGCCTGGATTTTTTACACCCCTGAGAGACATAACTATACCAAAGTAAATTCCTAGTGTAGACCAGGCCTTAGTGAATGTTTGTTTGTATCTAAAGCTAACATTAAGTAGAAAACAAATCAGTCCAGTTGCAGGAGTTTAGCTATTTCACTTTGCTACCTGTTGCTGTAGTGGCTTATTTGAGTTAATCTATTTTCCATAAGCTTTTTGTGTTTTACTGTGGCTGTAATATTGACCCAAGGGTAATCCTAGGACAACCTTTAATAGATATCTTTCATTTATTACTTCCATATCTTCAAATCAACCATCTCTCTGTTACACGGGGTTTGTCACAGAGCAGTTAATATTTATTTGTTTTTTGGTGCTGTACAAGAGAGGCAGTCTCAAATTCAACTCTAAATTGCTTCAGTTTAAAAGACAGTGATCAGATGAAGATGCATTGGGGTCTCTACAGAATGGTGTTTTTTGAGTCTCTCTCTCTTTCTCTCTCTCCTCACTTTTTTTAAGTGTATGATGACATTAACTGACGTGGGTTACAAGTTAAATTTCTGTTAGAGTGCCATGGAGTCTCAAACTCAGCAGAGCATAGGGTTTCCCAGATGTGGTTGATTGACAGTTTATTGGAAGCCAGAACTGCAGTAAGTTCTGTGAAGCGGATCAGCCTTTAGTTTAGTGATCCAGGCCCTGGAGAAGGTTGGTCTAGGGCAAAGGTGATGAACTGAGGATAGCAGAAGGGGCAGATGGCCAGAATCCTTTCTCATTACTACATCTGGAATCCCCCCACTATTTATTGATGAAAGCTTTCTGTGATTACCTCTATAAGTAAGGCAGATTTATATCCCCCAAAATTAAAAAAACTCCATGTTGTTGAAAGCAAGGAAAATCAGCACTAAGGTTCCCAAAGGAATTGGCTCCTGGGGTAGTCTACCTGCTATTAACTGCTGGATTTTCAAACATGTACTGTATAGCTTCTGAGCTCTGATGATAATGAAATTATATATAACTTGGAGAAAAATCATGTCTGAGGAGTGCACTGCACGTGTGATCAGGATGTTTGTAGTGACAGTGTAAAAGCTCATAATCAAATCTGGCTCATTATGTGTATTTAAGCATCTTTCACATTATTGAAACAGGGTTTGCAATTCAGCTATTTATTTATCCAAGTGTTTGGACAACCTATTTTTCACCTTTATAGTTTATAGGTTTGAATTTTAGGTTGAACTAAGCAATTGGCTAACTTTACATAAATTTTGTTTTGGTTTTTAAAATATCTTTTTACTGGTATTTGTAAAACCAAATATACACCAGAGCACTCTGACCCCAACACACAAGTCATCTGCTGTAAAAACAGACCAGAGACCTAATATAATCTTAAAGGATCCAGCACCAGTTGACTTCAATGGGTTTTGGATCAGGCTCTAAGAAAGGAAAATGAAAAAAGTCCATTAACTGTTTTAAACTTCTTGGGCTCTACTCTTCCCTTGATCTATTTACACAACTCTCATTTATGTCAAATTTCCTATTGCACATACAGTCACCAAGTCCACACATCCCCACTTCAATAAAATCTACAGTCTGGCTTGGAAAAAATGTTGAGGAAGAAGAATGCAGAAATGTAGCTTTTAATATAACTAAATACACAGCTCAGGAAAATAAAACTAGTGCCAGATTTCCCTTCTATAGATACATTCCAAAAGCATCAAAATAATAGAAATCAATTCAGACTTTCAATGGTGAGCCTGTAATTCTGATTCATCTCCCTTTTAAATAATAAATTGACTGGCTGAGAGTTCAAAATGGGAAACAGGAAAAATCCTTAAAATAAACAGATTAAAAAATACCCCACATCAATTATTGATCATGTCAAATCAATGCAGCAATATCAGTCCTGATTCAGTCTCATTTAACCTCCCTATTAGTTAATTGTAATACTAAGGTAATTGCATGAGACTGGAATTTTTTCCAATACTATCTAGAATAACCTCCTTTGAAACCGTGCCTCTTAGGTGTTCCAAATATTGAAGTCCAAACATCTCTTAACACTGGTAAAGTCAGAGAAAATTCACCCTTATCCATCACTCTCATTTTAGGAAGATACAGAATTGTTGTCAGCCTTTATCCTGGCAACTTATTAAGTCTGAGCAATAGCTGGAAAAATGAGCTATTTCTTACTAACAAATAGCAAACATTCTCCAGTGGTACACTGCATGTTAAAACATACTCTTTGACATTTCCAGTTAACATAGTCAGCTGCTGAGTTTGTTACTGATGCGTACTCCTGAGTTCCGTCTGGGGGATTTAATAGGAAAGAAGGGGGGTAATTGGAATTCAGAATAAATGCTAAATAAAAGTACTTTAAAAATGTTCCATCATTGTGACGGGGTAGTCTACCATTGAGGGCAGTAGTGCCCAATGCTCAGTCTACCTCGCCACCTGGCTTGGTTCTTTGAGGGTTTGGCAGAGTCCAGTAGGTGCATATATAGAGACCTACGGTCCTGGGAATGAATGGCGGTTGGGGAAGGAATCTGGAGACCATACCTTTAAGGGCTTGAAACTTTGAAGAGAAGGCAGGGCAAGGCTCCCCTCTCACCCAACCAGTTGCTTTCCTGGGGTTGGAAGTGGATTTGGATTCAGTTTAGTCTGAAGAGCAAATGAATATTAAAATTGATTTAACTTGAAAACTAGACTGTCTTGTGTGTGTAAGTAAGGATGAATATACAATTTCCTGTTCTATTGAAATAAATGTATCCTATTCCTATCCACCTCAAGCACATGGGATACAATATATAGTAATGTTCAGGTGGTTGGAACAGGCTTATAAATTGTTACCCTCCTCCCGTAGGGACTTCAGGAACATTTCCAAGGATTCAAGTGAGCAGAATATGTACTGTAGTGGCTGTGAATAAGCTCAGTGTTTGCAGTGTCCCTATATTTTACCCTCTATGTCCATTTCTGCTGATAATAACAATCGATAAATGAATTGGGGAAAATTCAGGAAATGAATTAAGGGACAGCTATACTTCTCTTTGTTTTTGCTTTGCCATCAACTTCTTTTTGTAATAGCACTCTGAGAAATTAAATGAGTTAATCTACAGTGGCCTATTACATTGCTATGTTTGGAAAACATTCACCTGCAATAAAATAATGTACATAAATGTTTTATAATCAGGTTTAACCTTCTGGCATCACAGATTAAGAATCTCATCCTATGAGGTGCTGAATGCCCATCGAAATTGCTTAGGATCTCATAAGAGTTCTCACCCCCTTGTAGGATCTGGCTCTTAGTGTCTTCTCAGTACGATATCCACCTCCACCACTAGAGTCAGGAATACCAAGAACAGTGGAAAAACTAGCAAAATATATATTTTACTGTTCAGCATGAATAGCAAGAACTTGGCCTGTGACTCTTCACACAGCTGAATAAAATTTGTGCCGTTTTTTTTCTGACTAATGTGTATTTTTATCACTAATCTCTTTCCGAAGGATAGCCTCTTGTGTGTATATATAACTCTAACATAAATGGAAAATTAGCTTGTTTGTTTGTTCAAGTTCCAGCAATCCCAATGTAACATATTTTATTCCTTTGCAAAAATACCTGATTTCAAAGATCTCAGTGAAAAAGCAAGGATATAGGAAAAGGAAATTTAATCTGTGAACAGAATTTCATTTTATTAAATTTATTATCAAGAAGTTTTGGTTGTGGTAATGTATGCATCTGATATAATTTAAAAGTAGCTGCTTCCAGAGAGAGCCGTGCTTTTAATTAACTAAGACATTGCTAAATCTCTGCTAATCTAAGAAGAAAATTTCATAACAGGTAAGTTTCACTTTTTGTTTTTTGAGTTATCTTTTACTATTTGTTCTTCTAGGGCAGTGGTTCTCAACCTTTCCAGACTACTGTACCCCTTTCAGGAGTCTGATTTGTCTTGTGTACCCCCAAGTTTCACCTCATTTAAAAACTACTTGCTTACAAAATCAGATCTAAAAATACAGAAGTGTCACAGCACACTATTACTGAAACATTGCTTACTTTCTCATTTTTACCATAAAATTATAAAATAAATCAATTGTAATATAAATATTGTACTTACATTTCAGTGTATTGTGTATATAGAGCAGTATAAACAAGTCATTGTCTGTATGAAATTTTAGTTTGTAATGACTTCGCTAGTGCTTTTTATGTAGCCTGTTGTAAAACTAGGCAAATATCTAGCTGACTTGATGTACTCCCTGGAAGGCCTTTGGGTACCCCCAGGGATACATGTACCCCTGGTTGAGAACCACTGTTCTAGGGCAGCCTGGCACACTGACCTGCTTCCTCCCTACCATTAGATGGAGACAATCTAAAACAGGCTTTTTAGGGTGATGTCACTTCCTTTTATAGAAGGAGCTTAGCAGTTCACAACTGTTTGTCTCCAGTAGTTAGACGAGCTCTCTTAATGGCTATGCAGAAAAAGAATGAAGATCGGAAGGAAAGGTGATGCCTGGGAGGGGCAAGAAGGGTCACATGCCCCTCCCCAGATGTTTGTGGTGGGGCACATTCAGCAGGGAACCTTAGCAGCGAAAGGAGCAAAATGTGGGTCCATCGGGCAGCCCCGTGCCGGCAGCTCCTCTGGCGCAGCTGTACGACTCTCAGCCCCTCCCCCAGCTCTTCCACACAGCTGTGTCTCTGGGGTTTGTACAGCCCCGCCGGAGAACAGGGCTGGGGGGGCGGGGCTAGGAGCTGTACGGGCACAGCCATGTGCTGGAGGAGCTGCCGGTGTGGGGCCGCCTGGCAGCCCCACATTCTGCTCCTTTCATCACTGTGGTGATCCTCTCCCCCTCCCCCCGGTAACATGGGATGGGGAGGAGACGGGGAGAGGCTGGGCCCCCCGGGTTGGGGGTGGGGTAGGGAGGAGTCACATGGGGGGGGTCACATGCCCCCCTTAAGCTGGTTGCCCCCCTTTGTGTCCCTCCCATGAGTCACCCAACCAGACTTCAGAAACTGCTTCAGAAGAATCTACAGGTTGGCCAAGAAGACCCAGTGAGCCAAATGTGTTGAGTCTAGATATAGATACCTGTGTCAGGTTGCATTTCGGAGAAGGCATCCTGTGCCAAGGTCCAAAGGATCATAAATATCCATTTCCCCTTGGACTTAAAGCATGTCCTTAGTGAAATGACAGAATGGAGAGAGAGTGGGTGCATCAGGTAATCTCCACCATGATCGCCTCATAAAGCCTCCATGTCCTTGGCATGCTTCAGATTGTGTAGGACATGTTCAGCTTGGTGGAGAGAGTGCCAAGTAATTTTCTCCTGAAAGGCGCATGGTGTTATGGTAGCTCTTCCGTATATCAGGGCAACTCAGTGATGCCCCCATTTTAGTATGACACTGCCACTCTGACTATGGATGAGTGAAAATCACTAGAGAACAACATGATGTGTTTCTCCTTGCATTCCTTTCACTGAAGCTAAAGTGCTGCCTCCACATTGCAGTGCATTATGGTAGAAATATCTACCTCATCTCCAGGTTGGTTTCCAGATTATATATCATGTTGTCTTTACCTGCAAAAGTGTTTTTTCTATTCTAGTGGCCTAATTAATTAATAATCAAAACGTGCCTGCTAGCTAATACATCCACAAACTTTGTTTCGGTTTACCTTTTTGTTTTGTTTTGTTCTTACTGCTTTAAAAGGGACAGGCAGAGTGGGCAGTGAGAGAGAGCTGGCAGGCACTTTGCGGATTTGCTCCACATAAGTGTTGGTGCATTTTAGTACTGTCCCCCATCACTGCAGCGACTCTAGAAATTTGGTTCTGGGCTTCTGCTGAACAGACGCTGCCCAGTTGTGTTGAATCCCTTGGAGGTTTTGTGTTCCAGGCAAATGTCCACACAGGACTATAGTAAAATCATCAAATGTATTTGATTTCTGAACAAAGCCAGTTGTGAACAGGACTCTAGAGGGAAAAGACAAGCCTAGTAACCCCCTTCACTAATAAATACAGCCACAAAGCAAAGGATGAGTGGACTACTACAGAAAATAAAAGATAATAAATGGGAAGAGGAAGGAACTATCCCACTCCCTAGTTTATGAATTTTAAATTGTTTTGAGATAAAGTTTCATGTTAAAACATAAAACAAGTTCTGGATGTGAGAGTTTTTATTGGCCTCTAACATAATTTTACCCTCAGTGTTTATTTTTTGTTGCAGGCCTGATGGTACTGAATCCCATCCACTTACCTTCAATTCCCATTGAAATTAATGTATTCAGTACTCTGATGGGATTATTGTATTAGTTTCAAATACAAAAGCAGAAGGGGTCTGTATGTCCCCTGCCTATAACACAAATTCTGGTTGAAGTCAGGCTGCTGCAGTGTTGTTCAGTAAGCTGAGAGGAATACATCTCCAGCCCTTTGGGTACCATACATTCTATTAGATCACACTCACTGTCCATGTGCTGCTGAGTCAATTGATGTGTAAGGGAAGAGCCCTTAGCAGCTTACTGGAAACATGGAATTTTAAATGCCTCAAGAAGCTGTCATCTGCCAGCATCCTGGAAATCATTCTTGAAAAGTGTTTGCAGTCTCCTGGAGAGATTTTTGTTGTATGGAAGGTCAGCTGGGGACTAGGATATTTATATGCTGGAGTCTTTTATAAACACCATGAACTATATACAGGAACATAATCCATTGCTTTGATTATAAATTGTTTTATGATTAAAAGGAAACAACATTTAATTTGAAACCATCTTTTTTCTTTGTATCTTTTTTGTTCTTTCTACACAGTTATCAGCTTTCCAAAAAAGCACAGCTGCTTTTACTGCTGGTATATTGATTTAGTCAGATTTCTCTTCTCTGAAATGATTGAGAGGTTTAGGGTCATGCAGTTCAGACATCTGTAAAATAAATTTGGTATCTTGAATTCAGCTATGTTTTTAAATAAGTAGATAGATTAAAAATAGTATTAAATATTTCCCGAAACCTTATCTATTGTTTTAAAATGCAACAAGGATATCATTCTTTCTGATATAATTGAACAGTTACCAAGACAGCAAAGGGAGAATCTGTGGCTCTCTTTCCTACAAGGAATTGTGATTCTCCCCTTCCCCCTCCCCATTTTAGTTAAATGGGCTAAAGATTTCTATCATCTTGTCGCTTTTTATCTCAAGTAACAGATAAAGTATATTGACTTGCTGTGCTTTGAAAAGAATACAGATATAGCAGAACACCCATAAAACTACCCCTTTCTTCCTGAAGTAAACACATCCGCTTTACAGATGGGAAAAAGTATGTAAATGAGGATTCGAAGATATAGCTCCTGGTTATTTTGGCAGTGTTACGCTTCCTAACTTGTTTTACTGAACTCCTGCAGTCACTGATATTTACATATTCCACTTAGTGCTGCTTCTCTTACTCTTTGTTTCTTACTTAGATATCCTTTCATTTATGCGCTATCCACAGTATCTTATCTACATAGGTTTTAGGGTTTATTGATGCACAGCTTACTGCATTGATAAGACTTCAGACAGAGAAGAATAGTGTAAAAGAAAAGGGGGGGGGGTGAAGGAGGGAAGGCCAGCTATGCAAAGACTCATCATGCCATAACATAGCAATGGAAGCGTGTAACATAGCTATGGAAGCATACGTGCCCTGATATGTTTGAAAAGCCTAGTAGACAGATTCTGGAGATTTCCTGGGGGATAGAATAATTTGCATTGGGAAGGGATCTCTAGTGTGTCATCTACTCCCTGAGATCTGGCAGGATCAATTTTATGATGCTTAAATACTCTGATAGATAGGTACCAAGTGTAGCTTGTTCCCTGGCCTAATGGTTCTTATGGCTATAAAGTTTCCCTTCAGTAGTTAACCTAAATTTCCCCTGCTGCTGCTAAAGCCCATTACTACTTGTTCAGTCATCACTGATTAATGAGAATAATTGGTCTCTGTCCTTTCTAATATCTCTTTGTATGTATTTGTAAGACAGTTATGTCTCCCTTCAGCCTCCTTTCCTCTAGACTAATCATTTCCAATTCTTTTAATCGTTTTCCTCATAGGTCTGATTTTTTTAAACCTCTTATTTTTGTTGCACCACCTTTAAACTCCTCCTAATCTATCTGTCTTTTAAATTGTGACTTAGCCAGAGCTTAGTTAAAGTTTATCTTAAATATTTGCAAGAGAAGGTATAAGAAGCCATGTTGCTCATGGCTAGCAAACAAGTATCTCTCTTCAGGACAAGCACATCCTCATTGGTGTGTCCCGAACAACCCACTCCACCATGCAGCACCGTGTGAAATTTACCTCTGACCAACACACAGTTAAAAAGCACTAAGGGCCAATATGGGAGGGGAGGATATATGTAGATATTAAACAAATATCTGCAGCCCTACAATGTCCGATGCAAACAGAGATTGACTGTTCTTTATTTAACTATTGCTATTATTCAGATATAAATTGGCCTCACCCCAAGCCCCAGAAGTGAGCACACCCAACTGCAAAGTTTGAGGAAATTTGGATTCAGATCCAGACATTGTGGATCATGCCCATCTCTAAATATAAACTTGCAGAGAATATCTCCTTTAAGTTGCCCTCTAGGAAAGGTGGGGATGGTGCCTTTTTTCTCATTTTCCCTGTAGGCCAATTTACAAGGAATATCATTGACTATGATCCTGTTTCCAGGGTTACACTTCAGATTACCTTGATTTGGTGCAAATTACTGTGAAGCAACTAGGAAACACTGCAATTTCCATTAAATACAGTAACTCCTCACTTGAAGTCGTCCCGGTTAACATTTTTTCGTTATTAGGTTGCTGATCCATTAGAGAACATACTCGTTTAAAGTCGCACAATGTTCCATTACAAGGTTGTTTGGCTCGCCCCGCTCTGCCCACCCAGCGTTTCAGCCGGGGAGCGGGCAAGCCTCCAACCCCGCTCCCCGGCAGGAATGCTGGGCGGGCAGAATGGGGCAAGCCCCCGCGTCCTGACCCCGCTCCCTGGCTGGAATGCTGGGCGGGCGGAGTGGGGCAAGCCCCCATGCCCCAATCCTGCTTCCCCCCTTCCTCAACCAAGCTTCACAATCATCATTGGTGAGTACAGTATTAAATTGTTTAAAATTATTTAAAACTTATACTGTATATGTATATAACGTCTTTTGTCTGGTGAAAATTTTTTCCCTGGAACCTAACCTCCCCTATTTACATTAATTCTTATGGGGAAGTTGGATTCGCTTAACATCGTTTCGCTTAAAGTAGCTGTCATAACTATAAAGGGAAGGGTAACAGCTCTCTGTGTACAGAGACTCCAAATCCTTTTACCTGTAAAGGGTTAAGAGGCTCGGGTAACCTGGCTGACACCTGACCCGAAGGACCAATAAGGGGGCAAGATACTTTCAAATCTTGGGGGGGGAAAGGCTTTTGTGTGTGCTCTTTGTTTTAAGGGGTGGTTCGCTCTTGGGACTGAGAGGGACCAGACATCAATCCAGGTTCTCCCCATCTTTCTAAACAAGTCTCTCCTATTTCAAACTAGTAAGTAAAAAGACAGACAAGGCGTCTTAGATTTACTTTGTTTTCTCAACTTGTAAATGTACCTTTTTACCAGAGTGTGTATCTTTGTTTGCTGTACTTTGAACCTAAGACAGAGGGGGGTCCTCTGAGCTCTTTAAGTTTGATTACCCTGTAAAGTTATTTTCCATACTGATTTTACAGAGATGATTTTTACCTTTTTCTTTAATTAAAAGCCTTCTTTTTTAAGAACCAGATTGA
Source organism: Terrapene triunguis (assembly GCF_002925995.2). Taxonomy (NCBI): domain Eukaryota; kingdom Metazoa; phylum Chordata; order Testudines; family Emydidae; genus Terrapene; species Terrapene triunguis. The sequence goes on from NW_020664418.1 coordinate 27,506,013, forward strand.
TTTCTCCTTGTTTTAAGATCCAAGGGGGTTTGGATCTGTATTCACCAGGAGTTGGTGAAAGGAGGGTGGGAGGAAGGAGGGGGGATGGTTAATTTCTCCTTGTTTTAAGATCCAAGGGGGTTTGGATCTGTGTTCACCAGGGAATTGGTGAAAGGTTTCTCAAGGCTTCCCAGGGAGGGAATTCTTGTGATGGTGGCAGCGGACCAAAGCTAAGCTGGTAGATAAGCTTAGAAGTTTTTATGCAGGCCCCTACATTTGTACCCTAAGGTTCAAAGTGGGGATACAGCCTTGACAGTAGCATTTTTCAGGAACATAATAACTACAACATTAAGTGAGGAGTTACTATACCAGATCAGGGTTCACCTAGTGACATGAAGCTTACATCTGACAGGTTGAAGGGTCTCTAGAAAGCATAGCAGCTAGGTGTTTTGTTTTGGGTGCCAATCACCTAGGTGTTGCTATCTGTGCAGGCTTGTTTGACTCTGTGCCCCATTCCCGGATGCTCTGATCAAAGGAGCACAGTTACATCTTGGCTTTACTCTGTGGTGCATTGCAGCCTTCTGTGCCCAGCCATATGCAGAGCTTGCAGACTGGAAGCCCTGGCTCTCAGTGAATGGGGCAGTAATAAAGTCTGACAGTTCTAGGAAGTAACAACTGTGTTTTGGATTGTTTTGATTTGTTAAACGACAAAGTGGATTAACATGTTGATTGAAGGGTTGGTGTCCTGGAGCTGAAATCTATTATACAGTTTATTATTGAGCTGCAAGGGAAGAACTGAAATTTTTGGCAGTATTCCAGGCTGTCACCGGAGGGACAGATCTACCATGACAGAGATTGGGCATGATTTTTGACTTGAAGGCCATTTGTTATTTAAACTTTACCCTTTTACCCCCATGGTTTTGGCTACCAGTTAGTTTGAACCTGTTCTACAAGTAATACAGTACAAAGATATTGTACAATACAAGCATGCATTATCTTTACTGACCAGTAAATGTTTAGCTTCTGACAAGTGGTGGATCAGTTAATTAATAATATTTGTTAAGGATTTTGGCATATGTCGGACTCTTATTTTTTAATAACCCAGTCTTTTTTTTAATTAAAGGTAAATATTGACCAGATATTTCGTATTTCTCACTTTGACTAAGCAAAAGAGATTCAAACTCTGTATCTTGATGTTTGGGAGAAGGTGTCAGAACATAGAAATCATTTCATGATTTCATATATATAATGGGGACATTTTCAAAACACTTAAAAGATTATTCCTGAGGGAATTCTGTGCCAAAAAATTAAAAATTCTGTCCCCCACCCCCAATTCTGTGCAAAATATTTTAAAATTCTGCAAATTGTATTTGTTAATAAATAAATGTGGAGCCTCCAGCATGGCAGTGGGGAGCGGAGGCCACTGGCTGCACAGAGGTGGGAGATCACCTTGCAGCACGCCATCCTCTTGGGACACGGACTTGGTGGTGAGGCTGTACCCGACCCTGACACAGTGCAAGGGCTTGCCTGCCCCAGAAACACCCTGCGGCCCTGCCCCTCGATGCCAGGCACATCAGGTGTGGGCAGGAAGGCTCAGCCTGCCAGGATCCAAGTCTGAAGGGATGGGGTGACAGGATTCTGTGTGGGACAATCTGGATGCGGGCATCTCAGTGGGTGGTCCAGGTGCAGGGGGGATCTGGATGCGGGGGGGGGTTGGTGGGGGGTCTGGGTGCAGGGGGGGATCTGGATGCGGGGGGGGTGGGGCTTGGTGGGGGGGTTGGGTGCAGGGGGCTCCAAATGCAGGGGGTGCGGCTCGCAGGTGGGGGCTCGGGTGTGGGACACTCTGGGAGGTTCTGGTGTGGGGGGGTTGGGCGGATGGGGGAGCATCTCATACAGTGACCCCTCCCCTCATGGCTGAGGCACCATGGTGTCAGGAAGCAGAGGGAGGTGTGGAGCTTCCTGCAGCTGGGGGAGGTTTCTGGGGGTGGGTCTGACCCAGCTCCGGTCCTGGTTCCCGCTGCTCCTTGCAGGGAAAGAACAAGTCTGGTCCTCCCCAGCCCAGCCAGAACTAGCAGCCGATCCATACTTCCTATCTTTCCTACGTGGTGGAATAGTTTGCTCTTGTGCCCTTAATAACGTTTCTTTGAAAAATTGCCAACTCTCTTGAAGTGTTTTTCCCTTTAAATTTGCTTCACGTGGGATCTCGCCTACCAACTTGCTGAGTTTGCTAAAATCCATTGTCTTTATTGTGCTGTTTTCCCTTCTACTATTCCTTAGAATCATGAATTCTATCATTTCATGATCACTTTCATCTAAGCTGCCTTCCACTTTCAAATTCTCAACCCAGTTCCTCCCTGTTTGTCAAAATCAAATCTAGAACACCTCTCCCGTAGTAGCTTTCTCCACCTTCTGAAATAAAAATTGCTCCAATACATTTCAAGAACGTGTTGGATAATCTGTGCCCTGCTGAGTTATTTTCCCACCAGATGTCTGGGTAGCTGAAGTCCCCCATCATCACCAAGTCCTGTGCTTTGTATGATTTTGTTAGTTGTTTAAAAAAAGCCTCATCTACCTCTTCTTCCTGGTTAGGTGGTCTGTAGTAGACCCTTACCATGACTTCACCCTTGTTTTTTACTGCTTTTATCCTTACCCAGAGACTTTCAACAAGACTGTCTCCTCTATTTCCCTCTCAACTTCAGTCCAAGTATTCATTTTTAATATATAAAGCAACACCTCCTCCCTTTTTTCCCCTGCCGGTCCTTCCTGAGCAAGATGTACCCTTCTATATCATTTGTTTATTTTATTATTTTCCTAAGTGAAGTACTTTGCACGTGTCTTTGTTGAATTTCATCTTGTTGAATTCAGACCAATTCTTCAGTGTGTCGAGGTCTTTTGGAATTCTAATCCTGTCGTCCAAAGTGCTTGCAACCCCTTCCAGCTTGGTGTCATCTGCAAATCTTATAAGCATACTTTCCACTCCGTAATCCAAGTCATTGACATTATTGAATAGTACCAGACCCAGGACTAACCCTCGTGGGACCTCACTAGATATGCCTTCCCAGTTTAATAGCAGACCATTGATAATTACTCTTTGAGTATGGTCTTTCAGATATTTGTACACATTTTATACGTGTACAAGAAACTTTGATCCACATTTTTTGTGGTAATCGCCAAAGATTATATTAGAACATTGCCTCAGTGCATGACATCGTGTGCTCTTTTGTTTTTCTAGGGTCTGTTTTTTGAAAGATGCTAAGATTCCAGGTGATCAGCACCTTCTGGAATTGGGCTCTTCATCCTCTATGAATTGGTGACTTTTGTATTGTGCCTTTGTGGAAATATGTATGATATCACAAACATACATATTTCCAAGAAGCACAAGCACAGGTTCCCAGCAAATTAACTATTGGAATTTGTAAAACTGAGTACAGTTAGTAACTAGTTCATTATTGCTATGTATGCTTGATACTGTATTTTACAAGTTAATGGTGATAGCACCAACATCTTGGAGTAATGTTAGTTTTCTGTTGGCTGTAAATCTGTGAACAAAATAATTAGACTACAGAAGAGGAGGAAACCTCAAATAAAAAGGCATTTACATTTATTGCATTTTGCAGGGTTGTTTTCAGAAATACTGCACATGTCTTAAGACTTCGTTTCTTATCAATTTTATAGAGCTCAGGCCTCTTAATAGCACTGCTTTAAAATGACTTGTTCTTGGACACAACGTTAGTATCAGCACTTTCCATGAAAACAAGCATGTTACAAAAGGGTCAGGTTTCACGAGACCGCAATAGACTTGTAAAAACTGATTTTACTGGCACAAGGAAGTCAAGCATTAGGAAGAAATCAGAGATTTGCATAAAGAAGTAAGATGTAGAAGCAGTGGGTATTGAGCTATGCTGAAGAACAGTTTATGAACTGGGATTGATTGGAAGTAAAAAAAAAAAAATAAATAAAGCCAACCTTGTAACATTAATAAATAGGAAGCTTTTTGTGAAAAATATTGTGCAACTTTTTGTATAATCATGATATCAAGAATCCCTAAGACCTCATTCACAGGGAGATAGCCTTGTTTTAAGACACTCAAAGGAAAAGAAATCTACTTAAAATGTTTGTCTTTGTAATTGACATATCCTCAGATTGTTTAAATAAAAATAGTTGGTAAATCTGTTAGCAATCCATCAATTATGCAATTTTATATTTTGCATGTCACTGCTCTTCCTTATTCTCAGTTTCACTTGTGTCCCTTGTGCGTGCCACTTTTAAGTTCTCTTGCACCAGATGCAATGTATGTGTTGCATGGAAATATATTATTGTCACTGGCATTTTAAAATGTTATGAAAATATTTCTCTTTAAAACTAGGAGCAAGTGGATTGTACAACTTCTAACAAAACCTAAATATTGATTGCCTGACAATGTCCTCTTAAATAACATCACAAACAACCATCAGGAAATTGTGGGCATAATCCTGCAGTTCCCATGCAGACCAAACATCCTTTGAAGTCAATGGGAGTTCTATCAGCAAAGAGACTGTGGGATTATACTGGTCTATTGTTTCAACACGCAATTCTCACCCCATTAGTTGAATGAATTAACTCTTAAATAAACATGGATTTAGCTTAAATTTTTCTTGTGTTTTGTTGATTTGTGTCATAGCCATAATGTTATTTAATCTATAACTTTGTTCTGTTGCTAGGGCGAATTCTTTGAAACCAAGCAAATTCATGTAGTTGTTTGTTACAACATAGTGCCTTCAGTACATAGACCAGTGATACTATGAATGCAAATTAAAATAAGACCTATCTTTTCCATTTGAAAATCTTCAGTTAAGAGTGTTTCTTAGAGTGTCAGCAGAATGTTCTACTCAGGTTACCCACATATTGTGCACGCTGCCACTATTGAAGTGGGAAAGAGGAAGGAAAGAGGAGAGGCAAGTTTGGATGCCTTTTTCATATCTGCTCTGTGATAGAATTGCACCACTTGAGTATCAGTACGGATTCAAAGCAAGGAAGATCCAGAAAGTGCTGATTTACTGAGGTGGACAAACCTGTATGTTTGCACATAGTATTATACCCGACTAGAGCTCAGTCTTTTATTTTCTATGAATATGAACTTCTAGGAAATATGGATTTCCTAGAGAGAGGAGTTAATTGTGACTGTAGGCTTTGGTTATGAATCTTGGTAAATAATGAAGAGGATAGGTCACTGATTCAGAGCAATCTGGATTGCTTGTTAAACTGGGCATAAATGAACAATATGCATTTTAATATGGCTAAATGTAAATGAATACATCTAGTAGGGTGACCAGATGTTCTGATTTTTATAGGGACAGTCCCGATATTTGGAGCTTTTTTTTATATGAGCTCCTATTACCCCCCACCCCGTCACGATTTTTCACACTTGCTATCTGGTCACCCTAAGATCTAGGAACAATGAATGTAGTCCATGTTTACATGAGGGGCAGCTCTATCCTGGGAAGCAGTGACTCTGACAAAGATTTGGGGGTTGTGGTGGATAATCAGCAAAACATGATCTCCCAAGCATGTGGCCAAAAGGGCTAATACAATCCTGGCATTCAGAAACGGGAATCTTAAGTAGGAGTAGAGAGTTATTTTACCATTATGTTTAGCACTGGTGCGACCACTGATGGAATACTGTGTCCAGTTCTGGTGTCCTCAATTCAAGGATGTTGATAAATAGGAGAGTGTTCATAGAAGAGCCACAAGAATGATAAAAGGATTAGAAAACATTCCTTATAGTGATAAATTCAAGGAGCTGAATCTATTTAGCTTACCAAAGAGAAGGTTAAGGGGTGATTTGATTACAATTTGTAAGTATCCACACATTCTAGTATGGTTTATTTTATCTACATTTAATAATAGGCTCCTCAATCTAGCAGAGAAAGGAATCCAATAGAAGTTGCAGCTAGACAAATTCTGACTGGAAATAAGGTGTAAAATTTTAATAATGAGGGTAATTAACCTTGGGAACAATTTAGCAAGGGCTGTGGTGGATTCTCCGTCACTGGCCACTTTAAAATCAAGATTGGATGTTTTTCTAAAAGATCTGTTCTAGGAATTATTTTGGGGAAGTTTGATGGCCTGTGTTATACGGGAGGACAGACTAGATGATCACAGTGGTCCCGTCTGGCCTTTAAATCTATGAATCTTTCATTGTTACCATTGTTGTCAGTAGATGATACTAAGATGATGGTTTAGACATAGCCTTTGAGTGTTTTCGTTTGCAGTTTTTCTTTCTCATTTTCTTTCTCTTTCTGATTTTAAAAGGCTTGTGACTGAATATAACTTTTGTGAGCCATGCAGTGTATTACACAAAGAATGAGTGAAACAACTAAAAACAGCAGGGAACAATATACTTGTGGCAACCTAGTTACTGCTGCTCAGGGAGGTGGTGTACTTACAGCAATGGAAAAACCCTTTCAGTTGGTATAGGCTGCATCAACATTATGGGTTTATGCCAGCATAACTACAGTGCCATAGCTATGCCATTATAGTCCCATAGGTCTGGTGTACACTTAAAAGTTAAATCAACATAAGCTACAGCATTCAGGGACATGAAATTCACACCTCTGGGTGCTGTGGCTTATGCTAACCAACCTCCCCAATGTAGACGCAGTAAGGTTGACAGAAGAATGCTGCCGCTGACTTGGCTACCTGACACTAGAGGAATGTAAACATGGCCCAATGCATGATTTTTAGCTTATATTTATGCCTGATTCTCTGTTATCCTGCTCCTTGTGTAGTCATTTACACCCATGGTAAGTGAATGTAAAATGCTACCATTTTGATTTGTCTCACTTTGCACGGGTATAAAAAACTACACAAGGAGCAGGATAACAGAGAATCAAGATCTTAGGGCTTGTCTAGATACAAAAGTTAAAATGCTTAACTATACAGAGTGCTACAACCCACCTAGTGTGGATGTAATTATATAGGTATAGCTTATTTCCATACAGGAAGAGGAATAAGCTATGCTGGTTATAAGGCATCTTTATACTGGCATAATTGCACCCACACGAGGGGTTGAAGCAGCATAACTATATCAGTAAAAATAAAATCTCACCCCTGACCAAAGTAGTTACACTTCCACAAAACTGTGGCCATGTCTACACTATGGGGACTATAGCAGCGTAGTTACAGTGCCATAACTCTGCTGGTATAACCCCACAGTGTAGACACAGCCTATAAAAATGGAAGAGGTTTTTCCATTGCTGTAACACCACCTCCCTAAGGTCCATGGAAGCATTCTTCCCTAAAGAGCTGCCTGTTATGTTAATTGTACCATGAATATCAGTAAGTAGAACATACAGTATTGTTGTAGCCATGTTGGTTCCAGGATATTAGAGAGTCTAGGTGAGTGATGTAATATCTTTTATTGGACCAACCTCTTTTGGTGAGAGAGACAAGCTTTTGAGCTTACATGGGGCTTTTCTTCAGGTCTAGAACAATTGATTAGAGGCTTTGTTCTCCTTCCCCTCCCCCCACCTCCCGTCCTTTGTTTCCTGAGCAACAGAATCAAACAGTTAAATGGAAGGTGTTTACTGATCTGCTATGTAAAGTGTTTCATTTTTGTTATAATTCCCTTAAACTATAAACCGATGAAACTTTGTACGGGGAGGTCCCGGGTGTCAGTGGCTACACCACAGATAATGTATCCCAGACAGTTGAGATGAAAGTACTACTATGTGTTCACCATCCTTTCCAGTACATTATTCTTTGTTTTCCGATCAAAGACATTTTTTTACAATTCTACAGGTGTCTTTTCTGGAACTGAGGAAGGATAGTAATTACTGCTGTTATAAAGTCAAGACCAAAACTTAACTGGCAGGGGCCAAGTTTAGTTGTGCAAAGCTCCCATTGTAATGAATGGGAGTTTACCCCGAGTCGGGATAGTAGGATCAGGCTCCAGATTGGAGTTCTTTTGTACACATACAGTTGTACCACTTTAACGAGAGGTCTGTTTTTTAGTTAAATCGGAGCCCATTTTTGTATAGATATACTTAATTTGGGTTAAGAGTGGTTTATTTTGATTTAGTTTAATACTTTTTTTTTTTTTAAAACAGGGTTAGCTAAACCAAAAGAAGCCACTCTTAGATCATATTATGTGGGTCCAGAGGCAAACTTGCACTGGTTGAACTAAGTTTGTCTAAAAGCACACCTTCAGTTAAAACAATACAAGTTTGGTGTAGACAAAGCCTAAAAGATGCTTGCTTTTTTAAATGTAGGGAAGTGGACCATTCTGGGTAACTTTTATGCAAATTAATCTGCAAATACCTTTCTTGTGTAATCTGATGTTTAACCTCACTGGATTCTAGTATGGTTTATTTGTTTCTAACTTACTTTTTTTCAGCATTTTAATTCTTCATTTTTTTTTTATTTTTTTTTTTTAGCCATTTCTGCATTTGAAGTCCAACCACTTTCAATTGAGGTCCAAGAAGGTGGAGTGGCTCGGTTTGCTTGTAAAATAACAGCAAACCCTCCTGCCGTAATCACATGGGAAGTGAATCGAACAACCTTACCTCTAGCCTTGGACAGGTATGTAGATTTTTTACATTTTGTAATGATATTTACTCTGTGTGCTCATTTTGAGTCTGTCATTCTTAAAACCATAGTATGAATGGAGAATCTTAACCTTTCAATGCCGTTATTGATAACGAAGCACTAACTGCACTATACCCCAGATGTTAACATCTCAGAATCATTAACAACCAGAATAATAATATATGTCTGACATCGAAATTGGGACTGCAGTCCAGAATAATTCACTTTCAGAATAATAAATAAATCCTGGCACCACTTATTCATGTGAGTAACTTTTATATAAGAAAGTAGTCCCACTGAAGTCAATGAGACTACTTATTTCCATAAAGTTACTCACATGAATAAGTATCACAGAACTGAGGCCTTATTTAATCATTTTCTCACTCAGAAGACATCAACAAAGGAATAGAAAGCCCACCTATGTTTATTTTTAAGGATTTTTTTTTTAAAGTTTCAATATAATCACTGGACTGTTAATTAATCAAACAAAGTATTAGGAGATTACGAGAAGTGGAATCATCAGGAAATTGCTGCCTTGTGCTACTGGCTGTAGAATGAAAGAGTTGAGCAATCACTGGCCTAGAGCCATGACTAAAGTAAAAGGGCGATGTGTAGTCATGGGATGCTGTGCAGGGGGGTTTGGCTGCTGGAGCAATTTCAATTGGAGGAATTTTTCACTAGTGGTATGTATGAGGTTTGCTGTGAGAAAGCTAGCACTGGGCATACTTTTCCCTATAGGTGTGATAAAGGATTATGGTATCTGGATAAATTGGGTTGGAACACTTAATACTATGAAATTCCTTCTCAGTAGAGCTTTTCCTTTGACCTGATCATCACTTAACTCACAGCATGCCCCCGATACATTTTTCTTTGTCCCCCTACTCCTTTCTTTGCAGCATGAACCCCCCTCCCCGGAAACTTTCTACTTCACCACCTAACTCGTGTTGACTGTGTTCACTCTTCCCTGGTTGCAACAGAGGGAGAAAAAGAAGAAGAGTTGGAAGCATAGATACAATTACAGGCAACATGGGCTGTGTTTCTCTAGATATCAGATACGCACTTGAACTGGAAATCACTGAAAACCAGTCAACGTTTTTGCAAATATTTGACTATGAATCCTCAGACCCACCAATCTGAGAGTAATAGGCTGAATAATGAGGGGTTTGGTATCTAAGAGTGCAGAACAATTGTTACAGGTAAATTCCTATGCTTTCATCAGTGGGGGGTGGGGCATGGCGCAGATTTCCCTGATAGATCCTTGAAGGTAAGGAATACAGAGAGGTGAGTCATGTGTTTAGAATGTTTTTGTGAGGTTCCTGCCAGCCGTTTTCAGATTGATGTGGTGATTGCTCTCAGATAATCAAGTCAGTAAATTGTGGTCTGTGTTCTTTTCCACAATAAATAGAATATTCATAAATATAATGTATTTTGTTTTCCTGACAGGATAACTGCTCTACCAACGGGAGTTTTGCAGATCTATAGTGTTGAAAAGAGGGATGCTGGGAATTATCGATGTGTTGCTACAACTGTAGCCAATAGACGGAAAAGTGTTGAGGCAGCACTAAGTGTTATTCCAGGTACACAGAATATATCCCTTCATTTAACATCTTCCCCATATTTGATAGCCTTGTCCTTAATATAATCTACAAAATACAAACATGCATGCAGTATAGTGCTCTAATTATTCTTGATGCATTTATTTTGAAAATGATGCATTAGCTGTGGAAGTAACAGCTCTTTCCCCCCACAAATTCTCCCCCTCACCTTCCTCTTGTCATTTCCTTAATACACGTTATTCGCAACATCACAATTAAACAATGTGTTTCTCTTGTAATTTTAACTTTAGGAGTGACCTTTAAGATGCCTCGTTTTTAACATATAGTTACCATGTTTTATTTCTTGATTGATTGGATTTTCGTATGATCCTTTGGAATTGAATTTAATCCTGTGCATTATTTTCGGTTTTAAAAGCCTTAGACTTGAAGCCATTCCAGAAGCCAGCCATTATAGCTGGTCCTCAGAACATTACAGCATCTCTTCATCAGACTGTCATCTTGGAGTGTGTTGCTACAGGGAATCCAAAGCCGATCATCTCATGGAGTCGTTTAGGTAGGTGTTAAAATTTCAACAATTAGGTTATTATTTGGGTTTTGTGTATGCCATGGATTAGTGGAAAAGGTTGGGATGAGTGAAATAAGTGAAAAGGATTTTGCACAATCTTTCCACAATGTTGTAAATAAGCCTTCAGGTGTTTTTTGGCACTTAGGATTTACATGCCTCCTGCTGTCAATTCTGCACTGCCCCCGGTATGATATTGACAAGATGGAGCATGGGATGACCTTTGTGGACTTTGTGACTAGAGTAGACTCAGTGGTGGAGTCAGATTTGAGTGGTTATGTACCACAAAACAAACGGTCCTCAAAGTTCTGCCCCTCACATTCCTCCTAGAAATACACAAATGGGGTTTGGGATTCAAGTCACATTGAGCCTTAATCTGCCCGTAAGTAGAATGAGTGGGAAGAAGGGGATGTGGGGGGGAGGGAGGGAGAATTTTGCTGTAACTAATATTGACAAGTAAGTTTCACTCTTCTACAAGAATACGTTTTATTTCTTCCCTCCACACACATGCCTAATGGCCTTTACCAGTAAATAGGAAATATAGGGCTGTGTTGATAGAAGACCTGGTTTACAAATTAACAAAAGTGATGCTTCTGTATTTCACATCTTCTAAGGGTGAGACAGGTAAATAGAGATGTGTCTGAATGAGCCTGGAGATATATAGAAAAACGAATATGGAAAAAGGAAACGACAGTTAATTTAATAGGATTTCTGCATAGTGTCTGCTGGGAGGTTTCTAGAAAATATGTGATCACTCCCAATATAACCTACCAGTAGTTGAATTCTGTCTCTCTGTGAAAAGCATGTGTACATTACCTGGGATGAATTCGGTCCCAGCCCAGGGCAGGAAGTAAAAAATGCCAAAGGACAGGATGTAAAAATGTGCCCATTAGGTTGCATGGGATACTGGCACTGAATTCAGCTGACAGGCAGAACTTCAAATATATACTAGAATGGATTATACATAATGTCCAGCTAATAGCAAAGTACATGCACAGGCAAACCAAATAACAAATGGAAACCTGTATAAGCTCATCTATCTATTCCCTCTTATGAGCATTGGCTATTGCCCCAGGCTTTTGACCATATAGCCTGTAGATTAGATTAAATACTCACTGTGGAGCAATGTTGTAAAATAACTTTTTCTCTCAAATAGACCACAAGTCCATTGATGTCTTCAATACCCGTGTCCTCGGAAATGGGAACCTCATGATCTCTGATGTGAAAGCGCAGCATGCTGGAGTTTATGTCTGTCGAGCAACTATTCCAGGCACACGGAACTTCACAGTTGCAATGGCGACGCTCACTGTGTTAGGTGAGCTTGCTTTGAATTCCACAGTCTGCCAGAACAAACTGCTGCAATGTGAAATTTTGTTCTGTACTTGATACTTCGGGCCAAATTCTACCCTCTGTTATACCCATATAGCTATATTGATTGCAGTGAGGTCACACGGGTGAAATGGAGTTACTAGATGTGTTGGTGCCATATAGTGGTAACTTAAGAATTGTATGGCAGCTTGCTTGCTCTTAAAGACAGTCAGATGTAATGGAGTTTTTCCACGTTTGCTATTGAAAGATTTAATTTTCTAACAGGAAAAAAAATCTGACAATGTGTATAAATATATGTAACTCATGTGAATGCTTCATGATCAGCATTTTATACATTGGACTTAATATGATTCATTATATGCACTCATACATGAACTAATATGAAAGTCTTTACTTTCATGTTACATGTCACACATACAACTTTTTTTTTTAAAAAGGCATGCTATATGTGTATATGAAACACATGTGTACTTTTCACATGGAGATGTCCACAAGTACTTCACTTGGCCTGAGTAGTGCTTCTTATTCTCTTGGTTTTATTCACACCTTAGATCTGTTGTATTTTTTATTTTTGCATATTATTTACCTGTAGCACCACCTTCATTTGTGGAATGGCCGGAAAGTTTAACAAGGCCCAGAGCTGGTACTGCTCGTTTTGCATGTCAGGCAGAAGGAATTCCAGCACCCAAAATGTCATGGTTGAAAAATGGAAGAAGGATACACTCCAATGGTAGAATTAAAATGTATAACAGGTGAGATTACCATTATATTATAATTAATGTCATGAAATATACAGTAGTTATAAATTGTTGCTATACAGGAAAGAACAGAGTTTTCAAGTAAGTGAATTACAGCTTTCCCAGGTTCATTAAAGTATTTGGAAGTAAAACCAAACATTTAATCTGTCTTTTGATGACACTAGGCAACTACTTCTTGGTAAATAAATAAACACAAATTAGCTTACACATAAATACCACAGCTAAAACCTTCTGTGGATATAGGTCCAGATTCTGATCTCTGCTATGCCCGTGTAAAACTAGAATGATTTCATTGACTTCAGTGGAGTTACTCCAGATTTATATTGGTGTAGCAGAAATCAGAATCTGGCCCATAGTTTGAGCTCCTATTTCATTAATTTAGCAGAAACTCTTATTCAAAAAAACCCAAAACAATTAATATTATCAGTTACAGAAGAGAAAGTACAAAGTTACTAAAGAGCAATTTTAGAACTTTTTTTTGTAAAGTGAGCTTGTGAACATTTTTTTTTTCTTTCTTTCTTTCTTTCTAATTTCCCTGACTTTGTAGGACACTAGCATTGCAAGTCTGGGTGCTGGCATGGAAGTTTTTGAAGAGCTCCAGAAGAGGCTAATTTTTATGACTAAATATTAATTTATGTTGAGAAAAAATGAACACAAAATGGAGTATGAGATATTTAGAGTAGATTCCTGGAGCAGGGGCAAAAGCCAAGTTGTGGCTTGCATTACATTGAGCTAAGTTATTGTTAGACATGATTTTTTCTTTTTCTTTTTTAATTCAGTAAATTGGTGATTAACCAGATCATTCCTGAAGATGATGCCATTTATCAGTGCATGGCTGAAAATAGCCAGGGGTCTATCCTGTCCCGGGCCAGATTGACTGTAGTTATGTCAGAAGACAGACCCAGTGCTCCTTGTAATGTCCATGCTGAAACGATGTCAAGTTCAGCAATTCTGCTAGCTTGGGAGAGGCCGCTCTATAATTCAGACAAAGTGATTGCATATTCAGTGCACTACATGAAAGCAGAAGGTAAGCAGTGTCAGTCTGAAGTGGATTGTGTAATATTTGTTACAGTCTCATGCATCCAGGGTTTTCTGCAGTAGTTCATCATAGGAAGAGTCTGCCAATAACAAAGATCTCATAAGCTAATTTTGGGGATAAATCACACCCTCTCACATAAAAGCCCACAGGACAGCCAGGTTAAGATGGTAAACTCTGCGTGCTTGACCCTATAAAGCTTCTGCCAGATCATTTCATTCATGGGGTTGGGTACATGGCTTACCTCTCCACCTTCTGGATGAAGAATGTGGCCTTCATGGCAGGCAGAAGCATTAGTACAGCGGCCCAATGCCTCCATGTTACTCTTTTTGGATTTTCATCTCCCATGGAAACAGGAGCCTCTGCCAATTTTCCCTCCCACATGTATGCTAGGCTAGGGAGTATACACCACAGAAGTAGGTTTCATGTAAGGGCATGTCTATATGAACACTGGGATGTAAATCTGCCTCATGCTAGCTTGCTGCACACTATTGGCATGTCAGCACTGCAGCAGTGGAGCTGTACCAGTACAGCTGCGCTGCTGCAGGGCATGTGGTGAAGACGCTCTTGCTAATGGGGGAGAGCTCTCCTGTCAGCATAAAAACCCCACCCCCGCGAACAGCATAAGCTATGTCGGCGGAAGAAGCTTTCCTGCCGACATAGCACTATGCACACTAGCACTTACATCAGTGTAATTTATGCTGCTCAGGGGGTAGAATATTCACACCCCTGAGTGACATAAGTTTTGCTGACATAGGCAGTGGTGTAGACATAGCCTAAGTGTCTGTGTGGACCATGCTGCTGCACGGTAAAAGTTCCCTGGTGCACTTGATCAATTGGGAGTAGATCAAAGCACATTACAGAACTTTTAGTGGGTGGCAGCAGGGTTCACCTGAATACTTACTGCTTGTAAGGCTAGTGCAAGGTACATTTACATCCCACCTTGTCATGAGCTAAGTGTTCATATAGACAAGCCCTAAGATCAGAGCCAGCTCCAGGCACCAGCCGACCAAGCACGTGGTTGGGACGGCACCTTTTAAGGGACGGCCAATCTTGGGGTGGTGGGACAGCACTCTGGGTTTTTTTTGTTTTATTTTGTTTCGGCAGGGCTGTGCTCGGGGTTTGTTTTTTTTTTTTTTGGTTTTTTTTGGTTCGGCGCGGCTGTGTTTGGGGGTTTTTGTTTGGGGGGGGCGGGGCGCGGGGGTTTTGTTTTTGTTTGTTTTTGTTTCGGGGGGGCGGCGCTCGGGGGTTTGTTACAGTGGGGCGGCGCTCGGGGAGGGGGTTGTTACAGCGGGGCGGCGCTCATTTTTTTTGTTTGTTTGTTTTTTTTGCTTGGGGCGGCAAAAAAGTTAGAGCCGGCCCTGCCTAAGATAATGCTGGCCCCGTGGTTTACAGGGAGTAGCTTTTCCCCAGATTTATCTCTCCACTGCAGATCCCCAAACTCATGGAGTTTTTGCAAAGGGGCTTCTATAGGGGCTAGACTGAGAGTGGGACGGCTAATGACCAGTTTGCTCCCTTCCCTTTGATAGCATTTTACCCACAGGAGTGGGTTTTCCTCTCCTTTCATCTCCTCCTTGACTAAAGTGGAGGTATGTCAGAATCATAGAAGATTAGGGTTGGAAGAGACCTCAGGAGGTCATCTAGTCCAACCCCCTGCTCAAAGCAGGACCAACACCAACTAAATTATCCCAGACCCAGACAGACCCAGTGCTCCTTGTAACATTCATGCTGAAACTATGTCAAGTTCAGCAGTCCTGCTAGCCAGTATCAGAATTCAGATTTTAAAATTTGCTGAAATAACTCATTATTTAGAGGCTCTGCTGTAGCCTCTAGAATGTTACATCCTTCCTTTATAAAAAAAAAAAGTTAGTTAAATAGGGCAGAAGGATGTAACTAGACATTTTCACCTGTTTTTATTCTCTATGATAGTGACTTGAAAATTAGTTAGGTGCATAGATTGAACTAGACTGCAGTAGATCTCCTAGGCGTGACTCAATTTTCTAAGTGGAATGATTGCTTTTTCTACTTCTATCCAGCAACTAGTTTATTCAAGGGCAGGATTGCAGATGCTTAGCTCTCCATGTGGAATATCGCCTTGCCATCTGGTAGGCAGAAGACCGGAAGGACAGCATAATTGCTCTAATACTGATGCAAGAATAGCTGCCTTTGCTTTTGTAAATGGGATGTTCTCAGGACATGAGATGATTTTGTTTGAAGGGAGGAAAGAGCCTTAAAAGATAAGAGGACAGAGAATTGATAAAGTGCAGGAAAAGTTACCCTAAATTTTCAAAATTGCTGAGGAATTAGCTCCACAACTCCCATTCAAATTAAATATGAATGTTAAAGTCATGCTATATAATCTATCTGGGTACTTATATGGCCTTCATCACTGCAGTATGTGAGGGCCTGGGTAACTTCATGGGGAACTGGGAAGTAATATCTTACTGAATATTTGTACAGGAAGTGCACCAGCTGAGTAGCTCTTTGAAGAGGTGTGTATCCATTATCCAGCCCTTGGTTAACTGAAACTCTTACTTATCCAAAGGTCAAACATGTCCCAGAGTTTGAAGCTCACCTGCTGTGATGGTACACAGCTGGGTGGCCTTGGGAAAGCCAAGTGAGCCCTGAGCTCTGCTGGGCCTGTTAGTTCAACTGTCCAAAGGGCTTGCTCATCCCTCCAGACCTTCATGTAATAGCCTTACTGTATGGAAGGCTGTTGTTTAGCCTCCATATAGATAACCCCTAACGCTTACCGGTGCATTTACACTGGGTAACTTTAGCTATGGAAACCAAAATGTAAGTAGAATATGTGCATTTTTACCATTGTGTCACAAGCCCTGCTCCAAGTGGGTAGCACCTGTGGACCTGCACCTGTGCTGAAAAACACATTCAGTTTTTTTAGTGTAGAAAAAGCGTAAGGGTTCAGAAGCTTCTAGGGGTTGTACTTGCTTCAGATACAATTGTTCTCCCAGATGAAAGTGTGTGAAACCATTTGAGAACAGGTTACTCCACATCACAGATGTTACTCAAAGCCTGAAAAACTGCCCTGAAAAGCTCTGCTTTCATGAGAGACTGTCATATCACGCAGTTTGTATTGTTACGGAAGCAGCTGTATATGTGTGGACCCATACTGCAGAGAGAGGTGTAAGCTAGCTGCTAGTAAGGAAAATCAGATGGCTTGATAAGCCATTCAGCCCATCATATAGCTAGGGAAGTGACCAGCATAGACTGGACTGCTGAGATCTCTTGTTTGTTTATATCTCAAAAACTTAAATTCTTTATGCTGTTCATTGGAGATAGGAACATATGCCGATGTAGACTATCACTGTTACCCGCATCCTACCTTTCTCCATTCTCCCTGTTTGTTATGCTTACTTATGGAATCTTAACTTGGCCCTGATACTGCAAAGGCTCACAAACGGGCTTGACTTTAATGGGATCAATCATGTGCTTGAAGTTGCTCATGTGTCTAAATTTTTGCAGCATCGGGGCACTAGTGTATAAACTCTTTGCGGCTCTGAGCTCATTGGAGCCTCTCGGCTTTACTAATATAAAATAATTAGTAATCATGTGAAACCACTTTAATCTCCTTCTCCTGTTTTCTTTTGCTATGTTTGCTCAAATTGTATGTTGTATGTACTGTCACAAAAATCCCATAGGAAAATATTTAATACTTATCTTTTTATCTTAATGTTTTTTTCTGTGTTTATATAGGTTTGGGTTTTTTAAGCTTTCCTTAATTAGCAGAAGGATGGAATTTCACATTAATGGTTAGTGTAAAAGTAAGCAAGTCATCCAGTCCTAAAATCTCCAAATGAAACAATGTTTTCAGATGGAGCTATCCTAAATTAGACAGATCATCAGGATCTTATAAACTCTAGTTTAAATAGAAAGTAATATTTTATAATGCACTTAATCATATGCAGTTCCAAAGATTTCCCTCTTCATGTTCACAACATTGTAGGTGGTTAAAAACAAAAGATCCCTCCATTCTTCATTTATTTCCACAACAAGTCTAGCATTTATAAAATGCACTCTCAAAACTGCCTCAACCCCCTTTTGCCCCCAAAGAGGCTAGTGTTTAATAAAGTTGGTTGAAGAAACTAACAGGTGTGTTTTTTGTATTTTTTAAAGCAGAATATTTTACATTCAAATCAGGGGTCATGGTAGCAAGAAGAATAAGAGTCTGATGAGAATGCATGTTGGAGTGTGTTAATTCCTTGTTAGTGATTTAGAAAAGGTACAAAGGAGATACTGATTGTGGTGGAAGGCAAGCCTTGTTCTCTATTATGGCTGTTTCATTAGGACCTCCACATGAGGCCTAGCAATCCATTCAATGAAAGAACAAGTCCTTTTAATTTGAGCTCAAGGATCTTGTTTAGCAGGTCAGAAATCGTGCCATGCAATTCCTAATTAACAAGCCATTAACTAGTCTGTTATGAGATGGTCGTAATCTTGTCTAATTAAAATGCTATCAAGTTAATTCAGAAATGTGGGAAAACTTAATGGTGGAATTTGCCTTTCGTTTTGTTTATAAATTCAATTGTGAAGAGGAGGGGCTGGCTCTTACAGAGTTTTGATTAAGTTGACATGCATTTGGTGTGAATTGTTTGTTAAGCACAGCAGCTTTCACCAAACCTATTCCACTTTGCAGCTTCTCTGTATAGGAATAAAGCCCGACAAAGACAAGGCCTGCTCTATACATTGCTATGCATATTTTAATATGAATTGCTGAGAATTTTTTTTACAGCTCATTAAGGAGCAAAACATTTTTGAAGTTCATTCTGTACCAATCCTGTTGTCTTCTTTCTGAATTAAAGAAAAACCCATGTCAATCAAATTTAATAGAATTCCCAGGCCTAAAATGAGATCCTTTGCAGAATGACTTCTTTCTGTTTGTTTTGTTTTTTTAAGTAGAATGGAGCCTCACATTCCCCAGTCTAATATATGAAGGCTCTGTAAATAGATTTTGAAAAAACACACTGGTTCTAAACAAGTAGAATTAAAGATTAGCTACAAATGATAAGGTTATTAGAGCTCGTCTGTTGTGTTACTGTACATTGGACACAGTTTGTTGTGACTAATTCGTGAAAGGATTTCGGAATAGATTCATGCTATTCAGCATCTTTTATTCAGAAAAAAACCTGAACCGCTGGAATTTATAGCAAGACACAGTTACTTCCATTCACAAAAGAACTACATTGTAGGATTTTTATTTTTAAACAACCTTTAACTTGCATGACCACCGTCCTGGCAGTAATGGATCATCTCGTGTTAAGAGACTGACAGCAATTTTTGTTTCTGTTAACTCTTGTTTTATTCCAGGTTTAAATAATGAAGAGTATCAAGTGGTTATTGGAAATGACACAACTCATTACATTATTGATGACTTGGAACCAGCCAGCAATTACACCTTTTATATTGTGGCCTACATGCCCATGGGAGCCAGTCAGATGTCGGATCACGTGACTCAGCACACCCTTGAAGATGGTAAGTCAAATAAATATTGTAGAGCAAAATATGCATATTTATTTATTTATTTAAAACAGATGTGCAATCCTATGCCACTGACATCATTGGGAGTTTGGGGTACATACAAAATTGAACTGGCCACTGAAATGAAGGAGGATAAAAAACATGCTGTATTACAAAGGGTATATGTATTTTATGCTGAAAGAACATCCCTCTTCAAGTGCTGGTCCCTATCTGTATTCCACTGTGGGTTCACATGCGTTCGAGTCTGGAGAATGCTTGCAGGTAGTGTCTGTTGGTCTGCACTTGTGCCCCTGCTCTCCTCCTGCTCTTCACTGAGGGTATAAGGGGCGGGCGGGGTGGGGCGGACCAACTGCCTCTCCAGTTCCTTCTTTCTGCTTCATGACCTGAGTTGGAATCCTCATGTCTTTTCACTTTTTCCTGTAAATATATTCAAAGTTATAAATTATTCTTAGTGTTAGAATCCACAATGGGGAAGTGCATTGGAAGACCAGGAGGGGACTTAGATTATGCTGAGGATACTGGGCTTAAAAAACCTTCCCTCATCTCCTGCCCCTGCTTTTTGGTCAGCAGTGACCACCAGTGCTGCCCCAAAGAAGCAGATATCTCCACTAAGTGCGGTATCTGCCACTCTTTTCCCAGCAGAACATGACAGGCACAAGAGCTTTGGCTTTGAAAGCACCTTATGAGGCCCTAGTCAGACCCAGGTTGGGCAGACCACGCTGTACATTGGCCAGAGTCAGCAAGGAGGGCACCACTGGTACTATGTCCGACTCCAGAGTGCAGAGGGGCAAGAAACCTGTGGCTGGGCCCCCTAATGAGAGTAGGGAGCACTCTCACAAACAAAACCAGATTCCTCCCCCCCCCCCCCCCCCCCCCCCCCCCCCGCAGGCCCTCTAAGAGAAGAAATCCTTCCCCGACCCTGTACAAGTCGGGTGAGCCTTCCATCCAAAGCCATTAGGAGTTAGGCCCTTCTTACCTGCATGAACATGTTCAAAAGACTCATAGGAGCAAGACTCCTTCAACACCAGCCTCTGCATCATCTTCAACACCGATTGCGGTGCCACCTAAAAATAAACGCTGGGTCCTGAAAGACTGGGAAGTGCCGGTACCGTCAAAACCTACAAGGTCGGAGACTCATTCAGCACTATGGCCCCTTAAGGAACCATTATCTACACCTCCTGTGGTGGTACAGAGTGAAAAGATCAGGGGCAGCTCTATGTTTTTTGTCGCCCCAAGCACGGCAGTCAGGCGGCCTTCGGCGGTATGCCTGTGAGCGGTCTGCAGCTTCGGCGTACCCACTGCCGAATTGCCGCCTAAACCACGGGACCGGCGAACCTCCCGCAGGCACGCCGCCGAAGGCCGCCTGACTGCCACCCTCACATCGACCAGCAGGGCGCTGCCCGCGGCTTGCCGCCCCAGGCACACGCTTGCTGCGCTGGTGCCTGGAGCCGCCCCTGGAAAAGATGCAACCTCTGAAGGTGCTGGTGACTTATACCTCTCCAGAGAATATCTTTGTCCTCCCAGACCCAACATCTCCCTTGTTATTGGGACCAATACTAACCAGGGAGATACAAACACCTGCAGGAATCCAGGATTTTGGAAGAAATCTATCCTTTGTCCCATCTATTAGTCACAGTTTTCTCCCAACAGAACCAGCAGCACAGCCAATGGACCCAGATCTGACCTTTGCATCTCTAGGAGAGTCAGATGTACTGGTGGAACCAGCTTCCCCTCCACCCAGGCAATTCAGCCCAGACGGGGGATTGAGAATCTCCTGGAACCTGCCTTGGCCAATACAGATAGGAAATGTGTGGCTGGATCCAATGCCTTGGGAACCATCCCAGCCTGCCATTGACCCCTCCTACTGGCTTGCTTGGGACCCTTGGAACCATTACACACATTACATGGAATCTGTCCACTCCAATAGGGAGTCTTACCACCCCTTTCCTCTAAGGGGCCAGGCTGAACTCATGGAAGAAGGGGAATACAAGCTGGTACCATTAGTTCCAATGAAGCAGTCGCTCCAGCCTCTCTGTCTCCTCCTGCTGATCATAGGCAGTTCCAGGAGCTCTTACACAGGGTGGCGGAAGAGCTTAAAAACTCCTTAGGGGGAGGTGCAGGACCCTCAACATAAGCTCCTAGATATCCTGCAACCTATGGGCTCCAGGCAGGCTGCATTCCCAGTAAACGAAGCCATACCAGAACAGGCAAGGGGTGTATGGCACAAACTAGCTACCTATGTCTCTACCCTGTCAAGGCTGATTTCCCCACTCTGGCACTTCGAGGGGGCCCGTAAGGATTCTAAAAATTAATACTGGCCACTCCAGGGTTGTATTAAACTCCCAAGGTTACAGCTTTTCTCTGATCTTGGATGGGTAGATACTGCCACCACCCAAGTGCAAAAAAAACCCTTTGAGAACCCAGGAAGGCACATTTGGGAATTCCTTCCTGTGGGGTGCCCTCGAGCCCCCCCACCCACCCCCCGGAAGAGCTGAAAAAGAAAACAAAGGAAATGATCTGTTGCCGCCAGCTAATTAAACAATATATGCACAAACCTCTTAGGACACAAAAATCCAATCCTGTTCTTAAAAAAAAAGGTAAAATTTATTAAAAATAAAAAGAAAGAAAATACATTTGGAACTTAGGCTTTTTGCTAGATTTAAAAAAATCAATTACAAGGATTAAGCATAAAGATAGCTCTCTTGAGGTCCAGCTTAAAGGTTACAAGCAAAACAAAAGCACCTGGGGTTAGTACAGAGGAGTCCACAAGCCATAAAGAAATAAAAGAGATAAACCTAATCATGTCTTCCTAGACATTTCCTGATCTACTTACATATCTGGGGGTTCAAATGTGTAATTTCTAGGTATGATCTGGTGATTTTTTTTCATACCTGGTCACAGCTTTTTACAGCATAGTTCCAGCCCTGTCTCTACTCTCCGGGAGAACAGCACAGACAGACAAAGGGGAAGTTTTTTCCCAATTTTAAAAAGTTCTAGCCTTCCCATTGGCTCTTTTGGTCAGGTGCCCACTCCCTCCCTTTTACCTATGGACTTTTTAACTCTTTACAGGTAAAGCAAGTAGAGAACAGCTGCTAACAGGGATTTTATAGATAACTGGCTGGCTCGGTGCCCATAAAAGGGAGCTTCCCCTCCCTTCGTTTATCACAAGGGCAGAGAAGCAGTACTTTGTCCTAGTTAAGGGAGTAGAGTTCTGGTTTACCCACCTTGCCCTGAACTCCTTGGTGGTCCAGGCAACCACAGAAAAATCCAGGCAACACAGCACCTAAGGGCCATCCTCTCAGATAAGGAAGCCAAGTGTGTCAACTTTATGGGGAGAATGGTGTTTACATCTGCCAGCCTCCAGTTTAGAACCTGAAAGTATCAGCAAGGCAGGCTCAGTTTCAAGCCCTTATTGATGAGGGCAGGCTAGTGGTCAGAACCCCTATATGAGCTGCAGTTGGTGTGGCTGAAATGGCATCAAGATCCAGGACAGCCAGCATTTTGAAGTATTGGAAATCATGGCTACGCTCTTTGGGGTTTCCTGGGGAAGTTCAAAATACTGTTGAGGACTCGCCTTATGATGAAACAAGTCTTTTCAATGAGGAGATGGATGAGTTTTTGCACTCATTGAAAGACTCTAGGGCAACCCTCTACTTCCTGGATATATATATATATACACCTGGCCCAAAGAGAAAATATAATAAACAGCCCTACAAACCAAGGTCTTTACCACAACCCATCTATCACCAGCCTTCCTATGAGTCACCTCACAAATAACAGAAAATGCCAAGGCCAAGATACCCTGCACCTATCATTTCAGCCACAGCTACCCATCCTCACCCTCCAACCAAGATATATTTTTGACATGATGCTAAGGAGCTGTGAACCAATATTGATCCCATCTCCATATGATTCTGAGATCCATTTCAGGGGATACCTAGCAAAATTTCCCCACAATTGGGTGGCAATGACAACAGGTGGGTGCTGGACATCATCCATTCTGGATGATCAAGTTTCTCTATGCACCTCCTCCAAAACCCGTTTCCCCATCCCTTTTCAAGGATCACTCTCACGAGGGGATCCTCCTTCAAGATGTACAGTCTCTTCTTCAGTGAGGAATATAACAGCAACTACTTCCTCAACATCAGGAGAAAAGGGTTCTTTTCAAAATATTTCCTAGCCCCAAGAGGAAAGGAGGCTCGAGACCTGCGTCAATTCAACGTTTTTATTCACAAACTGAAATTCCACATGGTTACATTGTCATTAATAATACCATTCCTAGAAAAAGACACATGGTTCATGGCTCTCAGTATGAAAGATGCATACTTTCATGTGGCTATTCATCTCTCTCACAGATGATTGCTTGGATTTGTGATGGGCTCCCACTACTATCAATACAGGGTACTCCAGTTTGGGCTATCTATAGCTCCCAGAGTCTTCACAAAAGTGTTCTCAATAGCAGCAGCTCAGCTTAGACAAGGCAGCTCCACCATCTTCCCATACCTGGATGACTGGCTTCTGACCGGCAGGTCTCTCCTGGAAGTCAACGTCAGTCTTGTCACTTCTCTATCTCCAGGTTTACACAGTTTCTCAGGGATGCTAGAAGTCAACTCTAACTCCAATGCATATCATCGTATCTATAGGAGTGGCACTGGATTCAATCATGGCAAGGGCGTACCTCCCCATGGACAAATTTTGGGCCATGGGCACTCTTAACAGCTCTAGTTACGTGCTGCCCTTGAATCTCAGTTTGGATATTCCTTACTGTTCTGTGCCATATAGCATCATGTACTTATGATGATGCCATTTGTCAGACTCCACCTCTGTTGCCGGCAAGGCTGGCTCTGAACACTATATACACCGAGCAAGCACAGCATGAGTACCGTAGTGACAATTCCCTCTGAGGTGAGGGCCTCTCTGGCATGGTGGAAGGACCCTGGGCATGTTGTGTGGAAGTTCCTTTTCTGTCCTCCACACCTAACAAGATGATAATTACAGATGCCTCTCTAATAGGCTGGGGAGCCCATGTGGGCCATCACACAGCACGAGGCACGTGGATGCCTCGAGAAGCCAGAATGCACTTAAATCTTCTGGATCTGAGAGCAGTACAAGAGGCTTGCGAAGCATTCGTACCATTCATAAATTCCCAGCACATCCTGATAATGTAAGACAACATAACCACTGTTTTCTAAATAAACAAGCAGGGAGGGCACACTCCATCCCCCTCTGAATAGAAGCAGTCAGCTTATGGAACTGGTGCTTACAGAACCACATGTCACCCTATTGGCAGTATACCTCTCAGGAACCCAGAATTCACCGGCAGACAGCCTCGGCAGATATTTTGCCACTGATCACGAGTGCGCGTTACACAGTTCATTAGTAAATCGTATCTTCACTCAGTAGAGAACCCCGACTTGGGACCTGTTTGCATCTCAGGCAAACAGGAAGTGCAACATATACTGCTACAGGGGAGATGAAGGTCAGTGCTCCATGGGCAGTGCTCTCCTTCTTCCTTAAATCATTTCAGTTATGTTTTCCCTCTCATCCTGCTACTATCTCAGGGTCTATGGAAGATTTGTCTAGACAAGTCATCCTTCTGGCCCCCAGCTGGCCCAGGTAATTCTGGTTTCCAAGCCTCCTACAAGTGTCATTCCATCCACCTATCAGTGTTTGGACCTTTCCAGATATCTTGACCCGGAACAACAACCGGTCAGGCAACTGAACCCCAATGATCTTCATCTCATGACTTGGTGTTTGTTTGGACATAGAGTCTGGAACGTTCCTGTCCTGAAGCCATGCAAATCATTCTTAACAGCAGAAAAGACTCCATCAGAAAATGTTACCTAGCCAAATGGAAACATTTCTCTACTTGGCCCTAACAAAACCGTATATGCAATCAGAGAATCATAGAAACGTAGGGCTCGAAGGGACCTTGAGGGGTCAAATGCAGCCTACTGCGCTGAGGCAGAACCAAGTAAACCTAGACCATCCCTGATAGCTAAGATCCCTGTAAGCTGCACGGCCGTGTGGCATCCTATTTAGCGCTGTGTAGGCACTCAGGGAACCTGCCCGGGGATCTGCCGGGGAAGGGGAACCCCTTCCCTGGCTCCAACCTAGCCCGGACCCCAACCTGCCACGGCCATGGCAGCCCCCCGGCTCCAACTATGCCACGGCCTGGACCTGCCGTGGTGCCCCTACCCCAGCCCCTACCCCTAACCCGGCCCCAGGCCCAGCCGCGGCAGCCCGGCCCAACCCTGAACCCGGGAGGCCTGGTCCAGACCCGGCCCGACCTGAACCCAGCCCTGGCCCGGACCTGCAGGGGCCAGGAGAGGGGTGCCTATCCTGCGGCCCAGCCCTGGAGCTGCTGCGGCGGGGAGAGGTATCTCTCCCCCGCAGCCCAGCTGCTGCTGTGGGAAAAGAGAGCTGGCAGGAGCCCTCTCTCCCCACCGTAGCCCCAGGGCACCCTCCTGCACCCCAAACCTCTCATCCCTGGCCCCACCCCAGAACCCACACCCCGAGCTGGAGCCCCCCCCCCCAACCCTCTGCCCCAGCCCTGAGCCCCTCATCCCTGGCTCCATCCCAGAGCCTGCACCCCCAGCCGGAGTCCTCCCACCCCTGAACCCCAATCCTCTGTCCCAGTCCTGAGCCCCGTCCCACGCTCTGAACCCCTTGGCCCCACCTCCACCACATGAATTTTGTTATGTGCACTGATATGAAGGTGATGTGTCACACATCACCTCCATATTGGTGCACGTAATAAAATTCATTCTGCACATGGGTGGGAAAAATTTGAGGGAACACTGCCTGATAGGTGTTCTTAAAAACCTCCAGTGATCAAGATTCCACTGCCTTCCTTAGAAGCCTATTCCAGAGCTTAATTTCCCTTATAATAAGAAAATGTTGCTAATATCTAACCTAAATCTCCCTTGCTGCAGATTAATCCCATTACTTCTGTCCTACCTTCAAGGGACATGGAGAACAATTGATCTCCTTTCTCTTTATCACAACTCTTGACATATTTGAAGACTCTTATCAGGTCCCCCTTCAGTCTTCTTTTCTCAAGACTAAACATGCCCAGTTTTTTAAACCTTTCCTCATAGGTCAGGTTTTCTAAACCTTTTACCATTTTATATCTAAACCTTTTAATCATTATTGTTGCTCTCCTCTGGATATCTCCAGAGACAGTCCAAAATAGCAGGACTATCTACTGTCTTCTTACCCTCAAGTCAAAGTGCCTTTTCCCTAGCATTCTACAGGTTCACCTGGTGGCAATTAGACATCCCACCACAAACAGTTTTTGGATCTTTACCCATCAGGTAACAGCCAGTTACCTGAAATGCCTGATAGACCCTCTCTGCCAGTAAAGAACCCCTCACTGGTTCAGGTACCTCTCTTATTTTGTTAGTAGCGAGAGATTCATTGTTCACTCACACAGAATCTGTATTGTTCACAAACATCTGAAATGATCAGATATGTAACCTAAACGGTAAATTTGTTGCATTTTCTTTAGCTTTGAATGGAAATCCATTCCTACCTAAAAGGATATTTAAAAAATGAGGGACTTTTATTCTTTGAGTGGAATGTGCTTCTTGTAAAGATTTCAAATGTTGAGAAAAGACTCTCTCCCTATTTCCTATGAACTGTGATCTAATTAACATGTACACCTTATTGCTGCAACAAAAATGTGCTCATTTTGGACCCAGATGCTGTTGCAGTCAACTCTTATTGAAATTAGTTGGAGACGAAGGTACTGAGTATCTTCTAGGATCAGGTTTATTATGGTCACTACTGTATACAGAAGGTAGAAATATAACCAATTTCAGGTTATTTAAAAAATAAATAAATTGGATTCACCAGACTTCCTTTGGCAGTCCAATAATATTCCAGGGAAATTTTACTGAAGGGCACAGTAATAAGACAGTTGCTTAAGGGGTTTGTGTGTGTTTGTTTTTTTACATACATCAAGCTTTGAAAACTTTATTTCCTTTATTTTTAGTTCCTTTGAGAGCTCCTGAAATCAGTTTGACAAGTCGAAGTCCCACAGATATTCTCATCTCCTGGCTGCCGATCCCAGCCAAATTCAGGCGAGGCCAAGTGGTCTCGTACCGTGTGTCTTTTCGCCTCAATGCAGAAAGCACTATCCAGGTTCTGGAGCTTCCAGGGACCACAAATGAGTATCTCCTGGGAGGCCTGAAGCCCGATAGTGTCTACTTGGTTCGTATCACTGCAGCAACGAGGATAGGCTGGGGAGAAGCCTCTCTGTGGACTTCCCACCGGACCCCCAAAGCCACAAGTGTGAAAGGTGATTTTCTTTTCCTCAAATCCCTTGGATAAAAGTTCAGTGTGGGCCTGGTCCAGATCTTACTAAAGAAAATGGAAAGACTCCAACTGACTTCGATGTGGACCAGACCACTGTTAGAAGTTCTGCGTTTTTATTTAGTGAATTTCACATGTTGATTTCCTGCCATGTTGTGCAGATTTGAAATACAGTGTTTTTCTGGGTGGGGGAGAGGGTAGGTGGATTTTTTTTTTTGGAGTGCTGCAGCAGATATTGCTAAAACCCTTGTTTTGTGTGTGGAATCTCTAGAGCTCAAGCTACTCAACCTACTGGGTGTTTCAATCAATTAATTAATTTAGATCAGTCTTGCTTTTGAGGCACAATTTGAACTATACCTAACTGCTTTAATTAATCTGTACTATGTGGGGCCTTTTGCATGGTGTTAAAGGCAAAGAGCTGATCTGTCACTGTGTTGGTCTTAGTTCTTTTTCATATTTGATATTTACAAGTTTGACATTTCATTTTAGGGGCTTTAAGCCATGTTTCTAAGCCAGAAGCAGCTCAAGCATGTTAGCATTTGGCCTCTTTAACAGTGATGTTGAAGTCTCTTGCATAAATATAGTTTTAAAAATGGAGTGCAAAAAATTGTGGTTGCAAATCAGGGAATTTAGACATACCAGCTATGCATGTGGCTACTTGAAGTGCATACATCAATATAGTCACATTTGTGCCTATATTTTTCTGCATATGCCAGTTAGCCTCATTTTTTGATCCACTAGTCCTCAATCTGATCCACGGTGTTTTACTGTAATGTAAGTCAAGCTTATTACTCAGTAATAGCACTTATGAAAGCATTAAAGTTCAGCAAGAATATGATATTCAAAAACGTGTAGGTTTTTGTGTAAAGGTTTATTTCTTAAATGTTCTTAATGAGGCAGTAGCCTAGACCATATTTGGCATTGGGTGATGTAATCATTTATTAAATTCTTATGCTTGGGGCAGAGGGGAAGTAGGAGGTTATTATGGAATCACAGAAATGTAGGGCTGGAAGGGACCGCAAGAGGTCTTGACAAATCCATGCTGGCTATTGCTTATAACTCTGTTATCCTCTAGGTGTTTACAAATCGATTGTTTAATAATTTGTTCTAGTATTTTTCCAGGTATTGAAGTTAGGCAGACTGTTCTAGAATTCCCTGGGTCCTCTTCATTCACCTTTGTAAAGATAGTACTGTGTTTGCCCTTCTCCAGTCCTCTGGGACATCATCTGTCCTCCATGAGTTCTTGAATATAATTTCTAACAGTTCCAAGATTGCTTCAAATAGTTCCTTACGTACCCTAGGATGAATTTCATCAGGCCCTGCTGACTTGAATACATCTAACTTATCTAAATATTCTGTAACCTGTCCTTTCCCTATTTTGGTTTGCATTCCTTCCCCCTTGTTGTTAATATTACTTGTGTTCAGTATCTGATCACCATTAACCCTTTTAGTGAAGACTGAAGTAAAATAGTCATTAAACACCTCAACCTTCTTGATGTCATCAGTTCTTAGCTCTCCTTCCCCGCTTATTACTCAGTAGAATAGATGACTTACACTTCCCTATGTCATTCTCTTCCTCCTAATGTTTTTAATTCTTCTTATTGCCCTTTATGTCCCTTGCTAGGAGTAACTTATTTTGGGCCTTAACCTTTCTGGTTTTTGTTCCTACATGCTTGTGTTATTCTTTTGTACTTCTCTTTAGCAATTCATCCATATTTCCACTTTTTGTAGGTTTCTTTTTCGATTTTCAGGTAATTAAAGAGCTCCTCATGGACCCATATTCTTCCTGTATTACTATTCTTCCTATCTTTCCTTTACATCGAGATAGGTTGCAATTGTGCCATTAATATTGTCTCCTTGAGAAACTGCCAGCTCTCCTGAACTCCTTTATTCTTTAGAATTTCTTCCCTGGGGACTGCCTACCAGTTTTCTGATTTTTTTTTAAAGTCTGCTTTTTTGAAATCCATTGTCCTTATTTTCTTCTCTCCTTGCTTTCCAATCATGAAATCTATCATTTTATTATCTCTTTCACCAAAACTACCTTCCACCTTCAGATTTGCAACCCATTCCTCCCTGTTGGTCAGAATCAAGTCTAAAAAGCCTGTCCCTCTGGTACTTCCTCCACTTTCTGAAAGAAAAAGTTGTCCTCAATACATTCCAAGAACTTATTGGAAGTTTTGTGTTTTGCCATATTACTTTTCTAATAGATATCTGGGTATTTGAAGTCCCCCATTATTACCATGTCTTGTGTTTTGGATTTT
This sequence comes from Terrapene triunguis, assembly GCF_002925995.2. Classification (NCBI taxonomy): domain Eukaryota; kingdom Metazoa; phylum Chordata; order Testudines; family Emydidae; genus Terrapene; species Terrapene triunguis. Next base: position 27,535,871 of record NW_020664418.1, read on the forward strand.
TCTGTTCTAGAAATGCCTCATCCACCTCCTCTTCCTGATTTGGTGGTCTATAGTAAACCCCACCATGATGTCACCCCTATTTCCCCCCCTTTTATCGTTATCTGGAGACTTTCAACTGCTCTGCCTTCAACTCTCTGCTTTCTGCATCTCAGAACAAATGTATATATTCTTGATGTATAATGCAACGCTTCCTTCTTTTTTCTCCCTGCTTAACCTTCTTGAACAAGCTTATCAATTATTCCAGCTCTGAATAATTTTAAAACATGAGTAGTGACAGTTTCATTTTTATAGATAGACACTAAAGTTTAATCTGGACTTAATCTGTGCTCGGTCAAATGCATTTTGTGGGGACTTTAGTTTAAAGCAAAACTAAAATAACCTAACTCAAAGTTGAATTCTCCATTATAAAAATGTTAAATTACAAAGTGACCCGTTCTGCAAGATAGCCCAGTTTGACATGCTTTTAGATAGGTGGTATAGATAAGGCTGGCCTACATTATATAGTATCAGTTACATAATTGTACAGCTGGGCTGGAACCAGAATCCCAGTTCTGAATAATCTTGAGCTTGGAGTTTGAAATGTTGAATCCTGAAGAAATGTGTTTGCAAGAATTGTTTGTTTCTAATATATAAAAAGATATAATTTCTTACCCTAGCACCAAAGTCTCCCGAGCTGAGTTTGGAACCACTGAACTGTACAATCATTACAGTGAGGTGGCATCAGGACTCTGAGGATACAGCAACTATTGAAGGGTACAAATTGTACTACAAGGAAGAAGGCCAGCAGGAGAATGGACCAATTCTACTGGATGCCAGTGACCTTGTGTATACTCTCAGTGGTTTGGGTGAGTACATGCATTAATTGTCTTTTCCATACTTTTGTCAGGCAAAAATGACACACTCCAGAATAGTTGTGGTAGAAAATCAAGTCAAATGACATCTAAATAGGAGCTGAAAGCTTTTTTAACTTTTAGGATCATACCATAACATTCTGTACAAGACAGCAAGATTAGGTTAGGTCACTTATTTCCCCAGTAATAGAAATCTTAAGTCTGAGCTACATTGCTGTCAAACTAATCCAGTGCTTGAATATATATTTACCAGCTTTAAACAAAATTAGACAAATTTGTCACCATGTATAATTGGGAATATAAATTTGCCAGGTCACTTATCAGAATCTTTGAGGCTGGCAGTGATTAAAATAGCTTTGTCCAGCAATCTGTAAGGGGATACAAGTCACTTTCTGAATGGTAATCTGCTTTTATATGTTCCTTGTAACTGGTCTATTAGATTTGGAAAATTACTACAAAGGATCTAGGATTTATCTCTTTACTATTTCTAGCAATGTATTGACTACCAACAGTTGGCTCAGCATAGTACAGTTTTAGTGCCCAATCCTGCAAATACTTGCTAGTAGGCACGGTACTTACTATCATGCGTCATCCCATTAGTACCATAAACTGTAGTGGTAAGCATTTGCAGGATTGGGTACAGAGAAGAAGACACAGGGCCTGATCCAAAGCCTGTTGAAGTCAACTAAAGTCTTCCCACTGATTGTTCTTAGTGAACTTTGGATTAGACCCACCGTTCCTTCCCTATAGCGCTTATAGTCAATGTCAATCATAAACGTACAGTTCAAACAAGCAAAGTAGAGACATAGGTTGAAGGTGCCCCTGTTTATTGATGCAACAGAGGGATTCAAATTTTCTTTAAAGATGTGGTCTGTAGTAAAATCTGCAAAATCACTGCAAGGCTTGACACTTCATGTTCTTAATGTGTCAAGATGGTTTACTTTTACTTCAGACAGGATGGAGAATTAATCTTGACTAAATTATCAAAATTGACCTGTAGTCTTAACTAGGTCAAATGGCCTCTGGACCACAGCCTGATTTTAGCCCAGACACGATGTTAGGGAGAGACTGAGGAAAGCATTCTGCTCTGTTAACTGGACAACTGACCATCTGCAACCACTTCTAGCCAGAGCATCTGGCAGCAGCTGACTGTTTAACAGAGCAGTGAGACAAAAAGAGAGTAGTTTAGGAGGACATGGTGTTTCTGTGTCTTAAGAGGTAAATTCTTTTTTCTTTTGTGTTCTCATTGTACAGTTGACAAAACTATATTCCAGACACATGTAAACTTATTGACTGTGCAGCCCTTTTCACATAGAATTTCTTAGTTCAACAATTTTCCTCTGATCAGATGTGTTTCGTAGAATGGTGCAAACAAAATATTTTGCCCACACACATTTTTTCCATTAAAGTGTCATCTCTGATGGTTTCTTTTACTAATAAGCATATAGGGAGAAGTGGAAACTTCTTAGACAAATCAAATCTGCACATGTGAAATCATGTTAAATTATAGATGTGCAAAAATTCACATTCACAAATTGTGCATGCTGTCACAGTAATTAACACATGTGGTTTTGAAAATATGGGCCTGCATCACTCTAACTTACTTTCAAGTATCTAAAACTGGTGACATTATGGCTCAGATTCAGGTTACATAGAATCATAGAATATCAGAGTTGGAAGGGACCTCAGGGGGTCATCTAGTCCAACCCCCTGCTCAAAGCTGGACCAATCCCCAGACAGATTTTTGCCCCAGATCCCTAAATGGCCCCCTCAAGGATTGAAACTCACCATCCTGGATTTAGCTGGCCAATGCTCAAACCATGAATCCTTCCTCTCCACCATCCCCGCCATACATCATCTATGCTGCCATAGGATGGATGTATTGATTACATAGTATTCTTCAAGAAGATTCAGAGTGCTAGTGCGCTGACTTTTAGCAAGTTGTGGCTAAAGATTTATTGAATGTGCCTTTCAAAGATAGACATTCTTCTTTTTTTCCCTTACCATCTAAGCGAAACATCCAAGTCACGAACTGCTGCATTTTCAAAGGGGTTTCCATTTGGCCTGTGAAATTTTACTTAGGCAGTTTTTCACACCTAAGTTTTTTACACTTGCTGAAGCTCAGGATAGTTCTGCTCAAATTTCAGGTAGTTACTGTAGATGCCGAACCACTTGATTTGCATTCACACACAAGCTGCATGCTTCAAATTTTGTGAACACTTAACTTTTATCCTGCCAACAGTACATGAGCAAATACTTTTGTTTACAGATGCATGTTTAGAGGATGATTCTAATATTATGCCCTGCAGTGTATGAAACCACAGAGAATTTAATCTCCAGGAGTAGATCTCCACCCAATAAAGGAAAGAATTGGATTCTTCATTTGGATTTTACATAAGTAATCACAATCATTCTTGACAATGTTATTTCACTTCTGTTGCTAATTAAAATATCACTTCAGATAATTAGTTATGTGTTCATGTAGTAACGAACTTGTAGGGAATTTGCTTTGCTGGCAATATTGAGACAAATCACTCTTTAACCCATCTCCCCAGATTATCTGTTTACGGTAAACGGAATCTTAGTTGACCAGACAGTAGCTTAGAAAACTAATGTTCTCCCAACCATTTGTCTCTCCTAAGGACATGTTTTAAAGTGGCTCTCAATAAATATCAGAGGTTTAAGGGACCTTCAGTATCTTCAAAATGAGTTGTAGGCATTGATAGGACACTGGAGGTATATGAGATCATAAGGGAAAGGGCATGTCGAATTAGCAGTCTCAGGCATGTTATATAATTTGGTCAATAAAAGGGTTATTCCCAAATTGGGTGAATACATGGAAGCTTGTACGTGTCATGATATTTGTCCTCTCCCGCTATTATGTACTTACCAGCAGCAGAGAATACAAAAGGACAAGTAACGCCAGAACCTGGCAATGCTTCAGTAGCAAAAGGCAATGCATGAAGTTTTGGTGCTGGCTTCAAATCTCTTTCTCTCCCTCATCCCCTTTCTTGCTCTCTCGCTTCCCCCCGTCCTATTTTGGAGTGACCGCCAGGTATTATTTTACTTTCTCTTTTGCTTCTTATTTCCCCCCCTTGCAAATAAGCGCCTAATGATTTTTTTAGGAATCAGGAGCTGTGACATGATCTAATGGGGCAAAAAAAAGGTGTAGCCCCGTATGGGACTTGTGCCTGTGGGTGAAATTGTGTGGCTTTGCACTATTCTGGGCATAGGTATTGAGATGCACTAAAGCATTTGAAAACTGGAAAACCATGCAGATTATGTTGTGCATCTCCACACACACGTATGAGCTATATTGGCGTATAAATGTCATTGTCTGCTGGTAAAATTCTATTTTATATCCCACTCCTATGAAGTTAATTTACTTCAGACTTTGCCATTGCCTTCTTATTGTAGTCCATACTGATCTCCATCCCACACAAATGTTGTTGTTCTCACATTTGTTTGTAAGTCACTTATTTCAGACAAGAAGATCATGATTTGTAGGAAATGTTACTTATGCTAGAAATTTAATCCCACATCCCTCTAAGCTTCCTGTGAATATTTTTCTGTATCCCAGGTCCTATTCTTGGCAGAAGGTGAGGGATACCTTAATTCTCAAAAACCTTAATACCTACTGTAATTTTCATTGTAACTTCTTTCATTCTAACTCAAACTGTTGACTTCTTCCTATTATATACATTTAGAACACAAAAGTAAAGTGAACACTGGCCTATGATTCCTTAATAATAGGCTGTTGGATTGAAATAACAATGTTAACTATCCCTGTGTCTCTCTCCCTAGTTATTGGTATGTCTTGAAGGTTGTTTTTCAATCCTGAGTTAGAGCCCTTAAGTACCAACGTTGTGGAGAGCCTGTTTGTATAGACTGATTGTAGGAATTTGAAGGTATATTGTCCGATTTAACAGTGTTTTAGGAAAACTAATTCCGTACAGAAAGTGTTTCAGGATAGAAGGCTTCCTCCATACTTGAGAGACACGATAAGCTGTAACTTTTGTGCTTCAAAGAAGTTTCTTGTATTGTTTTTTATTTCTGTTAAGTTAACCATTGATACACTATGTTCTTGGACATCATTAATGCAGATGCAAATAGGTAACTCCAAGACACCTTGAATTTGCTGACATTACATATGTATCTGGAGTGATTGGAAAAAAGATAAAACTGAAACCTGCTAATTTGTAACACTGACGTAGGTGTTTTGGGGTTTTTTTAGCCTAGCTGGAATGCAGATTTTCAGGAATGTGGATTATCCGTCACCAGATTACATTAAAGACCATTGGAATAGGCTGGTTTCTGATTGGCTTTTTGGCTCTAGAGTTTCATCTTCTTACTTTTCATAAATCTAACTCTAGGCTACTTTGCAGAGACTGTATTTATCTGCCTGGCACTTTCCTCTTCTGCCACGTGTAGAGTTTGATTCCCAAGCTGGGTCTCTTTCACCTTAGCCCTGGTCTACACTTAAAATTTTGGTAAAAAAATTCACACCTGTGAGAGATGTAGCTATGCTGACCTAACCCCCAGTGTAGATGCAGTTAGGTTGACAGAAGAATGCCTCCATTAACCTAGTTACCATAGCTCAGAGAGGTGGGGTTCCTGCCCTGGCAGAAAAACCCCTTCAGTCTGTGTAGGGTGCAACTACACTATGGGGTATGCCAACATAGTTATGGCACTGTAGCTATGCTCATATAGTTACTATAGTGCATACCCTCATGCCAATGTAGTTTGGGTATGTCACAGAACAGGGGTAAGCAGACTTTCATGACTGTGGAAGCAAACAAAGAATAGACACGCTGTTTCCTCACCTATGTCTGTGATGCAAAGCCTATCTGTGCATGAAACGCAATTCACTTTCCTGCTCGAGGGTCAATGTTACACACTGCAAAGTCAGAGAGGGACTCCTTTTAGCAGGAAGAATGTTGGCCGAGTTAATATGATGATTATTGAGTAATATTTTAAAGTCAGTTGTTTGCAAGTGGCACCAGTGTGCCAGGTGGATGGACAGAGGAACTCTTGGAATTGGGATGCCAACAAAAGAGATGTTAAATGTTAAACATGTTAAGATTAATGAATTTTAAGTGTCACTTTTAATTCATCTACCAATGTGATATATGCCATCATGTGCCAGCAATGCCCCTCTGCCATGTACATTGGCCAAACCGGACAGTCTCTACGCAAAAGAATTAATGGACACAAATCTGACATCAGGAATCATAATACTCAAAAACCAGTGGGAGAACACTTTAACCTGTCTGGCCATTCTATGACAGACCTGCGGGTGGCTATCTTAAAACAGAAAAACTTCAAAAACAGACTCCAACGAGAGACTGCTGAGCTGGAATTGATATGCAAACTAGACACAATCAACTCAGGGCTAAATAGGGATTGGGAATGGCTGAGCCATTACAAACATTGAATCTATCTCCCCTTGTAAGTATTCTCACACTTGCTTCTTATCAAACTGTCTGTACTTGGTTACCTTGATTATCACTTCAAAAGTTTTTTTTCTCTTACTTAATTGGCCTCTCAGAGTTGGTAAGACAACTCCCACCTGTTCATGCTCTCTGTATGTGTGTATATATATCTCCTCGATATGTTTCACTCAATATGCATCCGAAGAAGTGGGTTGTAGCCCACGAAAGCTTATGCTCTAATAAATTTGTTAGTCTCTAAGGTGCCACAAGTACTCCTGTTCTTTTTACTTTTAATTCTCTCTCTCTCTCTTTTTCTCACTCTCATATTGCTTCCTACCGTATGTTGCCAGACTGGATCTCCCACCCCAGTGTAGGTCTGCCCAGTCACCCCTATTTATTTTTTAACTGGATTATTCGCCATGATAGTCACCATGTATATGGAATTAAACATTGTGACCGGATCCATGCCTGTCACTCTCAAAATAAATATCCCCAGCTTCATGTCAATATTTGTTTATGTTAAAGGACTTAGCATTTATTTTTCAGCAGCAGACTGTTTCCTAGTCATAAAATTCCATTAACATTATTACTTGAATTTACCATAAGAACAGACCTTTGGGTGCATGCTATGGATTTTTGCCTCTATTTTTAATTCTTCCTTTGCTTCCTTTTGCTCTAAGAAGTTCTGACTCCAACCAAAGAAACTCAGGTTGTGACACTTTGTAAACCTGCTCCTCCAGCCTTTGTTTCCATAAGGTTTCAAAGTAAATGCAGTCAGGGGATCAGATTAGTTTTCCTGGTAGAGGCATTTGTTTGGGAAGCTTTCCACTGTGCAGCACAGGAGAGGGACTGGCGCAGTGTGAAAACTAATTAAAACAAAACTAAGGAAATGGACGTAAAAAGACACAAGCTCATTTCCCCTTATTAAAGATCTTCAAATTACTCTTTCAAAATTATTTTCAAATCGCTGCAGCTATAACATGCTTGGTGTTGTAAGCACAGGCAGATAGGCCCTGTTCATGCTGTATCTGAAACTGTTCTATCTATCTGTAACAGGCTGACAGTGTTTGACTGAAACAGTTCCCCTTGTTAGTGGAGAGAGGGCTAAGTGGGTTCTGCTGACTCATTACCCTGCCTAGATATACTGGAAGCACAAATGGGTCTCTTGAGAGACAGAGATAGAAGTCTTACAATTGGCCAACTGCAGGTGGAAGGCTTGAAATCAGCTTTGTCACCTTATAGTCAACTTCTTTCTTAACCAAACTAAAGGAAAGGGGTGAGTTTTGACTCTATATAATGCGTGGAATTTGTTTTAGGGCACGTTGAGATAGGCACCTGCTCCTGTTCTTACACTCTTTCTCTCTCTCTCTCTCTCTCTCTCTCTCTGGTTGTGTTTTCAGTACACACACCCACTGTTCCAGTCCAATGCCCTCAGCACAAAACCATGCTAGTAATAGCCATGCTTACATACATTGAAACAAATTAAGCATGGATGGCATGAAGAGATGCAAATTGTCCCTTCTTGTGCCATCCAGGCTGCTGCATTTTGAGGAGACGAAGGGTTGTGGTTGTAGTTTTGGCTGTAGTTTTTTTTTTTTTTTTTTTTTACATTGTGATTGTGTTTTGGTTGTAGTTGTTTAGTTGTAGTTCTGGTTGTAGTTGTGGTTTCATTGTTGCTGTGCAGTAACAATTACACCTTGTATAGGACAGTTCTAATTAGAATCCCAGAAAGTTCCAAATGGAAGCGGTGGTTAATACTGTACTTATTAGAAACTCAGAGGCAAATGGATGGTGGCCAAGATGTGCAATCCTAGGCTTTCTCCTGTCTACTGCATTCGGGATAATGATATAGTAAATAACCATTTTCACCTCAGAAGCCTCAGGAGATGGAAAAACTGGTCTGATAACCTTGGTGAAAAGCAGAGACCAAACACCAACACCTTCCCCTTTCCAGAAGAACCTTTGGCATTTCCTGTCCTTCACTTAATCTGTGTTAACTTTGCTTAATTTGTTTTGCCAGATGGGCATATTTAAGGGCTTTAGATTTAAAATCAGACAGAACCTACTACATGTTTGAGGATCATGAAATGGAACTTATCCCATCCTCTGAGGGTTTGTTTGGTGCTTTTCTCTGAGGGTTGAGCTGGAAAGACATCTTGCAAAAGCTCCCTCTATATTGGGTGCATCTCGGCTGTCTTAGCAGAGGGTTCCTCAAAATCTCTATCTTTTCAAGATGTTCCAGCATCACTCTATGGAAGCTAGCAGTCAGGAGAACTGCTGGTTGAAAACTGTTGGTCAAAACTTCTTTAGATGAAAAAGGACTTGACAGAATCCAAAATATTTGTGGAAAATTTTGGATTCTGACAAAAGAAATTGATTGTAAACCAAAAAAAAATAAATTGATTTTTTTAAAGACTAGTTTTCAAAATAATTTTAAAAGGTTCATCTCAGTCAGAAAAAAAAACATTTTCTGTCATTTTATTTTTTCCCACCTTTTCCCCGGTGGAAAAACTAAAGAAGTGATGGCAAGTGGAATTTTTTTCAAATCAAAACAAAAAATTTTTTGAAAATTTTAATTTTGAAAGTTGCAGTTGACATGAAAATGAAGTCTTACAAAATTTAAATGATGCAAACAAAATTAGTTTCTCCTGAAACTTTTTGTGTTGTTTATTTTTTTTTTTTTTTTTAAAGCAACCAGCTCTAGCCAATTGTTTAATGGTTTGCCAGCTTTCCTCCTTGATGCCTGGGGTGCCCAAGTTGTGTTGGAGAAGGGTTTCCTTCAAAGAATCAACCACCCTACTGCACTATGCATTCTATCAAAAGCTTGGCATTCTAATATTTAATTTTCACTTAAGATGCTTGTACATATTTATACTCTTAACTCTTGTAAAACAAAGGTACCACTTCTCATGGAGGTAAAGAGAATAAGAACATTCTGGAGTGAATAGATAAAGGAATAAGTGTAGACCAGAAAAAAAGTTAGGAATTTTTATAAAGTTCAACTGCCTGCAACTTTGCAACCAAATATCTTGTAAACACCTTTATTTATTTATCCCAAAGTTGCAAAAAAGAAAGCAAAACAAAATCAATGTGAAGGTAAGATGTGGCATGTGGTTTGGCTTTTATCAAATTGTGTTTGAGAGAGAATTGGCTTTAAAATGGGAGGCTTCTCCAGACCTTAACTGTAAATTGATGACCTCTTTCTGCATAATAAAATCTCCAAATAAACCTCAGAGAAGAAGCAAACTAACAAAGGTGAAAAAAGAAATGATAAATGTATATACAGGCATTAATACTTGCTATGGCTATCATAGATTTTTAAAGCATACTTATGACCATAGTATCTGCTCTGTTAGTGTATTCTGTTCCTGGTGTTTAGGGCCAGATTTTCAGCTGCAACCCCAAATTTTGTGGGAATCAAAATATATTCCCAAATGTTTACATCCAGAAAATTGTCCATTTGGTGCATGGAAACAGTTAGCTGGAAATCCATGCAATTAACTTTCATGCCCAATTTTGAGGGTACAAGTGCATGTGTACGTTCTGGCAACACAAACTTGCAGGCCAGTTTGAGATAATCTGAAAATCAGGTGCTGAAGGAAGTAGTTTTAAGTGCCATGTTTTTGAAACCCAGGGGTTTTCCACTCTTAACCTTCCCAAAAATTTTGTGTCCAGTATATTTCCATGAAGTAAAAAGTTCTATCCTTACATTTCTTAGTGAATTTCCCTATTTATGACATCTCATATGCCACATGGCATTCTGTAAAATACAATACAGTAACTACTGATCTTGACTCCTTATGCTTGAGTGTTGCATGTTGAGTCAGATTTTCATAGCTAGTGAAAATGTTGACATGACCGAAGTTCACCTTTGTTTAACAAAAATGAAAATTAATCCATACTACACTTGTTCTCAGTAATGATCAACAAAGAGAGCTTATTTATTTGGTTATGTGACTACAGGATAGTCTGGTACACTGTATATATTGTAGACATTGGAAAGACATATTTACATTGTTACATAGTGGAAAGTGTGTTAATAGCTCAGTAGGTGACCAGGACAAATATTATCATTTATTACCACTGTTTACAACTGGTCAGCCTGGTGTTTACTCACCCTGATTACATCCTTAAACTAAACCTCTTATCTATTAATTCTCCTGATTGTGTATAACAAGCTTGCTACTGTACTTATCAGCTAAAACATAAGGGATTTGTGGGGGGGGGGGAGGAGTCAGTCTTACTGCATAGTGATAAAACTAAGGCTCTAGAATTAGACTGGGAGCATTTAAAGGCACCCTTTGCCTCAGCTGGTTCTGATCTCTTGCTCTCCCCGGGACCATGGTAGTTTAATACATGTGTGTGTTTAACAAAAATAAAACAAAACCCTCCAGCTAGTCCTGATAGGATACTACGCCTCAATAAGCAAAGAGATATTATACTCCTTACTTTATAATTATAAATTGTAGACCTGTCATCACTTTAAGTATGAACCTGGCTTCTAACCTCAGACACTGCATATCTGTTTGTTTGTTTGTTTGTTCTTTCCTCCAAACTTAAAAAAAAAAAGATTTTAGAGACTACACTAGACATATGAAGGACAGAGGTTTATTAAAACTAGATTTCCTTCACCTGTAAGACATTGAGGCAACATGTGCGTTGGAAACCTACTTCCCTCCCATTCATGTTATTACTTTTTGGAGGCCTTAATTCTGAACATAACAGGTGTTGTGGGTTTTTTGTTTGTTTTTTATGGTAGTAATTTGCAAACTTTTACAGTATTTTGCCATTCAGTATAGGTAAAACTCCAATCAGGCTCCAACTGTCAGTGAGAAGTTGTGTCCTAGAGTTCCAGTGACATAACCAGGCCTTGAATGTACAAGCATTAACTTGGGTGGTGGGGAAAGGGAAGGAATCAAGAATCTCTCTTTCACAACATGCTTGATTATGTAATTTTTAACACATGTGAGATTTGACGTGCACCAGGACAGTCAGGTGCTAAATATCAAAAGGCTTCATAGTGAGAATGAACTGAGCTGATGTGCCCAGCCAGGCTAACTTAGTCATTTGCAAAATTACCCACTTCTTATGTTTCTTTTTTTAATGACAAAAATAACGCCCCCTAAAACATTAAACTGCTTCACTCTGTTGGGATAACAAATTGCATTATCCTGATTGTGAATCTGATTCTCACAGAGTCAAATTCAGACTTGTAATTGGGTGCCACTTTGTTGGACTCTGTTGGAATGGCATTCACTATGGGCAAGTTTGTTTAACCACCAGTATATGACATGGAGAGCGAATCCTGCACAAATGTCAGCTTGTTCTGGCCATATTTGTCAAGAAACACCAGAAAACCACCAGCTGCCAATGTGGCATTTTTATTATATAACTTAGTGCCAGACTGTTACTGATGTGGCCACTTTCCTTTCTGTGTGCTTGTATGACTGTACTTGGCTCATATGCTGAGTACCTGTGCATATTTGTCTCAAAAGCAAATATATTGAGCCTTACCTATTCTTTTATGGTATCAACCAACATTGTTTAATTTGGATGATCACAAGACACTCTTTCTGCCATATTTGCTGTTAATTCTAGTGTTCGTAAAGAATGCTAAATCGTGGAATTTGTGAAAAATCTAGCACCACAAATACATCACTCTTCATTTTGCTTTTGAAAGTAAATTTTATTTTATCCAATTCATTTATAATGGAAAGCTTTAATTAAAGTTTAATGTATTTGTCAATTTTAAATTACACCATCAGGACTCTGTAATTTACGGATTACAGATTATTTGATTATCCTGTAATCAAGTTTAATAGTTCTAAAATACAGTAAGCTATAACATCTGCATGAGCAACATATCTGTTTTGATATTGATTAGGGTATTACATCTGACAAACATGACAAACACTCATTTAAAAAAATGAGTAAACTCTAGGCTTCTTTGGATTAAATGTAAGGTCATTGAATGGCTTAAAAACTATCTGAAAATGATTTATCTGCCAAATGATAACCAGTATTTTGGGGGCTGAAAGTTGCATTATTGCCTTCTCAACTGTGCAGTTAAGTTTCCTTTTGAAAACCAGCAGTTTGTGTGTTGGGGAGATCCTCTGATTTTATTCTTTGTATGTAACTGCTCTAAAAGTGGTGTAGGGCAAGGTTAAGTCTGAAACAGTAAATTAGGTCTACTCTCATTACTTACAGCAAGCGCTGATTTTTGATGGTAACTCATTTTAACTTACAAGGCTTGTTTTTCTTTAAAGAGGGGAGAAAACAATTCTTTGGCATTAAAAATGTACAGAGCACATACCGCTTGAACCCCAGCACTGGATAGAGATTTTCTGTACTGGTGCAACTTCACTTCAAATAACTAAATAGGGTATTAAATCCAGCTAAGCCAGGCCCCCTGAGTAGACAGTGGGAGCTATCAGGAAGAAGGAAGTTCCATTATTTCAAGTGACAATGCTTTGCAAGAATCCATAAAATACGAATGAGAAAACACAGGCTTTGATATGCCAACAGCAGAAACTACCATGGAGACTAAAAGGGGGTGGAGGAGGCAGGAGACATGCCTACTCAAGTGGCATGAAGGGCAGTTACCTGCAATGAAGATCTGTGTTTTTTTCCTACACCCCCAGCTGCTATCCCAGCTGAAATATCAGATACAGTTGTTTCTTTAGGGACAACAGAGAGGCCGAATGTGTAGCAACTGTTTGAAGAACTGGATTAAAGGATTTCTCTTGAAGCTAAGAGAAGGGATGTTATTTGCATTGTGCCTGAAGATAAGCCACTGGTTTCTAATGCAGCAAACTGTATCCCCTTCAAGTATTTAAATGTAAAATTTTCCGCAGGTATGAGAGTGCATAGAATCTTGAAGAAAACTCTCTCTTGGCATTCCTGGTCCTAGAGACTCCACCATTTAAAAATGAATATGTATGGGAATTCAGATAGGAATATTGTGCTCTATTGATTGGGTAACAGTTATGCTTTATGCAGATAGTATTCAGTCACTCACTTGCTGGGCAGAAGATTAGTTTATTTCATGCAAAAATACAGCGAGCATCATTTCAAACGAAACCACTGAGATTTCTTGATTATTTTTAAAAAGTTGTTAATTTTAAATATCTCTTTAACTGAAGTTTTTTAAAAATAAATGTTCTTAAATTGCTGTATTTTGAAACGGACACTGCTCTAGTCTATTGCTAAATAATAATCATTCCTCTGATAGAGTGCTTAATCTTTAGCATGCTTCAACTCCCTGTTATTAAAAGAAGCCAGTTGAAATAGACGTAAATGATAGTTAATTTTTCATAATTTCTTACAAAGAAGCGACTACTTACAGTGCTGTTACAAAAGTTGCTTTCCTTATTCCAGTAAAACTTTTAAATAGTTGGATTTGTTTTTCTAAAGCACATATATCTGGGCAATATTATTTAATTCACTATTTATTGGACTTAAGTATTTTACTAATGAAGGCCCAAATTGTAAAGCAACAGCTCCTTGGAGAAGGCTTAGAGAAAACTCCTGTTGTAGGAAATTAAATAAACATTGTCCATTAATCATACTGCATGTCAGCCACCAGACCTCTCTCTCGATTGTTCTTAGTGAATGTGAGGAACCATTAGATGTGTGAGGTCCTTAAAGGTCTGAGTAAGTCAAAGGGGAAGAGTTTAAAAAAATGCCACCATTAGCACATGAAAGAGACTTCAGAGTGGACAGAAGAAAACATTTGCTGTATAGGGCTAGTTACATTTCTTAATTTTTTTTCTCCTCTCTTTTTTTCTTTTTTTAACTTCATTTGTTTAACTAAAGTCCAGATGTTGTGATCAAAATGTTAGGGTCAGTGATAAATTTCTGCTGGATTTTTGTTGTTATCTAGGAATTGATACTTGAGCACTTGTGATAAAGTTGTATGGGAAAGTTAATACCTTGAGTTTGCAAAAAGCCCTGGGTTTGGTGATAAGCAAATACACTTCTAAGGATAAGCAAATATCCTTTCTGGGCATTCACATGCCTGGAATAATACCTTCCTTACATCATACCTACCATGTAGGTAATGCTACATGAAGCAATTTTCACCATTGGTGAAATATACATTTGTGGAAAAGCAAATTATTTTTCAGTTTTGCCTGGGTTTCTTTTGGGGGAGGGGGGAGGGGAAGCAATTTTGGCAGATGGGAAAGGGTGTGGGGTAGAAAAATTGCTGTGAAATTTCTCTGCAAAACCTTTGAGTTTGTGCCTGAAATAGCTTCATGGAAACTTAGTTTTTAACAAAAAGTGGAATGTTTGCATCCTGCATTCCCCACCGCTGCCCTCCTCCCCCCACAAATAAAAATTTCTGTGTTCAGTGTTCGAATGGCAAAATTGTACTACCCTGAGTCAAACTGGTCAATGCTTGCAAAGCAAAGATGTTTAACATAGTTATAGAAGTAGGACAAGGGGATTTTATTAGTTGACCCGTGCTTAGGAGAATACTAAGTACTCCCTAAGCCACATTTTCTGCCTGTAGTGTGCGCCCATTTGCGTACACAATGGCCTTCTAAATGCACATATGTGGTAACTGTGTATGCAAAGGAGTGCAAAATGGCATGCACACACTTTTTGAAAATTTGGACCTGGGTGTAATGCACAATAATACAGTGAGATGATCTGAACAAATCTTCCTCAATAAGGAAAGCTGAATCATGCTTTGAATTCAGTGTAATAATAATACCTGATAGAAAACATGAAAACATTCAAGCTGCGGGACTGAAAGGTAAACTATTCGGCTTATTTAAAGTGCATGCACTATTTAGATGGTATTCAATCAGATTTCAACAGTCCTCCACTTTCTCCTTTTGCTTGGGCCTACCTCCTCTGCAGCTGCTTTAAGACCTGCCCTGGAACGTACAGTCTTTCCTCTCTGAAACCAGGGAAGGAAAGCCAAGGGGATGCAGGCAGTGGTAGACTCTGTCCCTAATAATATATTTCCTGACTATCAGTGATACTACGGTGTTTTGCATCAATTTCTCATATTTTTACTCGTTTATTATTAATACTAATACCAATAATACTTCGCACTTGTGTTATTATCCATAGTTACCAAAGAGCTTCACAAGATGGGCAAGTGTTATAACCCCCATTTTACAAATTGGGTAACTGAAGCACAGAGAAGATAAGGGCGAGAATAGCTGAGCCGTCACAGCTATTATTGACTTCAGCATGAGTTTTTATTGCTCATCATTTCCAACAATCAGCCTTTAAATGACCTGCCCAAGGCCACATGGAATCAGTGGCAGAGGTGGGAATTGAACCAGGTCTCCAGATTCACAACCCTGTGCTCAGCTGATTAGATCACAGCTTGTTCTTTAGAGGTGCTTCCCTCATTGGTGGAATTTATATTATGTTTACTACATCCCTAGTGTTTTCTGGGCAAATAGCTTTTGGCATCATGATCACACCAATCTCCTTCATGAATGGCAAGGGGTCAAAACAATCACTTGTCCACCTGTCTAGGAGAGAGATGGTTTCATATTATGACAGCCATTTATTCAAGTTGTCTTGTCCTGGATTGGGCACTGCAGTAATAACATGAGGCACACTGCACTTTCTGTGCAGTAGATGGTCAGATGTGACTACAGTATTTCATTTATGAAGTGGGAATATATGTACAGAGCA
>NW_020664418.1:27552213-27628812 GCF_002925995.2 Terrapene triunguis
GTTAGTCTCTAAGGTGCCACAAGTACTCCTGTTCTTTTTGCGGATACAGACTAACACGGCTGCTACTCTGAAACCTGTCATTATACACCTGTAGCTACTGCTGTGGTAGTTTATCAGAAACAGCTCTCCTATAATTGACCATGAATAACCCAACTCTAATTAATCCGACTTCAGCTACAGGAACATTGAATTTGTTAGACCCCAATCCTGCTAATAGGAGGCACTGATGACAGTGAATAGACGAGGGCAAGTAGATTTAGATTCTACTCCTTGCTCTGCTACTGGCTCACTATGTGACCTTGGGTGAATCACTTAACTTCTCTAGGCCTCAGTGTCCCATCATAAAATGGAAACTCTTAGAGATCTACAAATGAAAATGGCTAAATATGAGCTAAGTGGTATTTTGTTTATTTTATTTAAGTAATCAATCAGCCTGTCTAGCAAAGTTTTTTTTTGTCATGGCTCAAGTTTCTAAATGTTGTATAAACCTTCACATGAAGAGACATTGAAGCAGGAGTTGTTTGAACTTTGGTCTTTCTTTAAATCAAGATGCTAATATATCTTAGATCTAAATCCTGAATGCATTAAGAAAGATGAATAAAAATAACTTTTGACTGTGGTTAGCAACTTTCAGATTTTTAGTAGAATATTTGACACTTTGCTCTACTCCAACCCCATTCCAAAATGACCTCACTTGGAAGAAAGTTGTGGGAGGAATTTGAATTACTGGTGATCTTAAAAAAATTTTCTGTGGAAACTCAATTTTTCAGCCAAAAACCTCAAAAAACAAAAGATTTCAGCTAAAAATCTTTTGGATTTTTGGCTGGAATATTTTGACAAAAATGATATTTTTTGTGGAAAACAGACCCTTTCTGTGGAAAAATTTGTTTTTTCGTAAAACCAATATTCTGTCAAAAACAGTTGTGATGAAAAATTTTCAACCCTCTCTATTCCAGTTTATAAGACCAAGAAAAACATCCTTAGAAGCATGAAAGCATATAAACGTATCTGGAAAAAGGACACACGCAGTCAGTGAAACTATGTTCCAGTCTACTAAATTTGTGACTCCCCGCCCCCCCCCAGGTCAAAAGTCAATTACTTTTTAATTTTCATGTGTCTACATTATATAGAATATATCCTTTAAAGAACAGGACTATCTGGGGCTCAAAACATTTTGATCCATTTCCAAATAGTGGGAAATAACTTGTTTGCCTTTACAAAATATGCAGAGAGGGGGCAGCCCACAAGGAGTAAAGATATAGCAGAATCTGTACTGTCAGTCAGAGGAGCTAAGGATTTCCAAAAAGCTTCAGGTGGCTTAAAAACCTGTCAGACTGCCCCTTTTGCTGCTGCTGCTTTTAAAAGACAATAAACAACATTTGGGGAAGCATATCAATGCTTAGAGCAAAGCTTAGAGAATTAAACTGCTGCTCAGTGAAGAGGAGGAAAAGATTTGAGTGCCTGAGAACATTAGGGCCAACTTCAATGCTGGTGGAAATGAGGTATGCCCATTTACACCCACAGGAAGTGTAGCTCATAGTGTTTCATAGAAGAATCATAATTAAATACTTTTTAAAGCTGTGTTAACATTACGTGTTTGACTAAAACTCATAAAAGCAACAATGTTAGCTTGACCTGCTGCTCCACTTAGAACATATTCTGTAACTCATCTTGTGCATAATCCTGGGACAGAAGAGCCTGGGCCTGCAAAGAGATGAAACTATTGTTGAAACAAGTTTTTAGATGGAATCGATTTATTCTGAAAGGTTAATATGTTTTTTGTAGACCAGGAGCAAAAAAACCTGGCCACGCAGAGGAGTATCCGTACCAAATTTTAGACTGCTTGAAAATGCCCAAGAAACAACAAAATTAAATTTATGCATCTCAGGCTTTATTTCCCACTGATGTACTTTCAGTTAACTCCCCTGTGCAGATTCCTCCTGAAGCACTTTCTATGAACAACACATACTACTGAGTATAGCATTAGAACAGAGGCTGTATTAGTTTCTTGGATATTATTTCTAATCTAGTGGCAAATGGCTATTTTTTTCAAGGCATATTTTAGAAGTGCTATCACATGTTAGGGTATTGTTGATGGGAAATATCAAAATAATAATACACCTCTGCCCCGATATAACGCTGTCCTCGGGAGCCAAAAAATCTTACCGCGTTATAGGTGAAACTGCGTTATATCGAACTTGCTTTGATCCGCCGGAGTGCGCAGCCCCGCCCCCCTGGAGCACTGCTTTACCACGTTATATCCGAATTTGTGTTATATCGGGTCACGTTATATCGGGGGTAGAGGTGTAATCTATTATGCCCAAGTCTGAGGGAGGCTAGACAACATATCAAAGAATCTCCTACAAAAAAAAGAGGCAAGCAAAAGGTGGTGGGAAGAGGAAGGTAACAAAAATAGTCAGAAATGTATGTGTGTGAAGAGATGTACTGAGATGAATATCCCCGGGGAGATGGGATGAGTTCCACACCCTAGGGCCCACCACACAAATGCATGATCACCTATCTGCTGACCTGAGACACAAGGGTGGAATCCCTAGAAGGTGATAACTGATGGCTGGTTGAAGAATCCTTATTTGGATCCATTCCTTCCTGTTTTATTAACCCTTGTAATTGGAAATTGCTTTGCAAATTTAACATTATGCATCCTATGTGCCAAAGTTTCAGAGGGTGCACTGAAACAGTCTGTGTTGAAACAGACTTATAAAGGCAACTTGCTCACAGCCCTGTCTGTTAAGCCATTTTTAATACAGGTTCATTTGACTTCAGCAAATTACATATTAAAAATGCTATAGAAAGCTGTATTAAAGGCAAAACTGGTCTATTATAAATGCCTGGATAAATTTAGCTAGATCATTATTTAACTTTTCTGTAGCTGCCGTTCAGTTTGTCACCCTAAAGTTCAGTGGAGTTAAGGGCCACATTTTTCATTGTCGTTAACCAGCCTCTGAATTTGCATCTGCAAATTGAGCAGATAAGTGATTGTTCTCACAAAATTGATATACATACACACTGCATGTGCAGATTGGGTACCCAGGTACCTGATTTGTACCAGTACCAGTTGGTGGGTGACATACTTATAGAGGCCCCAGCACGAACACTTTCAGCTGGCTTTAGGCACCCACAAAATTGGAACCTACGACTGAAATGTTGGCCCTTTCTGCAGTTGGGCATGAGATGTGTAAATAATATTTGGCATAATAAAAATAAAATAAGAGTCATTTAATTATACATATTCTGTTTTCATCCATTGCTAGTTTTCCTGTTACTGGTGACTTGTTTTATACATGGAAATTTGAAAGTTAACCATTGCAATTCCAGTTTTCCATCTAATGGAGAAGAAATCATAGGTCTAGTTTGACTTCTATATTTGGAGGGGGAGCTCCAGTCAGGCCAATGGGGCCATGTATGGAGAGGCAAATTCTGTGCCTGCCCAAGGTTTGCCCTTGGGAAGGGCAACACCCCCATGCTCCTCCCAAACTACGCCCATGGGAGAAAGCTAAGCTGTTTGTGAGTAGCCTACCTGAAACTCTTGCATTTTGTAAGCATGGTTGCAACAGCAAAATTCCTAATTCTCAGGATTTGGGACGAGGGTCACCAAACACAGATGTTTTTGCAATGAAACTGTGCACCTCCTAGAAAGTCACTGTAGTACAAGAAATGATAGATGGTGTTTTCATTTTGCTGCACAAAAGGGTCAAAATGGCATGGGGAGCCCATGACAGCCCAACAGAGAAATGTTAGTTCTGAAAGGAAATTTATTTCATAGCTTCAGGGGAAGTTTGGGTGCCGTGAATAGATTCCCTCTGTCGGAGCGTAAAAATGTATTGTTTGTAAGATGATGCTATATGTCTGACAGTCAATATATGTGTGTTATCATGGCAGTTACTTAAACAGATGTTAAACCAAATTTGGTAGCACAGTTTTACCCTTTTGTTTAGATGCTTTTTTGAGAAAGCATTCTATGAATACAAATATCAGGCAAATTATCAAAACTGTTTCTTCTTAGTGGGAATGGTTGAACTTCATTTTGGAAATCATTTGTGTTCTTGGTCTCTTCCTGCTAATCCAGAAGGGTAAATCCTTAACTCTATCGTGTCCCTGTTGAAATGTGGTTATAGAAGCATTTAGCTAGTTTTATCCTGTAGTGTAATGTTGCTCGATTCACTAAATATAGCATGGATACTTGTAGTATTGCACAACATTGCAAATTAGGCTCACCATATGAATTCCTAGCGGATGTATCCATGTTAGAAATATGGGTTAATTAAGGCTTTGTTGACTCTTCTGGATATTCTTTACTCCCTTTCTTCTTCCAAAGATGGCCTCTTTCTACATAATTCCATTAAACTGATTGTACTCTGAGGGGGTGGATTTAGGGGCAGTGCTCTCATCTTACAGAGCAGGACCAATGAGCTACGTTCCTCCCACTGGGCAGCAACAAAAGAAAAGGTTTCCCAAAAGAAAAGACGAGCACAAAAGATCAAAATTAGGTGTTTGTCCAGGCCTCTAGTATCACTTTCAAGTCAGCTTTTAAGAATGTGAACCAAAATCTTCTTTAGTAAGGCTCAGATTGAAAACTGTAACCCAAACTAGTTAGCATTAGGATAGATCAAATGTTTTAAAGTGTATTATTAGTATAATACTGGAGATGGCTTTTCCCCTCCTGTTTTAGAAAAATGTTTAAATAGAATAATAAAAGCATAGGAACTGATCCAAAACAATATGCACGTTACTAGTAGAAATACTGTGTTATGTTCCTCTAAAGAAAAAAACTAGCCAAACAACCAGGATTTCTGAAATCTGCCTAGACTTTTCATAAAGATTTTGAAACTCTTGAAATAGATCCCTTATTTCTGCAGCCACTCAGATACCTAAATGATAAGGTCAGGGAATTTCTTTCCGCAACTCCACACCCCCCTTTGCTGATTGTGGGCAGTAGGAGAGGTGATGTTTTTACTGCAAGGGGGTGTGAGGTGGTGTTTGTCCTGAGGCCTTCAAGGGGATAGAACAAAGCTACAAAAGGGCTATATGGAGCCTTTTCAGGTTTAGACAAATAAGCAAGAGCCATCCAAAGCCACAGAAAGCTAGACTGTTTAGTGGGATTGACTCACATCTGTCATATGGTCTAGTTTCTACCCAAATAAACTTTCACAATGTTGTAGAAAGAAAAATTGTATCATTTCCCTTTCAGTTACTTGGAAAACATGAGTACCACAGACAGTCTCTGTTCCATCTTCAATTATCTTTCAATTGAAGTGTAAACTATTTGGGATGTGAAATTCTGGTAATTCATAAGCTTTCAGAGTGTGTCATTCTGTATTTTCAGAGCTGTGTTTTAATTCTGGTTACCTAAGGAAATTCCAAGTCCCTTTAAAAAAAGAAAACCTCCCTAAACATTCACAAATTAGACTAGTAAAAATATTTATAAATTATAATTTATAAATTATTTGTGCATAGCCACACAATGCACGTATAGAAGATTGTTTAAAGTATAATGTGATAGTGTTGTTATAATAACTTTTTGTTTGTGTATTTTACCCATATATTTTATCTAGTACACATGCCTAGAGCAGTGTATAGGCACATTTTAAAAAAAATGGAAATATATAAAAATCCAATGGTGAGAGGACTACTGAAGGGGGATTGCCTATTTTGGAAAGAAACTGCTCTCAATATATATTGTAACACCACTTCAAACTTTTTTATTTCATTGTGTTGTTTGATGCACTGGTCTCCCTCTCATTTGCCTTGTGTATCTGAAATGTATTTGCTTATTTTTCTAATAAGTTTCTGCTGTATTTACATTACTTTGCTTCAAAAGTGCATTTTTAAGGATAGTGTTTCTCACTGTTCTCCTTTTCCCACCCTTCCCCCTTAATAATTCCCCTGGACCTCTGTTGCTTGGAGCAGACTTTGGCTAGCCCCAGATTCTATGTCAAAGGCCATGACCCAGATGTCACAGCAGCCCATGCTGCTGGCCTCTTCTCTGAATAATTATCTGGAGTTTATTGTGTTGAAGGGATGGGCTTGGGGGCAGTGCAGTCACCCTGGAAAGCCAGACCAATGAACTATCCAGCCGGACTGCTACACAACAATGGACCTGTAGGTTATGCAAAAAAAAAAAAAAAAAGGTCAGCACAAAAGATTAAATTAAAAATGGGCATTTGGCCAGATAAGTTTATCCTTAGAACTTAAACCTAAGGATCTAACCCTATCAGTTCTTTCTGCCTTTAAAGGGCAATAGTGTTTTCAAAAACTTTTAAATTGAAAGAAAACAAAACATGTTTTTAAATTGTTTTAGTATGTTAGAGCAACACTGACATGGTTCTCTTCTCCCCCTCCCCAGCTTTTCAAATCACTATATTGGGCTGAAAAGTATAAGTTGCTGGTATGCTCAGAATCTCAAGCACTAGAATGACAGTTTTCTTAAGCAACCCCGTACAATTCTCATCCTGGAGGAAGGCGGGGCAGGAGGGAGAGAAAGCCTTTCCTTTCTATCTACTGAGAAATCATTTTCTTTCCAGTGTGTCAGAGAACTGAGACGTTCAGAGCAGTGAGGTATAGGAGAGTGTCCAGTATCTGGATTTAATATGAACCAGTAACAAGTGGTACTAAAATGCCCTATTTTCTTTAGGTTCCTTTATCTATTTATATCCCCAAGAATGATTTATTTTTTAAATTTCAAATTCAGCTTTTGGTGTGCTCTCTCGCCTTTTAAACCTTTATGAGTATTGAATGAAAGGCTGCTGGAGGTGGACTCGCTGTTCTGGAGGGTGGGGGTGGGGGGAGTTCTTTCATGGTCCTGACCTCGGATTCTTTCTTAATTTTATCTAGCCCTGACCTGTTGGCTCTGCTCTGGCTCCTTTCAAGGCCTTTGGAGCTTCACAAACATGCAGCAGCTGAAAGAAACAATGACAGGGGTTTTAGGGGCTGCAATATTACACTGTCTTCTAACCTCGGCTAAATAGTTTGTAAACAGATGCTTTCTATGATGCATTTGCCAGAAAGCCAAAATATTGGCTGTGTTAACATCAGCAAACACAGCTCTATAAAATTCTTGATTTAGGACCATCAGTTTGTCCTGCAGGATGTTTGATGTGTAAAATGTGCTCTTGGGAGCACACATTAAATGTTCTTACACACACACACGCACCTCTTCCATATTATTATTATTATTATTATTATTATTATTATTATTATATATAAAATAATGTGGAAGGTCTATCTATATAATGGAAGATCTTTGAAGTTTTACGGAAAATACAGAACTGACAATTGCAGAAAATCATTCTTAGTGATTTTCCTGGGAGTTCTGTTTGTGCAATCTTGAGTGGAATGATTATATTTAATAATTTCACCAGTGGCAAAGATATCAGGAGTTGCTTTTTTTTGTTATCCTCTGATTTCTCATCCAGACATTCCTTCCTCACTGCCCCCACTCTTTCTAGCAGTGTATTCATTGGAAGTGCATGATGACACCATCTGGCAGTAACAAGGTATAACTCCAGCAGATGGAACCAACCTGTGTGTGGGGAGACATTCCTTCCTCTCTCCATGTTGCTTTTACCACTTGGGGAAACATCTACAAAACAAAGGGAATCTTTTTCCTTTTGTAAAATGGCAATAACCGCTACTGTGATCTCCTCATATCCAGTGGTGAGCTGGAGCCGGTTCGCGCGAACCTGTTGTTAAATTTAGAAGCTGGTTTAGAACCGTTTGTTAAAGGGGTGGGCAATTGGGAGAGGGAGGTTTTTCTTTCCTTACACCGGCCCGCAAGCCACATCCGGCCCGCCTGAGCTCCTAGCTGGGGAGGCTCCCCCGGCCACTCCCCCGCCTTCCCCCCTCTCGCAGAGCCTCAGCGTGCTGCGCCACCGGCGCCAGCGCTCTGGACCACTCCTGGGCAGCTCTGCAGCTCCTGCGGCTTTGAGCGGCATGGTAAGGGGGTGGGGCTACGAGCTCCAGCAGGCTGCGCGGCATCCATACACGCTGCCCTGAGCAGCATGGTAAGGGAGCCGTGCCGGGGCTGGGAGGAGGGGTTGGATAAGGGGCAGGGGGCGGAGGTTCTGGGGGGGGGGGGGATCAGGGGACGGGGAATTGGGAGGTTGGGTAGGGAGTGGGGTTCTCGGGGGCAGTTAGGGTGGGGGGTCTCGGGAGGGGGTGGTCAGGGGGCAAAGAGCAGGGAGGGGTGATGGGTTGCGGGTTCTGAGAGGGGGGCAGTCGGGGGCAGGACCTGGGGGGGGGTCGGATGGGGGGCGGGGCGGGGGCTTGAACTCACCGGGCGGTTCCCTACCTGGTCTTCGGTGGCACTTCGGCAGCGGGTCCTTCACTCGCTCCGGGTCTTCGGAGGGCCCGCCACCGACGGGCCGCCGAAGACCCGGAGCGAGTCAAGGACCCGCTGCCGAAGTGCCGCCAAAGAACCGGTAGGGAACCGGTTCTTAAGAGTTTGGCAGCTCATCACTGCTCATATCCCAGCAGAAGCTAGGATTTCAACTTTCATTTCAGAGGCCACTGAGTGTCAGCAGAAGCTTATTGTGTTTTGGACAATGTAAGGTCATCTTGTATATTTTTCTTTATTTGCCACAATGATTTAGAAACTCTGGAACTAAATAAGAACATTGTGACGTTATTCATCCTAAAGAATTTTATGCTCTGCCACGTACACTGTAAGTCAGTTCTGGCACATTGGTGGTTAAGTCCTTGTTTACAGTAATAGACTGGCTACTTCTATACCAGTGTACAATAAAGTGCATTTCTGGTACCATTTAGAATAACTACATTTAGAAGTGGGTGCCTTAGTTTGAAAATTTGGCCCTGTATATTTAAATAGTATGTAGATGGTAATTTCATGTAGCTTTAAAAGTTTCCATTCAATCTAGTCTTTTAAAGAGTTATAAAAAAGACTTACTTAGGACACAAGTATTCCTAGCTGACTGTCGTTTTGTAAAGAGCACTCTTTGATTTTGACATTGATTGACTTCACTAAAAGGGAACTGAAAGATTTGCTAGAAGCAGAGCTGATGTCAATAGATATAGTTATTAAGTAAATTGTAAAATAGTTATGCTTAATAAAGCATGGAAGGCTCTAAAATACTTGAGTAGCAGTATTGCCAAGAAATCAAGTCTCCTCAGCTTTTCACAAGGCTCAGCAGTTCTCTGGATTCCTTGTGCATAGAAAAATTCTATAGTAATGTTGCCCTCATTTTCCTGGGGAATGAATTGACTTTCCATGAAAATAGGATTGTAACTTGAGAGCTCCTTTTTAATTGGATTCCTGTATAATCCATCACCATTCAGTGCGGAGACATCAGGACCATTCTGTTTTATATGAAATACTGAATAAATATGGATAACTTAATAGAAAAAAACACTTCCTAGAATCAGATTTTTCTTATAGCCCTTACTTGATTTTGATAACTCGGTGTATAGCAGTAATAACAATATGCTATAGCTATATTATGCTTAGTAACCGTGAATTGCATGGGTATAACCACACCTTTGGAATCTCATGAGATAAAGTACAGGAGTGAAACTTTGTTACCAAGACCTCTTATGAGAAATTTTAACCACTTTCACAATTTTTTGTTACTTTAGATTATAATATATTCTTTTTAATTGAAAGTCCAAAATCCAATTTAAAATTTAAGTAAACATAATTTTAAAATATGTGTTAACCTTATTTAGCTGTGTAGTTTTACTGTGTGAAACCTGTCAGCTGCTGAAGAGAGAGAATACTCCCCCCTAGTGTCCTGTTGCTGTGAGAAACATCAGATAGTAGTAGTGGCTCACTGAGGTATTTTGTGGGAGGGTGAATTGAAGGGATGTGGATTACAAAATATCATTTCACCAGAAGATACTAAAGTACCTACAGAAACTGCACACCTTTTCAGCCTATTGAGAAGATTCTGTAGGTCCTACATCAAGACTGGTTAAATATTAATACTTTTGAGCAAAGAAAGTTAATCTGTATCAGGAACATTTAAGTAAATATGTTTTAAACTAATCCATGTATTTTAGACGCATTGGCTCTTGCCAATGCTTATTTTATTGAAATCTCACTATCAAAGTACAATTTATGGTTGAAGTCATATACAGTATTTTTCTTTTAATGTTGACTTTATTGGTGGTACCAGATATATGGACCAGATCCTCAGCATAACTTCACTGAGACCTCTGGAGCTATGCCAGATAATATCATCTAAGCATCTGGTCCATAATGTTTTCACAGTTTATGCACTAGTTTATGTACTGCAGAAGTACAATTACAGTAAAACTTGTGAAAACTTTCTAGAGTTAAATGAAACAGTTCATAATTATATCAAACTATTCAAATATATCACACACAGCCAATGTCTTTATTTTCTATTCAATTAAGATACTGAATTTTGTGTGAAGTTGGTTAAGTGAATCCCTAAGCCCAGTTGTTGCTGAATAGCAACAATCTTTTGTGGCAGGGATGTGTTACTTCTGTGCATGAGTGATGGCCTCTGTGGGTTTTGCGTTGACTTCTGAGGTTCTGAAGCCACCCCATTGTTGTCTAATGTACATGGATGGCATATATTAAACTGCAGACCCCAAGGTGGGCATGACATCGCCAATCTTTTATCAGTGATTTATGTTTAAACTGTTCAGGATACCTATACTGGATAAAGATAAGGAAGCCCCTTAAGTTTGTTTTCTCTCCAAGGATATGCCTGGCTTCAGAGAGAGACTGTTTGATCCAGTTGATGAACTGTAAGATAAAAGTGTTTATGCCAAGTCTGTATTGGGATTGCCACCTAGGAATAAATCATATCTCAAGCCAACAAATAATGCCCTTCATATTCTAAATACAAGCTATTTCAAAACAAAAATATCTTCTTTCCCCTTCATAAAATAGATTGTGAAAATTCCTTTTCCTGATTTATCTGAGCTAGAGACAGATCTGTAGGTATTGGTGACTTTGTTTTGCATATGGTAAAGTCTTGACCACTATATCTTTTGCAGATATCCTTTGAATTGGATATTGTACCAATATTATGAGAGTAATTTGTGATTTTATATTGTTTTCTTTGGCTGTCCAGTACAGTTTCCTCTTACATCCTTTTTTTGTCCTTTTGTCCTTTTTGATCTCCACTATTTTTAGGTAGTTTCAGTCCAGTACATAGTGCAGCACCCTTTAGTAGTAACAGGCTATAATGCCAATATGTGCTTTCTCAGCCATGAAACCTAGAGACTTGTGAAATGCAGCAAGGCATGGCAGTTTAGTAAACTCTCTACAAGGATTATGGATTCAATTTTTGATCTAGGCAACCTAGCTAGGAATTGAACATGCTGTCTCAAGTGTAGCAGATTTGTTATTTAAAGAACTTTGCTTTTAAACAGTAAAGACAATTCAGAGAGCTTCTTGTGTTAAAAAGGAGCCGATTGCTTGTGTTTATATATAAAGTTAATGTTCTTTATGTAATCGGTCTTTGAAGCTTTTCATGTTATGCCAGAGTAAGAGCAATTATATTAAATTTTGTACTTGATGCAGACTAATGCAGATGCTTTTATTTAAAAAAGTCTGATTAAAAATAGTGTGATGGGAAGATGTTTTTAAAAAATTACTTTATTGACTTTTGGCAGTGAAATTCTCCCTCCACTCCCCAAGTCTGATCAAGTGTTAATGAGGAATTCAGGTTAAGAAAAAAGCAGTGAGTATAAACAGACCTCACAGGCTCATTCAGCTCAGCAGGACATTAGGCCTTAGCTATTCTTCATTGCACAGTGAAGATGATCAGTTCTGGGTGACCACTTTCAAAGGCCACAAGGCGTTTTTGAAAGTGCTCTGCAGGATGATAGATTGTCATGTCTGTCATCCTGTGTCTTGCGGAAATGCAGCAGGGGTCTCCTCTGGAGGAACTTATAAAGAAAAGGATAGACTGTGAAACTTGGTCAGTTGAATACCACTTGGCTATATGGTGTCTCTTTAAAGGCCTGCTAAGTAGTATTTGAATTCCGGATTTTGCTAAGAAAGGATGGGAGAATTCAATTCAAATAATAAATGAAAAACAACTCCTCCAAACCTCACCGCAAAAATCATTCTCTAGGATGTTGAAAGAAGTTCTTATAACTAAATGTAAGTTAAAAAATAAAGTTTTCTGAGATCTCTCAGCTAGAAGCAGAGGAGCCCAAATACCATGTGATGGTGTTTCTGGCCAAGCAGGAAGCCCTGGAAGGAATAAGATCCCATTTTTATGAGATTCCCAACCTAATTTTTCAGTGCCAAGAAGTTTTAATAGTTAGGATTTGGTATATCTCAACTTTTGGGTACTTCGGATGTTCATCTCGCTCTCATTTTCGGTTTTTCAAATGCTCAGATGTTTTTCTCATTTCCTTTAGTTACTTGGGAGACAACCATGATATCTTGACATTCTGCTGAAATTTCCAGTTTTAAAACCCATCCAGACATATTTTCTTTTATTTTTTCCTTGAGATCAATCTAGGTATCTGAATCTGCCTTTCTAATTGTAGTCTGTGGACTAATAGCACTTGACTTAATAGATTTATAAAGATATATTTTCAGGTTAAAAAAAATGTAAACAGTATTCCTTACCTGTGCTACTACAACACTTTATTATTTAACACTGACAAAATGTTTAAAAATAAATTTCCTTTTATCATTTGTTGTTTACTTGTAGCATTATATTCTGCTTGGACAGTGAAAACATATTGTTCAGTTTCACTTTTTGATTCTTATATGCACTTATTTGCTGCAAAGTTTGTTTAAAACACAGCAGGGGAGAATTTAAATCCAAACAAACTCTTTCACTGACAACTTAAAATCATGAAATCATTTGTATTAAATTTGGTAACAAAAAATAATTAAAACAAAGTCTTCACTTGCAGCATTACCTACACAACAAAATCCCATTAAAAGTTGTTGTTTCTCTTTAATCCCTCCTAGATACTGTTGGAGTATATGAATCTGCCTATGTCAATATATTCATTTATTTCCAAACCATCATGAAAGCATTTCACAAAATACAGATTGTGACACTTCCATAATGATAACTTAATAATTTTCAAGTTAACAAGATTTTGTTAAGATGGTATTAGAAATGCAGAGGACCTGCAGAGGGAGCTAAGGATTTAACTTAAACAAAGGGTCATATGTGTTTTAAGGAATGTCACTGAATTAAGTCCACTCGAATTGTCTGAGATGGGCTGCATTAAATACTAGTTTAAACAGAAAGGAAGATAGTTTAATTTCAGAAAGAATAAAATTACGATGCAGTCATTTTAGGATGAAGAAAATACCAGACGAGGCCAACACACTCTTGTAATTTCCGTTTTAAGTTAAATCTTCTTGGAAGGAAATAGATCCTGTATCCACGAACAATAACACAGGAAAACATCCTAACACATCTCCCAATGCTATATCACTATAAGAATTCCAGCAATAGCAATGGAGAGTTTATGTAGCAGTAGCAGAAAATTTACTCCTTACTTATCAACTTGAAAATCAATCTGAAAACTTTATGTACACTCTTGTTGCAAATATCACACAAATTTAAAAAAAACTGAGAGATTAGAAGAAAAAAATACACTTTTTCTCTATATTTTTTAGTTTGTTTACTTTGGTGAAGATTTTCAACGACTAGAAAGAAAAGGCCTAAGCATGTTTGGTAGGATTACTCTTAGGCCTACCCAAAAGATCCATCTAAAACCCACCAGGGAAGCAGAAAAACCGTTAGGACAAAATGTTTAAAGGATTTTTTTTTTTAAATTAGGAGATAAAGGGAGCTGTATTAGAAAACAGAAGTTTTTTTTTTTAAGCTGATTAGTTTTTAAATCAAGTAGACAGTGACCCGTTAAGCAAGCCAGAATCAGCTTTAAAGAAAACACCTAAAAGCTAGTGTTATAAGTCAGAAGATGTATTAATTAGCATCATTGTATTCACTGTATATACTCTGGAGGCCAATGGCCATATCATTTCTGCCTGTTTCTTGGTTGATTCCTGTCCCACCCCCCCTCCTGTCTTTGTCCCATCTCACTCCATCCTGTATCTCCAGAAACAAATCTCAGTATCTGGAACTCATTCTACATTCTCTACTCCAATAGCCTACTTTATATTCTGAATGTTATTTCTATGCACTGAATAATGTTCAGTAAAATCCAGCATTGCAGCCACAAAAGTGAGCCACTGCCGTGGAAGGAAATTGTGATTCATCCCACTCCACTGAAATCTATGACATAACGCTGGTTTAGGCCAATGGGAGCAAGATTGGAGTTACTCTCTGATTCCAGTGAGCAAGTTTTGAACCAGAATTGTAATAGGATCAAACTGATCGCAGCAGCATCCTAGTGTTTCTGTAGATATTTGAAAATCTGTATTCTTCGTTTGTAATCTAATTATTCCTTTTCTATCTGTGCAGATCCTAGAAGAAAGTACCACGTAAGGCTATTGGCATATAATAGCATGGAAGAAGGTTACCAGGCGGACCAAACAGTCAGTACTCCAGGATGTGTCTGTAAGCGCTGAAGCTGCATTATCCATTCTAGTAACAGCCAAGAAGTTCAGGATCCTTAGCAGCCCTGAATGTCTGTGTTTTTAATCTAATAAAATATCAATTTATAAAACTTTTTTAAAAATCACAGAATTTGTGACAACTACAGATCCCCCAAATCCTCCCCAAGCACTATTTAGCAACAGTCTTCTGTTGTACTTATAAAACATGAAATACAACTGGGAAAAGCAAGATAAATAGCAAGCAGCACTTCCTTCCTTTGTCGTTCTGGTTAGTCCCTGCACCCCGTCAATGATTTTTCAGAGATATTTCCACTGTTCCTGCTGATGTTTTATCCCCATTTTTAATTAGACTAAAGGGACTGATCTCTTGATGTGGTGCTAGTTTTTGCTAGAAATCATGTAACAGTCTGAACCAAACCCCTGAGCACCGTCTACCCTTGGGAAATATCAGATCTGGATCCAAATTTATCTACTCAGATTTATCTAATCTGCCAACATTTGTAAAGAGTTCATGAAACAAATCTTGCTTCTCTTTGTTTAAACAGCTGTCCGTGATCGTATGGTTCCTCCTCCACCACCACCCCACCACCTATATGCCAAAGCTAATACTTCATCTTCTATCTACCTCCACTGGGGAAGGCCTGCATTTACCTCTGCACAAGTCATTAACTACACCATTCGCTGTAATCCTGTGGGGCTACAGAATGCCTCTTTGGTGCTCTACCTTCAAACGTATGTACAGTTCTGCAAGTTATTCTTTGTTCCCCGATCCTTCCTCTTTACTTTCTCATCTGTGATTACCGCTTACTGTAATATTTCTCTCCAGCTGCAAGGCAGGTACTTTTCCCAGGCTTCTGCCAGTTCTGATTCTTAGGAGGTGCTATTAGAACACCATAGTTCTTCACCTTTGTTGACAGACTGGGTCTCCTCCCTGCCACTTTCTCTTCACTGAGGCTGAGGTGTTCAATTCCAGCCCTGCTCCACAGTGTAGCTGGGTCATGGAATGAGGACACGAATGTTGAGTTGCTTGTCAATGATGTGATGGAAGTTTAATGTATCTCTGAGCTCTTCTTTGTCCGAAGAAAAGAGAGACTGGAAGAGTGTTAAAAATGAAATTGATGTGCTATTTACAGATAAACTTGGCAAAGATAGGACATGGTCAAGTGATCTAATCCCAGGATTAAACTACATAGCTTGATCTCAGCGTGCCACTGAGTGCACTGAGCCCTGAAGTGTGGAGTGGTGCAGAATCCAAAGCCTGCCTGTGTGGCAGGGAACAAGTTCCCATGGAGAGGCAGCACAAGCATCAGAGGAACGCATGGCTCTGCAACTGTACAGGGAGGGGGAGTCTGGGGTCACCTCTCCAGCTGGTTGAGATGGGCACACAGCATGGGCTGGCCAGCATTCCAACATGCTGCTACTCCATTAAGGCTGCCTGTGTTGGGGGCCATGGTGCTCATCAAGAAATAGCCAAGTCCCTGCCTAGTCCATGTCTGTGCATATGGCCCCTATAGTTGCAGCTGATAGGCATAGGGGAATTTGGAGAGAGAGAGACATCTCTGTTCACCTGCTGCCACCTGGATTGCATGTGTGCAGCGGGTGTGGCACCACACTCCCTCTGCCTGCTTCTGCAGAGCCAGATGCTTATGGACTCTGTGAGAGATGTGTATGTGTAACACACTCCACTCTGAGCACAACTAGGGATCTGTACCAGCAGGATCAAGCTGTGCTCAGCACTTTTGTGGATCCCACGTGATAGGGCTGCCCTTTGCATCACTGGCAGGATCAAGTCCTACTTGTGGTTCTGACATACCCCTCTATGACCTTGGTCCCAAATTTTTCTTTAGTTTTGGTGCCTGATTTGAGATGTTGGCTGATTTTCAGTGGTGTTAAGTACCCACAACTCTGCTTAACTTCAGCTGGAGTTGTGGGTGCTCAGGATGCCTGGAAATCTAGCTCTGGATGTCTCAAGAAGGGCATCCAAAATTAGAGATCACTTATGGCATTTGAGCCATAACCTCTCTGCCTCAATTTTCCCATTTGTAAAATGGAGTTAATATTTACCTGCTTTCACAGGGGTGCTGTAAGGCTTTGTTAATGCTTGTAAAGGACTTAGATGATTAAAACTTCTGTCAGTGCTAAGTATTTTGATTGTGTTAATTAATAATAAAGTATTCCACAGGTGTATAGGAAATAAAAAACAAAAAAAACCAAAAATAAACAATTTCAAATAAGGCTTGCACAGAAGATGCAAACAGTACACGGGAGATTAAATAAATGGCCAGAGGCAGATTCTGTGCTCTGTAATGCCAGTGTAAATTCAGAGTTACTCCCCTGATGTCAGTACTGCTAGTCAGGTACATTACAATTAACCCAGGTATCACCGAGAGCAGAATATGACCCCAAAGAGTCAAAGCAGATCCAAATTTCTCAGTAATTTTGTGACCAACTTCTAAAGATTAATAAACTGTGACTTATAAGCATCACCCTAAATACCCCAAGTGACAGTCACTGGTGGACAACTCAAAATAGGTTTAACTGGTCCACAAGCCTTGCACTAGTCCTCTGCACAGGGGTGAATTGCATATTGGTGCCCAAGGGATCTCTTCTGGATTTGAAACCATCAGCTACCCTTAGTATTAAATATATTTTATTAATTCTTTTGTATAGGTCGGAAACTCACATGTTGGTTCAAGGTCTAGAACCAAAAACCAAGTATGAGTTTGCAGTTCGACTGCATGTGGATCAGTTGTCTAGTCCCTGGAGTCCAGTAGTTTACCATACTACACTTCCAGAAGGTAAGGACAGTAGGGTATGGTTAGCCAATAACAATACTGTACTAAAAAGGAAGTTTTCTAAGTCAGTGGGCCCGGAAACTGTCATCTAGTCTGTTTTGATTTTTGTTAAGTGAATTTTGTCTTTCATCTTTCTCCCAGTTGCTTTGCTATTGCTCCTGTTTGTTAGGCTTGTTCTTCTAACTGCATTTCTGCACACCCTCGCTATTTTGCAGCTGAGAAAATGTATACGAATTCTGAGAGAAAATCCACAATTAATGGAGTATAAAATGTAACGTGCTTCCTCCATAAATATCATTTGGATTAAAATAACATAAATAAGAGCTTTAAATTATCACGTTAAAGGGAGACTGTCAACTTTTAAACCATATATTTTGGGAGGAAAAAATCTTTATCTGTGTTATCAAAACCTGAAACTATCAAAACTAAAGCAATGTTAAAAATCCAATTTCCTATTCACTATTGGAGATGCTTGTTTACGCATTTGCATTTGTCAACTTGGACTATGAAAATCTGTAGTAAAGTCAGTTTCACTTTCACCTTCTCTGTGCTGCAGTATTTGAGTGGCACATACTAAGGGAAATGTTAATTTGTTTATAAATAACTGTCTCCATTTGAATGAAAAGGAAAATCATGATCATAAGGTTTTTTTAAAAGCTTGATTTTACAAAATCTAAGCTGTAGACTAAATTTGAACTGAAAAGAAAGTGTCTTTTGAGGACACTAGTGTGTGTTTGCCCAGTTGTCTACTTAGCTATAGCCATTGCTATGGTATTAGAATCTGCACATCTTTTTCCTTTGGAGTAATTTAAGTGCATATGAATGTGTTTACCCTAATAATATTGTGTTACTGTCCTCCCAGCGCCAGCTGGCCCTCCGCTAGGAGTGAAGGTGACTTTGATAGAAGATGATACTGCTTTGGTTTCCTGGAAGCCACCTGATGGTCCTGAAACAGTTGTTTCTCGCTATACTATCCTCTATGCATCTAGGAAAGCTTGGATTGCTGGAGAGTGGCAAGTGCTACACAGAGAAGGTAAACTATAATCATAAATGCTAGAGCTGGAAAAGCTGTGGCAATCCACTGTAAGAGAACTGAAAATAGCATAATGTCTTGTGATCAACAACAAAAGAAAAAAGTGCTACTAACATTCATGGCAATACCATGACAATTCTGGATGTGTTTAGTTTAGACTTATTCACTGGATTGTGGTGGAAAGACATTTAAAGCTGGTAAATAGAACAAAATGAGCGGGGAGAGAAGCCTTCTGCAGTGCATTGCAATTCAGCTTGTACAATGAACTGAAACGTTCCATAAATCCAATTATACTTAATCAGCTCCACTGTCATGATAATAGTGGAGGTTTCATTTTTAAGTGCACACCTGCAGATCTCAAGTTCCTAAAGTGCTGCACTACTGTGAAAAGTGACTCTTTAAAAATGACACTGCAGGAGTCCATGTTTTTTGTATAATTCTGACTGTTAGCTATGCAAACTCAATTTGGGTTCCAAACATCAAGCTTTCTGGCTTCTCACCCCCAATCGTCAAGATTTTGCAACTGGAATTTAACTAATTATATTGATGATACAAGAGCCAGAATATAATCCACCTCTTTCTCTTCTTTAGCTGTATTGGCTCTGCAGTACTAACATGAAGAAAAAGTAAAAATAAAGCTTATTTTTGTCACTAAAGTAATCTGAGATGACGCTGAATAAACAGAAAGCAGATCTGCTGAGTAAGAAGGTGCCATTTTTACAGAGTAGGATTTTTGCTCTTTGAAGAGCTGCATCTAAACAATAGGCTTCTATTATTCCCAGAAAAACTATTAATGGAGGTCAGAATACATATCAGGATAAATAACGTGCACCAGTGATGTAATTATCCTTAAAACAAGCATTGGAAACCCAGGGATTTGTAGGGCAGAGTAGTGCAATAGGTAACTTTTGAGGGAAAAAAATCTAGGCTTAATTATTTTTGTTTTCATAACTGAAAATTTATTTGTCAGGAGAGGCTGGACTCTGGAGTCTAAAGACCATCCCTCAGGGAAAGTCACGAAGAATTTGCCCTTTTTCAGAATGGCTTCAATGTCCCATTACTTTCAATGAGGGTGAAGCCAAGTGCACTTCAGGAATTATGGATGCCCCCTATGCTTTCAGGAGATGAAGACATACAACCCCTTTGTAGAAAAGCATCTCTCTCCAATTATTCTCAAACAGCCACTCACTAAGAGCTGCTGTGTCCTCAGTCCCAGGGAGAATATTGGGCGATGGCAGACATTTTGAAAGGTGGTAGTTCTCCATGAAATTCTGTGTAGTAGAACATTATTCATCAACTTCTGCCCAAAGAGAACAGTTCAGCTATGAAGAATAACAGTAAAAATATGGTTGATACTAAAGAAGTCTTGAAATGTAGCCAATACCTGAGATTTCAGTGAGTTTTGACTAGAAGTGGAAGTTTGAACATGTTATCCCATTATTAAGATCATTTGAGTCCAAAAATGCTCTGACACTCAGTGCTAAATTTCTTAAAGGACCCATTTTAACTCATAAGCTAATTAATAGATTTACAGATTTGATTGATAGGTTAAAGCTTGAGGATTAGGGAATAATTCAGGTTTCTGACACTTTAAAACAAGCTGTTATGCTCTTTTAAGGTTAAATTTAAATAGTCTAGCGGGTTGAGGGGGGCATGAAAGGAAGTTTAGGCAAATGCAATGATAGTCCCATGTTCCTCCCTTTGCAGGAAAGTTGAGGTAGTAGCATTTTTAATGTTCATTTTGACAAGAACAGCTAGTCACATGTAACACCTGGTACTAATTTATTCCCAAACTAACCTTCTGCAGAAGATTCCAAAATGTCAAGAGATCTAAGAGTTCTTCCCAGCTCAAATTTCAAGGGTACATTTCAAATAACACTGAGGATTATTATCCATTCACCAACATTTTAAAAATCCTTAATTTGACTTAGCTCGTGCCAACAACAGCAGAGTCTGAATCGTTACTGCAGTTTGTTGCTTATTTGCAATGTGAAGAATCTTTCTTCCTTGGTTTGTTTTTCCCCCTACCCCTTTTTCCAAACTCACTTGAAGTGGATCAGAAGTTACAGCCTTTACACACTTGGTGTGCAGTAAATCAGCACAAATTGCTTAGTTGCTTTAGAAGTGCAGCTGATTCAAAAGGAGCTGGTGGAAGGAGCCTCTAGTATTGAAAAATAACCTTTCACCCTTGATGGTTACAGCTCCTTTGGTTACAGATACCTTACATTTGACTTCAAATGCTTTTAGCTAATGGATGTTTTTTATGGAAAAGCTGGGGTAGCTAAGGGCTTGTCTACACTACCGCGGTAGTTCGACGGCTGGCAATCGAACTTCCGGGTTCGATTTATCGCGTCTGGTGTGGACGCGATAATTCGAACCAGGAAGTGCTCGCCGTCGACTGCGGTACTCCACGTCAGCGAGAGGAGTACCGCGGAGTCGACGGGGGAGCCTGCCTGCCGTGTGTGGACCGCGTCTGAACCGCGGTAAATTCGAACTAAGGTATGTCGACTTCAGCTACGTTATTCACGTAGCTGAAGTTGCGTACCTTAGATCGAATTGGGGTGTTAGTGTAGACCAGGCCTAAGTGAGTGGAATCTATGGAGAAGCACAGGGATACATTAGGTCCTGGAGCTGTGACTATTTTGGAAAGAAAAATAACACATTTCTATAGCAGGAAGAAACACAGAAATGTATTTCTATGGCATTTTAAAAAGCAGTTGGAATTGTAAGCACCAGTCTGCAATCCCTGTGAAGGAAAAATTCTCATTGACTCTGATAGGAGTTTTGCCTGTGCAAGTACTACGTGACTGAGTCCTATTCACTTATATAATCTGTGTTTCTGCCTGCCTTCATATGTGAGAGAGACATTTTTTCTAAGCTTTTTCTTTGTAGTCCTGCTTGAGTATATGATAATCAGATGAACCTGGCTGGAACTAAATAGGGTTGAATTGATTTTAAAATTATGGTACGATGCTGCCCAAACCTGTCTCGTTCGTTTTGCCAAACCGACCTAAAATTCTGTGTATTTCAGTTCAGCTGCCTGCATCCCAATGCCGTGTCACATTTGCATTATGATGTCAGTGAAGAAGGAGCTGTAATCTGGGAGCTCATCGCAGAATATATGGGGGCAAGCTCCTGGAGGATGGATCACAATGCAAATATTGTCATACTGAAATGCAGTTAGAGTCAGGTTTAAGTTTGCTGACTCTGTGTGGACAGTACTAGAATCTTGGGTCTGCACTGTATCAGCACGTCTTTACTGTAACAGCAGAATGACCAGTGTGTGCTTTACCCATACGGTACAGAGAGAATACAACAGACAGAATGAGAAGGGATTATCACTGTTCACTTCAAATCCTGTATCTGATGGTTAGAATATGAAGGTTGTATTCTCTTTTCTACACAAGATTCAAAGGTTGTGAGGAAGAAAGGGGCTGAATCTAGCCCCTGCTAGCTAACTTCCAGTAAATTCCCTGCATTGTTTGCCTAACTTAAACTTTTTTTAAAACAATCTTTGAATAGGAGCAATAACCATGGCTTTGCTGGAGAACCTGGTGGCTGGAAATGTCTACATTGTTCAAATAGCAGCATCCAACGAGGTGGGAGAAGGACCTTTTTCAAATGCAGTGGAGCTTGCAGTCCTGCCAAAGGAGACTTCGGAGTCCAATCAAAGGCCTAAACGATTAGATTCAGCAGATGCCACAAGTTAGTAAAAATGTGTTAGTTACTGTCATTGTCAAGTACCAGAAGAAAAAGATCTGTAACTGTTTTTGTCCCATACTCATTTCCTGGATTATGCAGAAGCCACATCCTTTTGTGTCCGTAATGACTACAGCACGTTTTTTCTAACTGAAACCATTTTGGAGTTTTTTGTCCCAGTCTCTATAGTTGCTGGTTTCAGTTTTTTTCCAGCTACAGAGAACGTACGATTGAAATGCACATTCTTGTCTTGAATGTGGTTTAGAATGTTCCATCAATTTCAACTTTGTAGCTGTCTGTATTTTTTCAATCTGTGATCACTCCCTTATGGCATTTAAAATGTAATGAAGACCCATGATATACTGTGACTCATCCCATGACACTAATAAGAACTCCTGCAAGGGTGAAGCCAGGAGGGGCAAGATGGCTCCCTAAATAGATATGTAAAAATTTCCTGTTTCCTGGGATTCCGGCAGCCCTGGAGCAGACTTTGTGAGTCATTACCTACCTGTAAACAGTCCTTACCAAAGAAGGCATCCCACTTACCGTACTTTTTGTGAACGTCTGCCTGTATCCATTATATACTTTGTGAAAATTAAGCTATATCTCTTAGTAATTTTTTCATATGTGAATGGAATTTTAAGTTACCCTCTGCTGTCATTAGGTGGAATTTATCTGTGTGTGGTCATCAAGATTTGGAAGGTTTTTCTAAAGCTGTAAGTGTGAGAGAGATAAGGACAGGGCAGTAGTTATTCAGAGAGGTGTACTTTTTGCCTTTTATTGTTTCTAGACTGAGATGTTACACATAATGGGCCAAAAACTGAATTTTTCCCTATTCAGGCAACTATTCATGCTCTTGTGCGCGCGCTCTCTCTCTCTCTTTAGTTTAGTGAGTAAAAACAGAGTACAGGCTCCCAGGATTTGGTGCAATATGATAAACAAAAAACCTCTCATGATATTGAGCCCTCCCAGGTGAAAATGTTCAGAAATCCACAAGCCATTTATATACAGTGCAAGTTATTTCAAAACCAATGTGAAAATATACGATAGCAAAGGCCTAGAAGTCATGTTGAAAGGAAGAATTTGTTGGTATTGTGGCTGTGACTCCATCGATTCCCAGATATAAAGACAGGAGATGACTATACTACTCAGTGAGTCTTTAAATGCCATGTGTTCTTTTGTGCTGCAGCTTATTCTGGCTATTACCACCTGGACCAGAAATCAATGACTGGCATTGTTGTAGGAGTTTGCATAGCCCTGACCTGCATCCTTATCTGCATCCTGATTTTGATCTACCGCAGTAAAGCCAGGTATGCTTTTATTGCTGGAGAAATGAACTCTCTTGTATAAGCCATTCTCAGCTGCTCCTGTATGAATGTAAACTATCAGGGATGCTTCTTTACCAGAGTACTGTCCAAGTGCTTTGGATGAGGGAACTCTGAAGCTCTCAGCCTCACTTCATCATGTTCATACCACTGATAGGAATCTCCCTCAGATCCCGTGCTTTCATTGGCCCTCCCTGCTTCACCCAAGCCCCTTCTGCTGTGGAAGCAGTAGAAGACATGAAGGGGAGTTAATGCTGCTTGAAATGTCATTAAGTCTCCGGCAGGTTTCCCTCCAGACTCAGATGAATATTTGATATTTATCAACTACTCCCCTGCTTGGCCCCAGCCAGCCCACAGAGCCTCAACCCTACAGTATTCCTGCGTAAGCGCTTCTGTAAGCTTGGGGCAGGAGGAACCTCAAATTAGAGCCCAACTCTGCTGACTTTAGCTCCCTTCTACCAGTGCAAGTGGAAGTCACCATCTGACCCTATGTCATTAATTTCTGAAGGGAATACAAAGGACCACAAACTCATGGGTCTTGGCTGGTAAGAAAAGGAATAATACATTAGTAATTAGTAAGTCTTAACCCATGGTTTTGGGATTTGGGGATTTTTAATAGCTACTTTTATTTAAAAATAAAAAGCTTTTCAGTTCAGCTTAAACATACATTTAAAAAAAATATATGTCCAGCAGAGCATAAGTATGATGAGAGGGTCTCCTTAGCTTTCTTGGGGCTCCAGAACTGCTCTGATATTCTTGATTGTTTACTCCCCCTGGATAATGTTACTAATCAATCATGAGAAATGCTCTCCATATATACATTTACAGACGGTGCAGTGTGATTTCCTGGGGGAATATGATTTTAAGGCACATGATGGCATTTGAATTCTGTATGAGTTAGAAATAGCACACGAATAAAAGCTGAAGATCAAGAACTTATAGTATTATTTGGCTAATAAAACTTCAGTGAAAAGCATTAGTCTTGATATTATATGTATCATCTATGGGCCAATTATACTCCTGCTTAATATTGCACAGGAAAACGTCTGCTCCTAAAACTATGCAGCAAGGCACTGACCAGCTGTCACATACCAGCATCTCAGTAGCCAGTGCGAATGAGGTGGGGAAGAGTACTGAAGGAATTGCAGAGAATGAAGAATCTTTATTGCCGATGATAGTAGGAAACAGCTTCGTTGATGCTAAGGTACTGTGAGCCTTATTCACGTCCAGTACATACATATTTCCATGGTACCCATTGCGATAGCACCTGAGTGCCTCCCATCGTTAAAGATATATGCAATATAAATGCTTATCAATAATAATAATAATCCACATGAGGTAGGACAACCACAAGTTTTGCAGTCCGATGGGAACATTAATTTGCCAGTAAATTCATCATAAATTTCAGCTAAATGCCTGCCCATATACCTATGACTTACACTGTGCTCTGAAGATTGCCAAGCATCAGAAGACACATGTTCCACGGGCCAAGAGCCTACTATTGAGAGTATCCTTCTGCTGGCTCAGAGGGTTCTATTCAAGGCACCGGGAAACAGGGCTGGTCAAAAATCTGAGCCCTGAGTCCATTCAGGCTCATAAATGTTCTAAGCAGCACCATTAAATGAGTGTGATGCTGAGCAGGTACTAAAATGTGCATCAATATCTTTTTTGTATATTTTAATGGATAAAGCACATTGGGTTATATGTATCTTATAGACACAGGTTTACTAGAGTCAAGTTGTATAATAATGCATGTATTCGCATTTGAGTGCTGGCAGGATGCTCACCACTGTGCAGATGTATAATTAAACATGGTCCCTTCCCCGTGAAACTTCAGTTCTAAGGGGCCAATCTGGCAAACATGAGTTATCCTTACTTTCATATGTTGTCATATTGACTCGATGTATGTTCAGCACACAGTACTCTGACTTTAATGGAGCTGCTCATCTGAAGAGTGTTTGCAGGAACCAGTCCTAATTCAGTCACAGACAACACACCCATCAATGATGCTAGCTCAAAGTGGTGGAGATGTCTAGAAGCAATGGTGGCTGAAATGTTTTGCTGTATTTATGGTACTGTAATTATTGTTGTGCTGTGGTTTATTTTTAAACTCATGTCATTTTAATTTAATAAAGCAAGATTATCTCTCTCTTTCCCTCTCTCTATTTTAGGGGGGAACTGATCTGATTATTAACAGTTATGGTCCTATCTCAAAGACCAGCTGCAAGAAAAGGTGGCTCTTCTTCCAAGATTCTAAGAAGCTGAAAACAGAGGAGGTAACCTACCCAAATTATTGTGAACACAAAAGGCCTGGTACAGTCCCATGATGTTGCAAGGAAGGATGGCTAGGCTTGTTGTTATTAAAATGCATTACTAAGGCTTAGCTTCTAAGGGGATGGTTTCTGTGTCTTGGTGTTAAATGATGAAGGTTATACTGTCTCCTTGTAAATGCAAATGGAGATGTTATTCTTTATTTCCTGCCCCTTAACCTGTTGTGTAGTGTGGCTCTCTACTGTTAAACAGGTGCTATGTTTTACCTAAAACTGACTGCACTCCATCAGTGGATGAAGGGGTCCTGCATATAACAATCGTATGCACAGATATAGTACTAAATTTGAAACTTACTTTATAAACGTCAATTAAATAATCCTCCCACTAACCTGAGTGCTAAGTAAGTAGGTAGTATTATCTCTGTGTTTAGAGAAGGAAAACAGAAAGTGAGACATTAAATGACTCATCCAAAGTACAAAGGGAACTCTGAGGTAAAGCTAGAACTGGAACTCCAGAGCCAGTGGCTCCTAATACTGTGCTCTGACCACACCCTCTTTGGATAAAAGGCAGCATATAACAGTAAAGTCTACAGGACAACCATGCCAGCTTACACTTCCTGGGGATCTTCTCTGACTGATGTTTATGGAATCATTATGACTTGTGCTGTTCTCTCATACAGTCAAGAAATAGGGACTGTCCATAGCTATGTTTAAAATGCATATTCCAATACACTTCCAGCCAAAAGCTTGCCCAGAAGCTGGTATGCAGCTGCATATTTCTGATGCTTCTTCAGGTAAAATATTTGCAGCAACCATAAGCATGCTGCATGAAAGAAAATCCATGGAGGGGAAAATAGATACACAAATGTAACTTTAAAATACAAACAGGGTCCCCAGTGAAAATCAGCCTCCATTATCTGTGATTAGGTTGAATGAATTATTTCATCTAGTACTG
The DNA here is from genome assembly GCF_002925995.2 of Terrapene triunguis. Lineage (NCBI taxonomy): Eukaryota > Metazoa > Chordata > Testudines > Emydidae > Terrapene > Terrapene triunguis. The sequence continues at coordinate 27,578,800 of NW_020664418.1, forward strand.
TAGAAGAAAACATGAGAGAGAATTGGGGCTATACCTTTTTCTCCTCCTGTAGGATGGCACGGATTGTTGCTCCCAGCTAGTGCTGTTGTAGGCATTCCAGCCAAATGGGGTGGGGAATTAAACAAGCACTGCTCATGTATCTATTTGAGAGAGGCTGATTAACCTCTCTCTCACACCTTGTTTTTATCCAGCCTCAGAGAAGATTTGTCCAAGCTGTGTGCTTGTATCAGCCAGGCACCACTGTACTGATCAGTGAAGATGACTCCCCCAATTCCCCAGGCCAGCAATCTAAGTTCCAGGTGCCATTCAGTATTGTAGCTGATACAGAGCATTCAGCAAACAGTGAAGGAAGCCATGAGACCGGAGACTCTGGAAGATTCTCTCATGAGTCCAACGACGAGATACACCTTTCTTCTGTTAGAAGTGTCACCCCACGCACTTCCAGTTCCTTTGTAGGCAGTGACTCAGGTGTGAACGTGAACCCTGTCTTGAGTAACTGTGAAGAGCCTCCGGTACCACTGGCTACTGACCAGACTTCTACCTCATCTCTTCAGATACAGTGCACGGTACAAAACTGAATTATCTATCCTGACAGTCATGCCAGACATCCTCACAATGTATGTCTGTTCGAAGGACAATGAACAGGGAGCCAAAGTTTATTGTGGAAAGCCTGATAACCCATCAGGTGATTCCATATTTCTTTTGAATGTTTTTTGTTGTTTTTCTTAAAAGTCACTCACTTTGAATGTTCAGTGGTAAACAATGTGAAAGGACAGTAAAGATTTCTGACTAGAGTTAAAAATATATCACTGGAGCAAAGGGAAGGCTGTTGGCCCCTTTGCTGAATATCTACCTCAGTTTGCCAAATGGCAAACTCTGAATGACAACTGCTTTACCTCATTTGTATTATAGTTGGTCTCAGCTACATAACTGATGATACTTCCTAGTAGGATTTTTTGTTTTTGTTTTTTTGTTTTTTGCTGTATGTTGTGTGTGTGTGTGCGAGAGAGAGAGAGAAATCAAAGGAGTTGTATAGGTAGATGAACAAGACAGTTTAGCTGAAGCTCTGACTTTAAAAAGAGGGGACCCCTGAGGGGATTAGATAAATGATTTAACATGACTGACCTGAAGAACTTCAAATGAGAAAACTATAGGACCGTTACTTTTGAGAAAACTGTGGGAATAATGGAGTTAGTACTTCAAAATGTTCAGTAACAGCAACATTGAGTCTTTAAAAAGTAATTGGACTCTCCTTTTTACCCACTTGATTGCTATATCTTCCAGTGTCCCCGCCTGCTTAGGACAGTGCCTTTTCCACACAGTTCTGTTGTGCCAGCAGTTGCTGACAAGATGTATGTTAAATCCACAGGGCTCTAGGGCATGCTGGATTCCCCACAAAGACATAAAACTGCTCCTTTATTGATGATTAATGCTAGAAAGCTTGGAGAAATTAATTAGTATTCAGCTTCCAGCCAGCTTGGAGTGGTGTGAAAACTCTGCCTGATAAAAACACATAGACTAGACAAGTAATGCTGAATGTTTCAGTATCCCAGTACTTCATAGCAATGGTGCCTTCCATTATATATAATGAAATTACTGCTTTGCCTTATGCCTTCTTAGCATTCCTAAAGTTGCTTCGGAGTATAGAAAGATGCCTTAAATGCTTCTTAGATTTTATGGGTAAATTGTGAGATTAGTAAATTATATTTCAGGTTTACCCAGCTCTGCAGTATGTCTGAGCTGTTTTTAAAATGCAGTCCTCTTTCTTGCCTCAGTTTAGGATGCTATTAGTGAGGAATTTTAGTTCAGGGAGTGACTTCAACCACATGCCAGTCTAAAACTCTAATTAGGCCTCAATGAAAAATAAAAAGACAGAGCTTTAGTTGAAAAGTCTGTTGAAAGGGTGAATGTTGATACTGCCTTGTACCCATACAATTCCTGTTTTATACTACCTCCTTTTAAAGTTATTCTAGTGTTATTTTTTTTTCCTGTACTCAGGGAACAGTTTGTTACTTTTGACCTGCCTCAGAGAAATTTGGGGCAAACTGACAGGGTATCATGTTTTTGTTTTTAATGGGCGGGGTGGGGATGGGGGTCGAATTCATCAATGTCATAAATTAGTTCATATACAGTTCCCCCCACAGTTCATTTTGAAAAAGAAAATTAGACATTTGTTTATATTTTTCAAAATGTCAAAAATGTAAGGTCATGGAAAAACAGCTAGGGTGAAATACTCAGTATCAAAACTCGCATCAGCTTAATTAACAGCAAGATTTCACCCTTTATGTGATCTGAATTACTTTTGGCTGCTTATTTATGAGTCAGAAGCTAGTCAAAAGCCATCAATAAGCCTAGTGTTCTGTTTTTATTTATTTTATTTTTATTTTTAGATGAAGCAGCCTGTAGTTACTGTAGATCTTTAGCTTGTAACTGTTTGCTCGTTCTGTACCAGACAGTACATGTTCACCTTTTCATAGCGTTGTTGAAAGAAAGGCTTTAAAATAATAATCTTGTACCAAAGAATTTTCTGTAGGGAAAAAAAAGAAAACTGCATATTATTTTCCAAAAATAATTGAATTAGTTAAAAACTATAGATTTGAAGAGCTGAATACATTTTATTGTATAAGTAGTTACTAACAAAAAAACAATAGGGCTTCTATTGATTGTAGTAGTTGATTGCATAGTTTAGTTGTATGCTTCTACAATTTTTAACTACCTTATTGTTACAAGAGCCTTTAAAGAAAGTTATAATAATGTCTTACCAGCAGATATCTCCAAAGACTTCCAAGTGTAATTTGTTTTTTTTTTCTTCAGCATGTAGTTCTTCAACAATACAGTATTAGATAAAATATTTTTGAATAGTTTGTATCTACTCGCTGAAGAAAAAGAAAACCTTTTCACCAAAGATTTATTTTTTGGTCTCATCGGGCAAAATATTTAGTGTACAGCAAAGTACTGTTTCTAGATAGCTAAAATGTGAATTCTTTGAAAATAGATAAGAATGTGTAACCATAGCATGAAGTTTCACACTTTTTCTTTCAGATTAGCATTATTTTAGTGTTTCACTCAAAAAGGACTGATATGCAAAGGGTAACTATTTTTCTTCTCCAAAGACTTGTTTGCTGTAAGTACTGATACACTGATATCACTTTTATGCCATACATTACTATTAACTCTACTCCTCAACTTTTTCATGCCAAAGATCAGCTACATAGATTAACCTGTGAATAATCAGAGAGGAGCAGATTAGATACCAGTATTTTTCAGTCTGATAGAGAGTCTAGCTAGCCTCAGTAGCCAAAGAGATCAAAGTATTAAATTTACTAAAGAGCAATACATCCACAGTGCTGTTTATCCATATGTTGTTATTCAAGTACTTTTTATCAGCAAATGAAGAAAACCAAAGATATTTAAGGTTACCTCAGCATATAGGCAAACTTAGTTAGAGAAGAAATTGTTCTGTCTTTTTCTTTGTTTTATGTTAACCAAATATAATGTGTATCTCCAGAACCTAGCCCATATGGACACACTTCCCTTTACTTTGTCATAAGCCTAATCCAAACTAATATACATTCTTACTATGGAACAAAGAGCATGATCACAGCAAAGATTTATGTGGCCTGACGATAATTTGGACTCTATCACAAAAATAGTATTTTATGAGAAACAAATTTTCTTACAATTCAGGAGAAGCCTAGTGTGAGCAAGGTAATTCCTACACATATGGTTTGATGCTGTTCCCATTGACATCAATGGCAGAACGCCTATGGACTCCAGTGGGAGCAAAATCAGACACACAGTTTAAATGTTGTGGTATCCTTCAGGACATAGAGCCAGTAAGGGTGCAATATGATTAATAATGTATGTAATTACTTCGACAGTTATGGGAATTAACTTTCAAATGCATTTATGATTCTTAAAGGGCAGTTTTCATATGCAGACTTTGTCCGTTCCATTGGCCATAGGAATGTCTGACAAAACTCTAGAGGCAAAATAATCATAGAATATCCAGAAATTTTTGTTGTCTGTGTCCATAGATCCTGGGTTCTGGAGATGAGAAAACACCCATTCTCTAATTATGAATTTTACTGAGTATGTTTTGGAAGATGAACATAAATGTGGAATTTTCTGTTACACCATGTGAATTGATTTTGTTAAATGTGTTAAGAACTAAAGAGCCATGGCTGGTGTAATGAGCGTATGTGCAACCCTTGTATTTTAAAAAAGAAATTCAGTTGAAGAGACTTGGAAGCTTGCATGTAAAAACTTACAGAGAAAATCCTAACATTGACTGAGTGGATTAATTAATTGGGAGCAAACCAAAAGACCCAGCATGCTTGAGGCTGCATTGATTTATTTTCAGAAACATTTTCTGCATTTCAGAAACCATGAAAGTCTTTCAATTTCCAGCTTTCAAGAATTCTCCTGGAAAACTGGAGAACGCTTTCAGTTTTCCCTTGTGGAATTGCTGCATCTCAACTGAACTTCTTTTTCACAAATCTGTTCTTGTAAAAGAAACTGTAAAATCTACATTTATAATTTTATTAACTGACCGCGGTCTTATCTACACTGTGCTACAGCGCAGACTGTGGAGTGTGTGAATTGAATTGCAGAGCGCACAAAGTCTTGTGCCACAGCTACCTCCTTCAAACAGCACTACATAATAGCAAACTTAGGTACCTTTTAGTTCATACCAGCATTGTCCACATGGACCAGTTAGAGCATAACACTTCACAACTCCATAGTCCGCACTACGGTACAGTATAGACATCAGTTTACTGAGCTTCTTCTTCGCAGACGTATGGGATTTTGACAAAGAGAAAGTATTCTGTGTGTGTGTACCAGTTTATATTATTTTTAACACTCTTTTGCTCTGTGTTTTTATCCCATTGCTTTAAACTAAGGGCTGAATCCTGTTTGTCTTGCTCACATAGGCCCTGCTCCTGCTCCCATTGAAGTCAATGGCAGAATTCACATTAATTTCAGTGGTGCAGGATCAGGCCTATAAATAGTTCCATTGATTTCAGTGGGATTATTTGCATGATGTGAACAAACAGAATTGGGTCTTAAAAACTGTATTTCAGTGTTCTAATATACTTCAAAGGGCTTAATTCTGCAATCCTTTCTCAGGCAAAATTGCCATTAAAATCTGAGTGAGAGCTGCATGATCATGTTCACTCCATTTATTGCAGAGGGACTGTTGTTCATAACATCACTCTGAGTTGGTGGCAAAACTCCCATTGACATCAGAGGGAGCGGTATGCAGCGATCAAGATCATTGTATGAAAGTCTTCTGAAAACACAGCATAGCAGGGCCAGGTTCTGATCTCATTTGCACTGGTGTAAATCAGAAGTGATTTCACTAACGTCAGCAAAGTTACTCTGGATTTACTCTGATACAACTGAGAGCAGAATCCAGACTAATATGTGGTGAAAAAGTACACTGCCTCGTGTGTGTATTTAAGGTTTTATAACTCAGGACAAACCCTTTGGAAAGTGACACTGTAATGCAGTAATCTCAAAAGGCCTTTTTTTCTCATAGTGATTTAAAGCAACCTTTTACCAGATCCTTATAATTATTGAGATAGCTAGAAGTTCAGTGTAACAAAAAAGAATTTTAACTGCTCATTCCCAACAAATACCTGTTCATAAGGTATTTCCAAAGACAGTCTTTGAAGTATAACCTAAGTCAGCATTTAAATGACAATGGGCCCAATTTACTAATGATTTGTACAAGTAGGATTAATAAATAATCAACAAATTTAAGTATGTGTTTGAAACTGCGCAATCTGTCCTTGTTGGAGGTTTAAAAAAATATATTTTCAGGGACAGGTAAGTGCTAATTCCACTGTCTTCCAACGTTCCTGGTTAACCTTAGTGTACTGTTTATCAGTTAATGTTACTAAGTATCTTGAGTTTAGCTACTGGAACTCTAGAGCTGCTGGTACCAAGTAGTTACCAGGGGAGGGAGATTGGACTCTCTGTCTATTTCTAGGAATTCTTAAGAGCGTGTCTGTAACTAACTTAAAGAACTGTATTCTAAGACAGTTTTTCTTTTTATGAAACCTCATTTTCTATGAAATTACCTTTAAAAATATTATTACTCTTAAAATATTTAACACAGAAACTAGTACCTGTTTCATATTATCATATTGTTAAATCCATCTTGGTTCTAACATCAAAAAATAAATGGAATTCAGGCTAAATTCTGCTCTCAGCTGTGCTGGTATAAATCTGGTGTGATTTAATTTATTTCAATGGATTTTCTCTAGATTTATACCACTGTAACATCTGCCCTGATTTACTTTAAAGGGACTTAAACACGTGCGTAAGTGCTTTGCTGAACTGGGGCCTGAGAGCAGAAATCCTACAATTTTATTAGTGAATTGAGCCCATTGTAGGAATTTGCTATTACATTGGTTTTACATGTACCTTCATTGTATCTGCCTGGTGTTTTCAGTAAAAACTGATTGTATATGAAACTTACTTTTTTATATACAAAAATGTTGCTTTTTGGTTGTTTTGCCTTTTTTTTTTCTTTTTGTTTTTTATAGGTGTGAATTAATTGCAAGTGTAGGACCCAGTTATGTATCTCATATTGTGGGTGTTCTGGATCCTTTCACTCCTGTATGCCATTTTCTTGTAAGGGCAGCAATGGCTGACTTGCTAATGGAGGATAGAGCTGAATTATATTAATTTTATATTTGACTCAGGGGATCAGCTCTGTGAATTCCATTGCATGAGGGAGGCTAATGCTTGCCTTGATTTTGAATGTACCTTTTTAATGTCTTTTTAAAAATATTTTGTTTAATAATGTGGATTTGTTTTTCTTTTTATAGCATTCTAGTAAATGTTACCTAGTGTGTTTTTTTTTTCAGGGTTGTTTATGTACTACCCAAAGGTCATGCCAAAAATGAATAGAAGTTTAAATGCCAAAATGTTTATGAAACTGCTGTCTAAATACTGATTGATTGCACAGTTTAAATAAAAGTTTTCCTTAGTAAAAGGTTACTTTTTTTTAAAGTAAGTCATTTTCTTTTCAGTTTCTGTGGCTAGTGGTTCAAAGCATGGGAGGATATTATAATTTGTACAATGCCATAAATCTGCATGTTGTTTTACAATATACAGGGTGTCCTGACCCAAAGATTTTGCAGTTAGACAAACCAAGATACAGGACAACAGGTCAGGTAAGGAGGGTACAGAGATTGTTAGTGACTAGAACAAAGTAGGATGGATTCTTCACAGAAATGAGTCTTAGGACGTTTTGGAGGAGGGCGCTTAAGTCTGGGTTCTTGTTGGTCTCTTTTCAGACTGAGCACAGTTTCGTGCTATTGTGTGCCATAGCATTTCATTCACAGACTCTGAGTATACAGCACTGATCATGCCACCATGTGTCCTAAAGTTTCCCAAGCACATGCTAATATGTGCAGGGGCGGCAGGTTTGTATAATTTTTGGTGGTGCCCAGAATGGGTCCAAGTCCCACCCCCGCCCCACACCCGCCTAAGGCTCTGGGAGGGAGTTTGGGTGCGGGCTGTGGGCTGGGGCAGGGGTTTGGGGTACAGGAGGTGGGGCAGAGGGCGGGCTCCGGGAGAGAGTTTGGGTGCGGGCTCTTGGCTGGGGCAGGGGGTTGGGATACAGGAGAGGGTGAGGGGTGCGGCGCTTACCTTGGGCGGCTCCCGAAAGCAACCTGCACACCCCTCTGGCAGCAGCTCCTAGGTGGGGGGGCCAGGGGGTCTCCACGTTCCACTGCCCACAGGCACCGCCCCTGCAGCTCCCATTGGCCACAGTTCCCAGCCAATGGGAGCTGCGGAGTCGGGGCTGGGGCAGTGGGCGGAGACCCCCCCCCCCTCCAGGGCCATAGGGCTGTTCCAACCATTTCCGGGAGTGGTGTGGAGTGATGCCGGGCAGGAAGCCACCTTAGCCCCGCTGTGCTGCCAGTGGTGGTGGCTGGCGGCCCCTGGCCCCTTTTAAATTGGCCGGGGGTGGCAGGCGGGGCCAGGAGACGCTTCAGGGGAGGCGTACGGGTGCGGCAGGCAGGGCTGGGGGAGAGACCCGTCTCCGAAGATTGGTGGAGTCAGGCCCCTGGGCCCTGAATAATCCTGGAGCACAGGCACCACAGGCCCATACAACTCGCCGCCCCTGAATATGTGATCTACCATAGGATATTATCATCCACCTCAAAATCCCATGTCTTCCTCCCATTACCACACACGTTCTCTGCTTTGGCATGCTAGTTTCACTGAGAGTGATAGAGACCTGTGGTTCCAGTGTGTGTTGCCACAAAATTTTGAAAGCCTGCTGCTGATGATTTGGCACAAATTACCTCACTTACAACATTTTTGTCAGTTGTCTATTGAATTTTGCGTACCAATTTATGACAACACTGTTAAAATGCAATTGCTGTTAGTCGAAAAGCATTCTGGAGAGGAATTTCTTTCAGATTAACATGAATCCAGTTTAATTAGCAAGGAAATGATGTTTTCTTTGGGGACTGGATGACTTGGATTGCTAACAGAGTATAGAGACTATCACCTTGAAGGCAGTTGAAATGCAGCCCAGGCCAATGACTAAACAAGGGGGTCAGTACCATCTGATGTCTGTTTTGTGGCCTGTGTGAATTAAGTTGAAAATAAGATAGTGGTTTCAAATCAGCTCTTGCAGTATGTGAGACAAAACCACAATAATTCACCCCCTTGTTTACAGACCCAGGAGAGAAGAAAAAACAGAACAGCCACAGAAACTGAACTACTCTCACAATTTTTCTGGAGCTCCAAAACCTTAGTGTGAAAGAAGCCTGCTCTTCCACTGCCCACAGAGGGTGTCAGTAGCTATGGGGTGTCAGTCCGGCACCTTTCACAGGCACTAAATTCATTTATGTAGAAGGAAATACTATTTTATAGACATTTTAAAATTCTTGAAAATAGGGTTTACAATGGGAACTATGATGTGGTTTAAACTTGATGTTCCTTCCTATATGCATAGTAAATGAATGGTTCTTAAATATATCATGTTTCTTTTTATTTCTCATTTTTGTTACTGTCACAGGATGACTGGCCCCTTTAAGAGGGAACGGGGTCCATTACACCTGGACTGAACCTGCTGCCCAATTGGGCTTCAGGGAAGGCACCTGGGCCTTATAAAAGGGGACACAGCTGCAGGTTGCTGTTGGCAAATGCCTTCAGACACTGTAGGGAGTAAGAAGGCTACAGGGCCCTGAGTTAGAAAGGGGTACTGGCGCTACAGGGCAGTTAATCCCTTTGACAGTTACATTTCACAGCATGGATAAAATCAATGGTTTCATGAAATTGCAGGGGAAAAGTTGCCTTTATGAAACTGCTTTTAAAACAAACCCATTAGAATTCTTCTCAGACTTGCATGAATACTATTCTTGTGTCAGATTCATGAATATAGCAGCAAAAGGACTAATTCTTAAGTGACACGAGAGGAAACTCAACTAATCATGAGTTCTACAACTAAGTTGTATACAAGAATTTGATTGGTAGTGTGCTGGGTCTACTTAAAACAAGTGATTTCCTGCTTTTTGCCCATTTTGGGCTGGCATTGTTTAGGCAGTCAAGGGCAGTGATTTTTTGCTGTTTGTCTTCTGGGCTGCTTTTTATTTTATTTTTATGCCCCACCTGGCATTATGATACAAATCTCTGCCCAGTGTCATGGCATAGAAATTCAAACCCTTTCCCCTCTGCCCCCACCACTCCTATATTTTTTGGATTTGGGGTTTTTTGGACTAATCACGCTTGTATTGGGGTCAGTTTCCGGCAGCACTCGTCTGTGAATCCAGTTTAACTGGCCAGTGCACTCAGGCTGTATTGAGCTGCCCAGGGGTACCACTAAAGTTGCCCTTAACAGTTAACAAAAAGAATAGGGTGAAATCCTCACCTCCCTGATGTCAATGGGAATTTTGCCATTGACTTCACTGCTAACTTTGATGCTACATATCTTCAAATTGTTAGAACTAGCCCATGGTAGCCTTCATTTAGTTTTGCGTGTGCAACTTTTAATAATTTTTAAAAAGCAATACAATTCCAAGACAAAAAAGGAGTTAAGATTGAGAGTCCATATCATAATTTAAAAGTAAAAGGCATTAAAGGGCAGGGCCACCCAGGGGGCGGGGCAAGTGGGGCAATTTGCCCCGGGCCCTGCAGGGGCCCCCACGAGAGTTTTCGGCGGGTGTTCGGCAGCAGGTCCTTCAGTGCCGCCGAACACAGTGAAGGACCTGCTGCCGAAGATCTGTTTCTCCTTCCGCTCCGGGTCTTCGGCGGCAGTTCGGCAGCGGGTCCTTCACTCACTCCGGTGCCACCGAAGTGCACCGAAGACCCCAGGCCCCCTGAATCCTCTGGGCAGCCCTGTTAAAGGGATGTTGGGAGAAAGCTGTAGAATATAAATTGTTGTAGGCTTCTTGTTTGAACAATATGCTTGACCTACACACACACATCTTATTCCAAACCCATGTTAGGCTTGTGTCTCCCATTCCATGATTTACCTTTCACTTCCAGTCACTTTTTCCTTCGCTCATACGAGACCCTAATAGGGACTCAATCTGTGAAGTTTGATTTGAGAGAAACAACCTCATTTCATTCTGCAAGCACAAAGCTTTTCTTAAGCTTTATTGTAATTGCCATAAGCATTGCACTACACACTGAGGTTAGATTATTGCAGTTTTCATGAGGCTGAATCTTCAATCCATTTGGAAAATGTAGCCAGTGCAGAATCCAGCTACCCACTTATTAAGAAGTGTCTTATGCAGAAAGGCCAATTACTCTGGTGTTATGAGGTCTGTGCTGGCTACTGATTGATTTCGGAGGGATATTTAAGGTATTGATTTTGATCTTTAAAGCCCTACATGGTTAGAGTCCTGTCTACTTGAGAAAATTCCTGTCTTCCCCCCTGTTGTGGGACTAGCAGAAGTAATTGGAGGTGCTCACGTTAAAAAGGAAAATAATATCCCCTCCCACTGTAGCTGTTAAAGACAGTGACAACTGAGCATATGAAAGAAATGGTTATCAAATGGAAGGGCTGAGACAGTGTTGCAGCCTTACCTTGTTTCCTGGCTGTTTTAGAAGAGGATCATAATGGTTTCTCTATAATACTTTTACCTTAAGAATATATGTACTTGCTTAGAAAGAACTGTGTGGGGGCTTAACTGTGGCAATTACACTGTTTACCCTCTCAGAGGAGAAAAGTAAAGCACACCTGCTTAGGCAGCCTGACGTTGCTGGGGAATTCATAGTGTAGGCAGGGAGATGTGCAGCCTGAAAATGCCCCAATCAGGAGGGAGAGAGATGCATGTCTCTACCCAAGAATGGCAATGGGTGGGGAACCAGAAGGCTAAGAGTGGGTGTCCTTGGTGGGCCATAGAAGGGGAATACAGGTGCACTTGGCCTGAACTGTGACCACTGGCAATAAGGCATTCTTAGGGCTGGTCTACACTACCGCGGTAAATCAATCTAAGTTACGCTATTTCAGTTACGTGAATAACATAACAGAAGTTGACGTAGCTAGATCTTACCGCGGTGTTTACACTGCCTTGTGTTGACAGGAGACGCTCTCCTGCTGACTTAACACTTCTCAGGGAGGTGGAGTACACAAATCGATGGGAGAGCACTTCACCAGACCTGCTAAATTGACACAGTTAGCATGTCTTCACCAGACCCGCTAAATCGACAACACTGCATCGATCGCAGCAGTTCCAATGTAGCCGGTAGTGTAGACATGGCCTTAGTGAAAGGTCTTTTATGTGTAATGTGTTTCCCCACTTGGTCTATTCGAACCCAGTTTGGGTGACTTTTGGGACACACTAAAAAGATCCTCCTGTTTCCCTAGATTTTCCCTGGGGAGGAGTCTGAGGGATAATTGGAGGCTGAGCAGGGTGCTGGCTGGAATCTAGTGGGACAAGAAATGTTAGGTGCTGGGATCTCCTTCTGCAGTTTAAAATTACGGGAGCAGTTAATTTGTGGGGTGCTTGAGGGATATGTTTCTTGTCTTTAACCTATTAAACTGAATTGTTTTAAAGTGTTAGTACAGTGCTCAGAGCGCTGTATGGTGCTTTGTACATATAAAGAAATAAATCAGTGTGAACAACCAGAAGGTCATGTTAACAAAATTGTTTTGAATCTCTTTGTCTGCAGGGCAAAATCATGGAGAGAAAAGCTCTGATATTTTCATCAGCAAAGTTCATAAAACGTGGGGCTTCAAGATTACCCAGGAGATCATGGCAGGCTGCCAAAGCTGCTGCACCCTCTGAAGGCAGCAAAAACACTGATCTCTCTGCAACTGGCTCTGCAGAAACTGACCTCCTCTCACTCCTTAAATACAGAATGGGGAGGGCAGGCTTAGGGCTTCCCTGGGATACTTAGATTGTTGAGCAGTGTAAACTGCCAGTTGAAGGTGCATGTTACTCATGCACCAACAGGCTAGCTCAGCTTCTCTATTAGGGAGGCAAACACTACTATCTGCTATGGAGATGGACGGCTGTTGGCTCTGTAGTGCATTGGCCTAATATGCTAGTTAATCCTCTGACTCAATTGGAATAGTGTAGAACACAGCAGAGTTTGGGGGGCTGGTTAGTTTGCAGAACAGATTGAAAAATTAAAAACCCAATTCATATGCATTTCCATGAATGATGACATCTGTCATGTCCGCCTCCCGCATGCTTACAATATTGAATGCTGAAAAAGCAACCAACTCATTTTCTACCAAGGAAAACAATCTGGTTTCAGCTTCATACAAAATCCACAAAGTAGAGGTATAATGAGCCTCTTGAGATCAAGATTCCAAATTCAGGGATCATACTGACTGGAAGTTTGATTTCCAAATACTTTCCATTCCAATTCTTCTGCAAAACTGAAAGTGAGAGGATTTTTGTGTGTGCTTAAACCCACAAGAGAAGAACAGTTTGATACTGGACTCCACAGAATGTTGTGGAACGATGACTGAGCTTGTTTTAAGAGGAAAGGGGTCCTCTGATTGATGGAAAAGGGAGAACACTTCTAATTCACCTCTAGTTGAGAGAGCCACAGACGGAGAAGGTAAAAACTAAGGTGTGGGCCTGTAAATGAGGAATTTACTGTACTGCTGCCTGGTGGCAGAATCGGTTGTTGTGCCAGGTTGAATTTCTACCATTGCACCTCAGTTTTGGCTTCTAACACTCCTGCTATCCCAGTCTTGACCCTCATACCTATAGCTCTGCCAGTTTATTTAATACCTGACCTCAGTGCTTGAGTGATTCTGTTTGAATCTCCTTTGTCCCCAGTCACTTTTTTCACTCTCAGTATGGTTAGTAGTCCTCCCCAGTAAGGACCTGATTCTGCACCGCTGAAATCAGTAGGAGGTTTGCCATTTGCAGAATCAAGGCCTTATCAACTAGCTCATGCTTTTTCAGACTAATCAGTTGCCATCCCATGTGGAATTGTGCACCCTTCCTCTGCAGAACACTTACGCCTCAACAGCATAAAGAGGCAGTTAGCAATTTTCAACTTCAAAAGGGAACTTGCATAGCTCCAAGTGAATAGATTCTGATGCATGTGACCAGCACAGCTGGTGTTCGGGAAAAGAGGAGGAATAGAAGGTGACTTAAGCAACAATGTGTTGGAGAATTATCTGTTTTAAAACATTACACACACAAAGCTATGTTAAAAGACCATTAATGTTGTACAGTCAAGCACTCAAAAATTAGGAAATGCCAGAATTAAGGTGGTCCATGCAATTGTATAATGAGAAGTATCAGGCAACCTTAACTATAGGTGACACTGCTAGTTCCACCTAGCATAATAGATTCCCGAGGTTGTCATGTATCTCCCATGTCCAACCAACCTAATCCATTTTCCCTTAGTTTGGTGCTCATCTACAGAAAAAGCCTCTGCCACGATGGACTTTGAAAGCTGAGGTGAGATTCTTCCTTTCACTGTCCTGTAAAGCTTTGTACATAGTTTTAGTTTCAGCTCAATGCTCCTGTTTTAGTAGTTTTGCCCTTCATTACTTTTCAATAGCTGTCCTCCTTTGTTCACCTAATTTGTCTGTCTCCTTAGTTATATTTTATCCTCTTAGTGGGGGGTCTCTCCATAGCTTTGCTTTGTGCTCTACAGAGGCCCTGGAGATCCACACCAATGTTTTCCCTCTGTAATCCCTGTCTAATCCCACTAGCCCCCACTTCAAATCCTTAGTCTCCAGCTATGGAGGACTAGATACTGTGACTCCCGACCCTTAGACACAGCAGTAGAGCTTCCTGAGCCACCCAGCAGTTAACAGAGCATGAAGCTTTCAGATTTAGAGACTGACACCTCTAATGTCCTACTTACTAGGCATAACTCGGTTCATCTAGGCATAGTGTTCAAACGCAGACAGAGCGTGTATTTGAAATAACTGATTTAATGTTTGTTGTCTAATTTCAGGACTGTCCAGGATTTTTAGACAAGGGATCGGGACTACTACTTTCCTCTACAAAGGTAGAGGTGGGTGAATACTGCAAAAACCAAGCAAAAATGTTAATGAAGAACACCCCACAGTTGTCCCCTGCCCCCACCAGTCTTGGCTTCTTTTATTGCTATTGTCCTCACCCTACAAAGCCTAATCACAGGTGTAAAATATCCTGCTTTCTCTCCCTAGATCTAGGAGCAGCTGCCGGGATGGGATACTTTAAGAGAGTACATCACCCGTGGACACAATGGTGCCCTTTTCCTGAAAGATTAGAAAAGTCGTGATTTCTTGTAGTGCCACTTTTAATTAAGTATTTTAATTGGATTCACATATCTAGGTCACTGGGATGCCTAGTTAAGGAAGCCACAGACAGTTAAATTACAGACAGCCCTGGGATCCGCTTGCTGTCTTGCATTCATATTCTGTGTCAGGCATGCCAACAAAAGAGCAGCTAAGTTGCCACAATTCATCTGAAGCCATGATTGCTAGCAAGAGATGCAGGCTCCCCTCCTTAACTGTCTCGGGGGTGAAAGTAGTCTACATAGACTACACCTAGTTGACTTGGCTTACCACCGCTGAGGTGCAGATATTCTACTTGTGAGTCATGTCTCTCTTCATGTTGAATTAACTTTCTGTGTGTGTGTGTACCATGCACTGTACTGTACCTGATGTGTGTTCTGTCAATGGTGTTTTCTAGTCAGAGAATAATAGCTTGCTCCTTTATTCCTTCTGTTGTGAACAATCAAGTGCAATGGAGGTGTGATTGCCTTTGTTAGTAGTATTGATGGTCCAATAAACACAATATCACAGGTCACCAGCAAGCAGGGGTGTGCACAGGAATGTCACTGCTTTTGAAGGGGCACATTCTGTGCCCCTGCCACAGCCCCAGGGCTGGAGGAGCTCACTCTTCCTGCCACAGCCCTGGGGCTGGAGGAGTTCTGTGCCCTTGCACTTGCTTGCTCCCACCTCGTGCACACCCATGCCAGCAGGGACAGAACCCAAGACCCTCAGCTCTGAAGCATAGGCCTCTATCACTTGATCTAAAAGAGTAATTCCATTAATTGGTAGCAGTAGCTTATTCTCTTCTCAAATGGGTGAAATTCACCCTTCCGTAGAGGGCCAGCACAAAACTATGCACCCTTTAAATTAGAGTGACCACCTTTTCAAAAGGCAAAAGCTGGACACACGAAGGAGCCCTGCCCCCTCTGTGGCCCCACCCCTGCCCCTTCTCTTCCTCCCAAGGCTATGCCCCCTGGCCAGGCTGGAAGAGGAGGGACAGGGTTGGGGCCAAAGACCCTCAACCTGCAGTCCCTGACCCATTTCCCCATCCTCACCATGGTTATTTGGAATCAAACTGTGCCCATGTGTTTTCTTCAGATTATTTTTGTTGTGTAAAGAACAAAAGGCCCAAAGCCTTGATTCTTTGTTTCCTCTTTATTAAATGCAGGATAATCCTGAGGAGATTTCTAGAGGACTCTTACCATATTTTTCTATAGTTGTCATGTTTGTGATTTGATACTTTCTCTCTGTGGTTTTTAATAATGTGTTTTTCCTGTTGCATTACTAGTTGCCACAGTGAATGGCCCTGCATAAATGCCTATACAGGAACCTATGCTACTTCTCACTTTACTAATCTACAACCTTCCCCCAGAATTCTCCCGTAAAACACTAATCAGTCTCTCCCCGCTCCTCTGCAGATCTCATGTTACTTAGAGTTAATTACTTTTCCAAAACAGACTCACTGCAGGATGCTTACTAGTGTATACTCTAAAGTATTATCCTAAATAATTAAAATTGAACGACAGTTGTCAAAACAAATTAACAAAGTAAAATTTTTGGGGCGGTCACCTTGGGTTTTTTTAATCATGTTTCTTCACTTAATTGCTAATCTAGAAAATTGTGGCCATGCTGAATGGATCTCCTAGTGATTAATGCAAATAAGTGTAGTGTTATGGTAATGCTGTAAAATTCTGTAAAATTACATTTTGATACTAAGATGTTGGCCTCAGTTGCTGTTTAATCGTGGGGCTGATGTCAGAGCAATCTGCTTCAATTCCACTAATTTTTTTGCCCTCAAGGACATACTAAATGCAGCCCAAAGGTGTAGCTACCTTTCTCTTCTATGGAGAAAAGGGCAAGCCATATCATTCCTTTGCTCTGGCTGCAAGATTGTTCAATGCAATGTAAATACCCTCACTGAAATCCAGTTGCTGTTTTGGAGTCCTCTAATGGAGTATGCATGTGACAGATTAGAGGGACCATTTTGTTCCTGAAACATGAGAGGTTAAACAACTCAACAAGCTTACTACGTAGGTGAAACCAATAAGGAACCATTATAATAGTTGCTTCAGGCAGAGGGGAGAGGCTAGACTCTGAACCCAGGACTCTGGAGCCACCAACCAAGACATGAATTTTGTTGTGGGCTCTGGTGGCTTGCCCCCTGAATTTTCAGTTATGTACAGTTCCTGCCAGCTGATTTCAGTGACATGAGTTGGATAGCTCAGTACACAAAGAGCTGGGAACCACCTATGAGCTAAACAAAGGAAAAATCAGTCCAGCAGGATTTCTTTAAGCATAAGTCCTCTTTGGTACAAAGCCCCTAGAAATGCCATGTTGCCTGTCTCGCAAAGATGTATAAGACATCTCTGCTAACTGGCTTCAGACTCTGAGAGTCAATTATGAAGGGGTTTCATAGATTCATAGATTCTAGGACTGGAAGGGACCTCGAGAGGTCATCGAGTCCAGTCCCCTGCCCTCATGGCAGGACCAAATACTGTCTAGACCATCCCTGATAGACATTTATCTAATCTACTCTTAAATATCTCCAGAGATGGAGATTCCACAACCTCCCTAGGCAATTTATTCCAGTGTTTAACCACCCTGACAGTTAGGAACTTTTTCCCTAATGTCCAACCTAAACCTCCCTTGCTGCAGTTTAAGCCCATTGCTTCTTGTTCTATCCTTAGAGGCTAAGGTGAACAAGTTTTCTCCCTCCTCCTTATGACACCCTTTTAGATACCTGAAAACTGCTATCATGTCCCCTCTCAGTCTTCTCTTTTCCAAACTAAACAAACCCAATTCTTTGAGCCTTCCTTCATAGGTCATGTTCTCAAGACCTTTAATCATTCTTGTTGCTCTTCTCTGGACCCTCTCCAATTTCTCCACATCTTTCTTGAAATGCGGTGCCCAGAACTGGACACAATACTCCAGTTGAGGCCTAACCAGCGCAGAGTAGAGCGGAAGAATGACTTCTCATGTCTTGCTCACAACACACCTGTTAATGCGGTTCTTGGCCACTAGTTCACTGGGACCCACCTGACCCTCATTCCCTTGCCAGCATCCTCCACGCCAGCCGATTCTCAGTTAGGACAAAGTACACCCAGAAGGAATGAAGAGGGTCCCACATGTAGCCATTCTGCCAACCCTCCAGCTCCCATGCAGTGACATGCCTGGACTTTAAAATTGAGAACATGCTCTAAGGAAAAAAATGGAAAGCTATGTCTACAACAGAGACTGCTGGCTGAATTTAGCATAACTACTCCTTTGGCTTCATAGCAGAGAATTCACTTTGGCGTTGCCCCAGTTCAAGTCCCAATGGTGTTATCTCCACACAATAAATTAATTATGTGTGCATTGATGCATAAAGCAGCTCTGAGGATTTATAATTTTATAACTCTTAACAAAAGCATTTGGAGAGTCTGGGCTCCAAGAGCACGTGCCTAACCAATTATTACAAAAATCAGATCAGCCTTTGGAAAAGCCCACAGAGGACTCTTGAGAAGACTGAGAGAATTAAATAGGAGCTTCCTTCTTTTTTGTGATAAACAGGAACAAATGGAAAAGCTTAAAGGAGATAGGTTTCAGAGTATATCAGCAAAAAGAGCAGGAGTACTTGTGGCACCTTAGAGACTAACAAATTTATTTGAGCATAAGTTTTCGTGGACTAAAGCCCACTTCTGACAATCCAGAAGAACTAAGAAAGTGCATTTCCTTTATTGCCCCACAGAGCGTTGCCCTTACGTTGTTCATTGCTTAGCTGGAAAACATTTTTGAGTAGACAAATTGCCCATCTAAAAAAGCTGGCCTCAAAGATTAGATTATCAGAGTTATGATTAAACATTTTATTATCACTACTACTACTGCTATCATTGTATTATCTGTCCTTGATGGAGAGAGGAAAGAAACATTATGCACTTTGATGACTAGAGAATATAATTAGGGAATTTATTCACCTATAACTTCTGTGATTCTGGCCAAAATTTTCAGGCTTGGGGGCCTAAAATTATTATTAATCCATGGTTAGGCTCCTGAATAAGTGGGACCTGATTTTTAGCAGTCCTTGCTTAGGTTTGAAAATGTTAGCGTCTATATTTTATTTAATTTTACACTACATGTTATACATACATTTTTTTGCTGTTTAACACTATCAGACACATTTTCAACTTTGAACTTGCATGCCTCAGCTTGTATTCCTAAGTATTGGCATTTTAGGCCATGTCTAAACTACAAACTTTGGTGGATGCAAGTTACGTTGGCATAACCCCCCCGCAGTTAGCATATCACTTGTGCATGTGTGTATTTGGCTTTTTGCATCTGTGCTGCACATACCAGGAGTGCTTGTGTTCATGCACAGTGTGGTACACCATGGGTAGGTATCCCACTGTGCAACCTGCCACCATCCAGTACTCTGTTTTTTGGGAAGTTTTGGCTATGCATGGTGGGTCAGAAATGAGTAGTGCAGGGGTGACTGGGAACAAGGGGTCAACATCCCAGTGTGCAACTGTCTCCATCCCATAATGTCACCTATTTCCCATGATTTTCTCATCTTTTTTAAAAATCCCATGAACCCACATGGCCCTCCTTGCTGTCCGCCATCTCTGACCGAAGCATGGAGCCTGCACAGCTCTGCACTATTGCCATCAGCGTTGCAAGCACAGGACGCATGATCCTCTGGTATTTGCAGAGCCATAAGAAGAACCAAATCAGCGGTGAAAGTGATGATTTCTTGGAAGACAGATTGCTGTGGGACACAGCGAGAACCAATTCAAGGTTGTTGGTGGTGGTCACGTCATGAAGCAGTTGCAGATGGTGGAGCACCACTTCTGGGCTTGAGAAATTAGCACTGGTAGGATGGCATCGTAATGCAAGCTTAGGATGATGAGCAGTGGCTGCAGAACTTTCGGATGCGCAATGCCACATTCCTATATCTGTGCGCCAACCTCACCCCAGCCCTCCAGTGCAGGGAAACCAGAATGGGAGCTGCATTGATGGTGGAGAACTGAGTGATGATCGCACTATGGAAACTTGAAATGCTGGATTGCCACTGGTCAGTAGTAAATCATTTTCAAGTTGGGAAATCCACAGTCGGAGCTCTTGTCATGCAAGTGTGCAAGGCCGTTAATGGTCTCCTACTATGGAGGACTGTAATTCTTGGCAATGTGCAGAACATAGTTTTGCAGCAGTGGGGTTCCCGAACTGTGGTGGAACAATGGATGGCACACACATGGCACCAGACCACTTTGCCACAGAATACATCAACAGCTACTTTTCTATGGTTATACAAACATTGATGGAATACTTCACTGACATCAATGTTGGCTGGCCAGGGAAGATGCATGATACCTCTCTAAGAACACAGAGTTAAAACGAAAGTTTCACAGAAAGTGAAAGTTAAGAAAGCTATAGGCAGGGACTTTCTTTCCCAACCAGAGAATTACCATTGGGAATGTTGAAATGCCAATCGTAATCGTGGGGGACCTGGCCTACCCCATGCTCCCCTGGCTCATGAAGCTGTACATTGGCCGCCACCTCAACAACACCAAGGAAAGACTCAGCTACCAGCTCAGCAGGTGCAGAATGACTGTTGGATGTCCTTTTTGGTAGATTGAAGGGACACTGGCGTCGTTTACTCACAAGATTGGATCTCAGTGAAAAAAACACCCCAATGGCTACAGTTGCCTGCTGTGTTTTGTATAATATCTGTGAAGCAAAGGAGGAAAAGTTGCTGCCAGGGTAGAAGATGGAATTGGAGCAGCTGCGTGCTGAGTTTGAACAGCCAGACCCAAGGGCTATTAGAAGAGCTCAGTGTGGAGCTACACGGCTCAGGGAAGCTTTGAAAGAGCACTTTAACAGTGAGCCACAGTAATGTGTTGTGGACTGCGCTCTACCTGGCCTGCTGATTTGGGGCCCGTTAAGAACTGTGCCTGGTGCACATCTATGGATATAACACTGTCATTGCACCTATTAATTTTGTGGTGCTTTTGCTGAACATTTATGATGATTACACTGTATTTGTCACTGATCCTATGAGTCGTCACATTGTACAGTAAGACGTAAGTGGGTGCTTTCAGAATTACTAGGCACGCTGCAGCATGTGTTGTAAACTAATAAAGATGAATTATTTTCCAAATAATAGAATTTTATTCGGTAACAGAATCAGTGCAAAGAAAAATCTGTGCAATTTACAAGCAAATAGATAACTTAATAAATTAATGGCACAGAATGTAACAAGGAAAGATCATTTGTGTCCCTTTTACCTACACATACAGCAACCATGGCTTTCACAGGTCAGTGTATGTGAAGCTGTGGTTGTCCTTCATGTCCTGGGGTGGAGTGGTAGGTGAAGGGATGTGGCCCCTGATGCCATGTGGAATGTTGAGGGAAGGGTGTAGGGAGGTGCTGCAATGGAGTTCTCTATGGACTGCAAAAGGAGGCAAGCCCGTGATTGTTGTACCTATAAGTTCACAAGAGTCTGCAGCATCTGTGTTTGCTGCAGGAGAAGCCCCATTATGTCCATGCATCTCCCTCTCCTTTTCCTGCTGGGCCTCCTGAACCTTTGTCCTGTCTGCTCTTTTCTTCTCCAGGGTGTCTGCAATGTTCACCTTCCAGGCCCTTTGCTTGAAGTCTGAAGCAGCACTGATTTGGTAGGTGTGCTCACCAAGCTGGACAATCAGGGAAAGGCATTTCAAACATTCAGAGAGTTTTAATGGGTAGAGGTGGGGGGAGGCCTTTTGCTCTCTGTGACTCCTGGGCAGTGGAGTTGATAATTGTGACCAGAGCAGTCAGTGTGGGGCATTGTGGGACAGCTGTTGGAGGACTGTTAGGGTCAATATAAGTAAGGCAGTGTTTACAGTCGCACTGCATCGACCTCAGTACATCAACCATGGCTCAACACTGCTCGGAGAAGTAGCGTTACCATGTTGGTGGGAGACAAATTTAAGCATAGATACATTAGGGTTACCATACGTCCTCTTTTTCCCGGACATGTCCGGCTTTTCGGCAGTCAAACCCCCGTCTGGGGGGAATTGCCAAAAAGCCGAACATGTCCGGGAAAATGGCGGCTCTGCTCCTCCCCGACTCTCCGGCTCTGTTTAAGAGCCGGGCTGCCCGAGCGCTGCCGGCTTCGGGCAGCCCCTGTGCCTCCGGACCCTGCGCCGCCGGAGCCCGGGAGGGGAAGTGCCTGGCTGGGGGCGCAGGGTCCGGAGGCATAGGGGCTGCCCAAAGCCTGAGCGCTACCGGCTTCAGGGTTTGCCGGGCAGCCTCCAGACCCTGCTCCCCCGGCTGGGCGCTTCCCCTCCCGGGCTCCAGCTGCGCTGGGGAAGCGCCGGCTGGGGGCGCAGGGTCTGAGGGCTGCCCGGCAAACCCTGAAGCCGGTAGCACTGGGGCAGCCCTTTCCCCCTCGCTGGGAGTGGAAGGGAGGAGGGGGCGGAGTTAGGGTGGAGGAGGGGCGGAGTTGGGGCGGGGCTGGGGGTGGGGAAATGGGCGGGGTGGAGGGTCCTCTTTTTTTATTTATGAGATATGGTAACCCTAGATACATGCACAACCAGCTCGACGCAAGGCAGCTTACATCAATCTAAGTTTGTAGTATAGAAAAGGCCTAATTTTTGTGCATGCAAAATTTTGAATCTGGGATATAATCTCTGTTTGAACATGAACAAAAAAGTTAGGAGCACACTTTTTGGCTGACAGCTGTGCATGATGGGTTTAAAACCTGTCAACAATTTTGGCCCTGAATGTAAATTATTTTATTCCAACATAAATACACCTCTAACATGCCCTAAACATGAACTTCTGGGACATTCATTGTTTGTTATGCTATCAATTTGCCTCAAATTACAGGTTGTCTAGAAAAATGCATTTGAACATTTGGTGATAATTTTTGCCTTGTGAATTGAAACAAGGATGATTACTTCTAAAGTATTTGACTAGATTTCAAGTCATATGCTGCCTCAGCTTGCATGTTTACTTAGCTGGAGGGCATATCATATGAAAAAAACAAATGCTTCAAACTACACACAAAGTCTTTTCATTGACTAGTTGGCAAGGCAATCTGTTTTGCACTTATTTTTCCTACAAATTTAAGCACAGTTTTGTATGAATTTTATATGAATGTTGAAACATAAATGGCTAATATCAGGTTTATGGATTTCTTATTTATTTTTTCCTTTTGTATTACGCAGATGGTTGCTTAAACATTTTGTTTTAATCAACAGAAATTAATATACATTAAACAGTACTGTATGTAAGGCTTGGAAGCCTTGATTTACACCACCCATATATAGACCACTCACCAGAAAGTGAGCAAAGCTGCTTTGTGGTAAATACCAGGAGTGACTTCCACTTGAAACAAATTTAGCATAGTTTCTACAGGCTTGGCAGCAGACACTTCCTGTCAGATAGAGGGAGAGAGAGCCTAATTGAACTCATGTTTCCAATAAGGTACAGGATGCAAATAGAGCAAGACTAAAGCACAAAAGGATGTATCTGGATATCCTGATAGAGCCTGATCCTGCTAATACTGAAACATACATTCTTAAATTTATTACCGTTCAATGGTAACATTCAGTGGAACTACTCACAACAGTCAAGTTAAATATGTGCATGTTTGCAGGATTGGGACCCTAATTTGTAAAACTATTTTGACTAAAAATGGCCTTTGTATAGAAAAAAAAATGTAATTCTGATTACTTTCCCCAAAGAAACAACTAAAACCATTTTTTTGTTTCTCTTCGTTTGTTTTTTTCCTGCCTTTCACCACCCCACCCCATTTTCTTTCCATTTTGCTATTGAAAAGAGGGAGAGGGGGAGAAAGCAAAAAAAAACCCTGATTTTTTTCAATTTTCAAGGAAAGTTTCAAAAAATTAGAAACTTCAAAAATGTTGACAATTTTTTTTAATGAAACATACTTACCATTTTGACTAATTCTACTCATTTGTCTACTCTAGCAGCTAGCCACGTGACAGATGTGACACATCCGTGTTCATCATTTTCATAAATGTAATATGCAAGATTTACCCAGAATACTTGTTAAAGCACTTGGACTCAGCTAGCAGAGAGCCTGTAAAGATGAATTGAGCAGTGGTTACACTCAGCAATAATTAAGATGTGTGTAGCAGTTCTGTGCTTTTTCTTTAGGTCACTTCAAATGTACTTAAAGCCAAAGAATGGTTCTTGAAATGCAAGAGAGCCTGGAAGAGTCAGTGTGTTTGCTTAGCTTATGCGATAGTAAGTACAAATTAATAAGTACAAATTTTTATAAGGCTGTACAGCTTTGTCCATTCCAAGTTATAAAGCAGGCTTAACTGTCAGTGTTGTTAGCAAAGACACCTCTAATCAAGCAGTACTATGAGAGAAAAGCTACTAGATAAATAGTGGAATTCAAATATGGAAACATTAAAAGATTGGTGTCAGTGTATGAGAGAGAGCAGTTATTGTGAGGTGCTGTTATGTCAATAGAATTATGATCTTATAAAATTTGGAAGACATACTTTATTTTAAAATAAATATAATTTATATGCAGCAAAAATATAAAAGTTAGTGACTATAACTGAATAGAATTTTTTGTAGATTCCAGGCATCCATTTATATTTTCTTTTCTTCTTTAATTCTCCTCCATCCCCTTTTCTTTTCCAGATTTATTCTTTGTGTGAAATCCTGGCCCTGCTGGTCTATCAGTGCTATCAGTGACTTCAGTAGGCCAGGATTTCTCCCTTTTTCTTTTTTGCATTCCTTTAAATTCCAATAGGCTTCTTTGATCTGTATGTATTTTTCCCCACTGTGTTTCTACTGTCTTCTTATTGTTCCCTGTTTTTGATGTGAGCTGGTAGTCCTTTCCACACACACACTCTCCCCCTCTCCCCCATCCCTATCCCTCCACCACACAGTCCAAACTCCTGGGCAGGTTCATTGCCTCCTGTTGTCTTGGGTGGGCGGCTTCTGATTAACTCATTCTGACATTTATATTAATTGAAGGGAGCATTCAAATCCATTCTCAAAAAGGTTTGTGATCAAAGCAGTCATCAGTACCTCTCAGCATCACACTCTGCATCCCCAATTTAACTGTACCCATTGTCCCAATGGTGCCCCAAACAGTCATGCCCAGTATAACCCATCCCAAACCGAAAGACTGTTTATTTTCTAACAAATTAAAAATAATACAAGGTTAACTATATGCATACGGACAGTGACTTTCTGTCAAGATGTTTTCACATTGCCAACACACATTGGTTTTTATTCCTACCCAAAACCTTGTGGGATTTTTCACTCCCTGATGGACTTTCTGTCAAGCACCGGGGAGGGGCCCATTTCAGTCAGCCCCTGAGGAAACTTTTGGGATTCACCTACCGTACCCTCTGAACAACTTTTCCTGTCTGACTTCCACAGCTACGTTCTCAGAGTCAGGGCTAGTGGGGCAGCCAATCTGAAATTCTGTCCCATGAACTGTAAGCGCGAGCATCCATGTCCAGTGTTAAAAGGGTTTTGAAACATGGATAGGCCAAGACAAAAGCAGTCCCAAGAGCCTTTTTCAACTGTGGAAATGCTAAATTGCACCCTGCTGACCACTGAAATGATTTTCCTTTATTACTATTTGCTATTTATCAGAAACATTCAGTAAACCAATAGGGATCAGTTCTTGGTTCAGATCTGCCTGAACTTTAGCAGCTAAGGGCAGGACTACGCTACAGAATTCAGTATAAGTACGTCGCTCAGGAGTAAATAAATGGCAAAAATATACAGAACTGAGGAACAAAATATATTCCCAAGTGTTGGGAAGTGATTGCACATTTGAAGCCAGGGAACAACAGATAGTATAGTTAGAAATTTCTAGACAGGAGAACAGCGGGGGTAGTTTATGGCCTGCAATAAATAAAATAACACAAAAAGTGCATGTACCAATCTGTGAGCCAGCCATCACTCTGAACCCTTGGATTGTGCGTTTTATCACCTTCCTTTTTTTCTTTCTTTCAGATTCTATCCTCTTCAGGAGTATGACTACGTCTTAGGTATTTTTGGAAAGCGCCTAGCACTTTCTGGGCACTACTGCAATCCACATAAATAATACTATGTGAGATACACAGCTCTTTAAGACTGGAGTGAAGTGTATAGTGGGTTGTAATATATTGTAGTGAGTGGCTAGTGTTCCTATGTACTGCCTGCTGCCTTGTACTAGATGGAATCAGAACTCTGCTCAGCTGTGTGGCATGGGACCTGTGCTGGTAAAGGGAGATTTTGCTCAAGTGTACGCTGGAGCAGGTAATTCCAAGTTCTAGCTCTGCTGCTGCAGTGGCTTCCCACTAAGCATCAGAATGTGCTACTGTGAAGTCTTAGGCCTTGTCTATATTTGAAATGCTACAGCAGCACAATGCACCATTGTAGCACTTCAGAATAGACACTACCTATGCTAACAGGAAGGGTTTGCCTAGCAGCATACCTAATCCATCTCCCAGAGAGGTGGTAGCTAGGTTGACAGAAGAATTCTTCTGTCCAGCTAGTGCTGTCTACACTGGGGGTTAGGTTGATTTAACTGTGCCACTTAGGCTTGTGGATTTTTCACACCCCTGACTGTTGTAGTTAAACTGACTTAATTTTCTAGTGTAGACCAGGTCTCAGGCTATGCCTACAGTACCAGGGCTTATAGCAGCACGGCTACAGCCCTGCAGCTATGCACCTGTGGGTTTTAGCCCACAAAAGCTTATGCTCAAATACATTTGCCACGAGTACTCCTTGTTCTTTTTGTATTATAGACACTTTCTGCAGTGAGGGAAGGGATTTTCCATTGCTTAATCCAGCGTGGACGTAGGTAGGTTGATGGAAACATTCTGGGTGTTAGGTTTACATAGTGACAGGGCTCTGCGTCCTGAATTTTTGACACGTCTGTGCACTGTAGCTATGTCCACCTAACTTTTAAGTGTAGCCCAAACCCTTATCCTGCCATCTGACTGTGCTGGTCGACCCTGACCGGCCTGCAGAATGGAATCCTAAAGATTTCAGTGGTCTCCACGTGAACGCAGTTTGCTTGCACTGATCCGACCGCAGACTCATGGCTTTAGATGGCTGTGGATTTGTTACAGACTTTACCGATGGATAATACAAACCACAGGCAAATCTACAGAGGAGCAGCCAGGGTAAAACCCTCTCCCGGGCGCTATGGCCCATTTGGAAATAGCAGGGGCTTGGAGGGGATCCTTTCCCGGGCTTCTCCTCAGTCGATCGTGGCAGAGGACTGGAGGAGGGGGGAAGCCACGGCTGTTTCCAGCCCCACTGCAGGGCTTTGGCGCAGGCTTGGGGGGTTTGGAGCCTGCAGCTCCGAGGGGCAGGCGTGGGGTTTGTCTCCGCAGAGGGCGCTGTACGCAGCCAAGGGGACGCGCTAGCCTGACAGCCCGGCGGCAGCGGGCGCCGAGCCAGGCACATGCCTGCGATATGCAGGGGGCTCGCCCAGCTGCGCGCTCCCAGCCCCCTCGAGCAGTCCCCCGGCCGCTCTGCCCGCAGCAGCAGCCCCTGGGCCGCCGCTGAGCGGAGCCCGCCCTGCGCCTCGCCCGCCGCCCTCCCGCTCCCAAACTTTGCAAAGTCTGGCAGCTCCCCGTGGCCGGCCCGGCTTGCGGCGGCCGCGGCAGCCGAAGCAGCAGGCGGAGGAGGAGGAGGCGGGGTGCGGGCCAGCCGCCGCCGCCGCAACATCAGAGCGCCTCGATTCCTGCTGCCGTGGGAGCCATGCGCCGCCGTCTGTAATGTCAGCGGAACAGGAGAAGGATCCCATCGCGCTGAAGAGATCCCGAGGTACAGCGGGCTGGGGGGGAGCCGGGCCGGCACCCTGGGGACACCGGAGGGACAGCCGGGGGGTCCTGGGCCTAACTCTGCCGAGGAGACATTGCATCCTCCCGCTCGCAGTCTGAGCCAGAGCGTCCCCCCTGCTGCCGCGGGGAGCTGGAGGCAGCGCCTGCATTCCGGGCGTCTGGAGGGGCTGCCGCTGCCGCACTTCTGGGCAGGGAGCTGCTCCAGGAGCGGGACTCGGGGCTCCCGCTTGCCCCAGCTCGTATTACACCCCGTGGGGGTGTCATTTATCTGGATGTGTACTTGTGTGTCCGGCTGTCTCATGACTGTTGCGATCTGTTTCATGCGTTGCCGTGGCTCGTTGGTATCCAGATGTCTTTGAAAGTAGCATTGCTCCATTGCATTTCTTTGAATGCTATATTAAGTCTGTACAGTGAGGCGCCGATCCTGCGAACTGATCTGCATGGGTGGACCCCTGCAGCCGTGTGGATCCATTTTTAGGATTGGGGATTTAAAGTACAAAAGTTAATATTTAAAGGATACAGGAGTATTGTTAACTTGTCCAACCATGTTACACACATGCAGTATTTCTACTCGTTTTCTTGATGTGTAATATATTAGTATGCATTAAATAGGTATAGTACAGGCTGCACCATGTGCCCATATTAACGCTCCTGCACAGAGCCAATTGTATTTCCAAACTTCGAGTTTTCATTTTCTCACCCTTAACACTAAACTAATATTTGTTTTTTTTTTAATTTGTTGGAAAAGAGAAGAAAAAAATTACCTTCTGTTAATAATGGCAGTATTTGTATGGTCCCAGTGAGATTTTGAAGCTCACACCTCATTGAAATGTATTGGGAAAGTACAGTTCCATTCCTGTCTGCCTATTTGCTGCTGCTGTTTGGCTGGAGACCATTTTCTGCAAGGCTGGCTTAACAGGGCAGCAGCACATCTCTTTACATAGTGATAGCTGTATCTTTACAATGGCAAAAGAGAGACCTTTGTTTTGGAATGAGATACTGGAATGTACAGAGTATCCGTGAAAGGATTGAAAATTGTGGTGAATTTTTCTAATGTTTTTGATGTTAGCCTTTTGCAGGGGGAGGGGAGGGGAAGAGGACAAGGATTTTACTGTGTATTTCACTCAGATATTTACAATTCACTTCTTTCAGTTGTTCTAGCAACTGTAGAGTACTGTAGAGCAGCAGTACTTTACCTAGCAGGTTAAGCAGAGAAAATATGTCACAGGAAGACTGGGATTCATTAAGCTAATTTAAATAATAGGTTCTGATCCTGCAAACACTTAAGTACACACATCGCTTTATACTTGTGAGTAGCCAATTGATTTCAATAGGATACTGCCGCAGGGCATAAAGTTACATAGGTGCATAAATCATTGCAGGATTAGGGCCACAGCAGATGCCCATTGAACCAGTGCCCCCTCATCCCCATCTATAGTCTCTTGGTTTGTTTCTTAAAACAAAAAAAGCAAACCCCATACCTAGCCAAGGGACTACTTACTCATCAAGGCCCCAATTCTGCAAAGACTTACATGTGCTTTACTTCACATACTGTAAAATACCAGACTGTGCTTACTGTGTAAAGTTGCATAAAAGTCTTTGCAGAATCAGGGCCTGTTTATTTACATATAAAGTTTTAAGTATCCCCTGTCTTGAGTGTGTGTGTGTGTGTGTATAAAATAGAAGTGTGCAGATTTATTCCCCCGCTCTCCCAACATTCAAAAATGGGTGAACTACATTTTTTTAAAAAATTGAAAGGGGGAATAATAGCTTTCACATGTGACAAGCATAGAAAGTCTAAGCCAGGGGTAGGCAACCTATGGCACGCGTGCTGAAGGCGGCATGTGAGCTGATTTTCAGTGACACTTACACTGCCTGCGTCCTGGCCACTGGTCCGGGGGGCTCTGCATTTTAATTTAATTTTAAATGAAGCTTCTTAAACATTTTAAAAACCTTATTTACTTTACATACAACAATAGTTTAGTTATATATTATAGACTTATAGAAAGAGACCTTCTAAAAACGTTAAAATGTATTACTGGCACGCCAAACCTTAAATTAGAGTGGCTAAATGAAGACTCGGCACACCACTTCCGAAAGGTTGCCGACCCCTGGACTCTAAGCCAAAATGCTTTGGGTTTTTTTTTGTTTTTTACAGAAAGCAAAGAGTGTCTGAGAACAGGGGGTTATGCTGAAACCATTTTGCAACCTTAACTCTAGTATATTGCAAAATACCCAAATGTTCAGTGTATCGTTTAATGAAAAGACTGTGGATACAAGAAGTGACTTTCAGGAAAGTTTATTTTGGCTGCTTGATAATGACCCTTGTTCAGTTTTCTTGGAGGTATGTGAGGACTAACATTAATTTTCCTTTTATGTATAAATTAAATTCTTATAAAATCCAAAAGGAAAAATACATAAATTTGTAGGCTTAACTTACATTATTGGCCTCACATAGAGAAAGATGAGATCACAAAAGCTTAGTACTTCATCAAACAGTCTTGCAAATCAATAAGCATCCAAGTAGCTTTACTTATGTGAGTAGTCCCATTGACTCCTATGGGACTACTCACATAAGTAGGGTTACTCATGTACTTAAGTGTTTGCGGGATCAGATCCTTGAGTACTAGTTTATACTTAACAAAACTTACAGAGCTTTAGGCTGTATTTTGAACTGCTACAGGAAGGTGAGCATTTGCTGGTGGTCCTTAGAGAATTGTCTGGTCACATACTTAACACTATCCCAATTTTCAGCTGCTGAATTTCATTAAAAGAAGCTAAAATACATTAAACACTTTCCAGATATTTTTCCATATTAGCAATTGCTCTTGTTGACACATGGATGCTATGTGAACATGAATGGGAGAGAAAATTGTTTGTGTAATTCTGAATGAAAGAGAAGGTGTCAATGAGACCATCTCTCTGTTAAACTGTGATATGTCTATAAGAATGCTTTAGAACACCTGGGTGATGGAAAACAGGGAAAAATTTGAGGAGATAGTTTATCGTTTACCAAGCTAGGACATTTTGGCTGGAATTTTGGGAGTATTTGTAATGATCCCTTCTTCCTGCAGAATTTTTATTGGAATATTTAATATTTACAATCTATGGGCTGCTATATTTTACATAGCACCACAAGGAGACACAGCGTTTTACATTATAAACTGTAAGAATTGGACTTCTCCCCAAATCCCGAAGAGTTATTCTCAACAAATTTTGTGGTGATCTGCTGTGATATGTTAATGCTCAAAAATGATAAAAAAATTTCCCCTGGCCTGATACTTAATAGGATTTGAATTTACCAGTTTTCTTCCAGTCATGATGATTTGGGGCGGTCATTCTTCTTCCTCATGTGTGGTGAAATATTTTGGGGATTATAACTTATATATATATATACACGATATGAAATATGAGGTGGGATTTTAACTTTGACAGCCGGAGCCAAGAGGAGGATATTAAAACAGGTACAGAACAGGATTCCTCCATGAGTAATTTCCCTGAAAGCCTTGTTCTGAAGCAGTATGAGTTATCTGAGTGAAAATCGGCCCAATGGCATTTTCTGCCCTCCTAGTGAGGGGACTAAGATGAAATCCCCACTGACTGGCAAAATAGTGACTTTGAGGCTAAGAAATCCATCAAAAATATTTGAAATATCCTCAGATATTTTAAGTGGTATACACTGGGCCTGATTCTCCTCTGTTTGGAGCAGCTTTGTGATACTGTGTGTGCAAAGCAGCTGTAAAGCCGGTTCAGCTGCCTGCTGGAGGATTCTGAGTGATGTAGAGTTGTTGTAATGGTTCCTACACTGTATCCCTTACTGGCATAGGGGATGTGTGAGAAAGGAGCATGAACTAGCATCCATATGCCCCAGTAAAACACAGTTACCTTCAGACTACTCTAATTTATGCTAGAGACCTGAACTGGCATCAGAACAGACCAGGATTGAGGATGGGTGAGGTGCAAAGGGTCTTGACTTGGACCAAGTCCTCCTTAGCTGGGCTGAAGGATCAGAATCATTGCTGCTATGGGTCAGATTTTAATACTTTTAGGTGCTTACAGATGGGCACCTGTTAGGGTTCCCTCCCCACTCTGAACTCTGGGGTACAGATGTGGGGACCCAGATGAAAGACCCCTAAGCTTATATTCCACCAGCTTAGGTTAAAAATTTCCCCAAGGCACAAATTCCTTTCCTTGTCCTTGGACGGTATTGCTGCCACCACCAAATGATTTAAACAGACATTCAGGGAGGGGCCACTTGGAGCCCTATCCCTCCCCAAATATCCCCCTAAGCCCCTTCACCCCCTTTCCTGGGGAGGCTTGAGAATAATATACCAACCAATAGGTTAACAAAGTGAGCACAGACCAAATCCCTGGTTTTTAGGACACTGAAAATCAATCAGGTTCGTAAAAGAAGAATTTTATTTATAAAAAAAAAAAAAGTAAAAGAATCACACCTGCAAAATCAGGATGGAAGATAACTTTATAGGGTAAATAAAAAGATTTAAACCACAGAGGATTTCTCTCTGACTGCTTCCCAGTTACAAAACAGGAATAAAATTACCCTCTTAGCATAGGGAAAATTCACAAGCTAAAACAAAAGATAATCTAATGCATTTCCTTGCTATTGCTTACAATTTCTGATAATTTTAGATATATCATTTCAGGATCTTTTAGGAGCAGGTTTACCTGCTTGGTCTCTCTCTTTGTCCCGAGAGGGAACCAAAACAAAGAGAGCACCAACTAAACCTCTCCCCCACCCCCCCAAGATTTGAAAGTATCTTCTTTTCCCATTGGTCCTTTTGGTCAGGTGCCAACTAGGTTAATTGAACTGATTAACCCCTTACAGGTAAGTGATTTTGTACCTCTGGCCAAGAGGGATTTTATATTACTGCATACATAAAGGTTGTTATCCTTCCCTTTATATTTATGACAGCACCTAATGGGACTTTCAAAAGCACCTAAAGAGAAGACAATGGGAATTAGGCACCTAGCCTGCTTAGCAGCACTAGATGCCTGTCTGTAGATGCCTTTAAAATTTGACCCTGTGTAACCAGATGAGTGTTGCATTCAGTAATAACAAATTCTTATGTGCAGCAAAACATCTGTATCTTGGTAGAGTTTGGCTAGTTTTTTAATGTGAATTTTAACCATAGGGAGACATCACACTTTTCTGAAAAAAATCAAATGATAGTACCAATCTGAGGTCAGTTTACATACATTCCACTGTATGTAGCAGCAAAGAATCATTGTTTATCATAGTGGTTTAGAAAAGATGTAGATAGAGCATGGACAAAAAAGAATGAACTTGTATACAGTCTGTTCATATTGATGGTTCTACCAGGTTAAAATCTGTCACCTTAACATCGTCTGTACATGACTTTGGCTCAAGGTTACTCTTCATTCCCAAAACAAATTAATTTCTACTACTAATGTAATGGGACATTTATCACTAAAATCTCCTCTATCCATCTGTAGCAGTGGTGGGCAACCTGCGGCCCATCAAGGTAATCTGCTGGCGGGCTGCAAGACAGTGTTTATATTGACCATCTGCAGCTCCCAGTGGCTGCGGTTTGCTGTTCCTGGCCAATGGGAGCTGCGGGAAGCGATGCTGGCTGCCGCTTCCCGCAGCTCCCATTGGTCAGGATCGGCGAACCGTGGCCACTGGGCGCTGTAGGCAGCCATGCCTGTGGACAGTCAATGTAAACACTGTCTCGCGGCCCGCCAAAGGATTACCCTGAGAGGCTGTGTGCGTCCCGTGGGCCACAGGTTGCCCCCCACTGATCTATAGCTTTACAAGGGATTTAAAAATAAAAAGTCATAATTTGTACTACAGGATCATGTAGGACTTCACGTGTCTGTCACATTCTGATGAAAGGTGTAGCTGAACTTCAAGTGAAGGGTTGGATTTTCTTTCTCTTAGTTAAAATGAAATAAGTGGATCAAGAAGATAAGCATCCCTCATATTGCAGGAAACTGTATTTGTACCAAAATAGCTTTTGTTAACTGCTACATAAGGATATATGGCCTCTGCAAAGGAATCCCCTAGTGCTGGCTCATTGATTATAGTGAGATTTTTCCTGGGGTGACCTTTTGCATGATCAAGACTTAATTTATGGGAGTTTGGAAATGACAAGCTGAGAGTCTTGTCTCAGCTGTATGCCAGGTTTTCAGGGATTTTCATTAATAGAATGCCAGGTTTTCATTCATAGACTTGTTTCTGCTTGTTCGTTCCTTAACTACATACTCTAACTGCCTATTGTACACTGGGAGTCCCAGGCTGATGAACACCATATCTGTGTAAGTTAAGTGGGAGATGAATCTTAGATAATTCCTTTTTGGTGAGAGAAGAAGCCTTAAGAACCAAGGGCTTGATCCAAAACCCAATTAAATTAATGGAAGTCTTTCCACTAACTTTAATGGGCTTTGAATAAGGCCTTCATGTTCTAATGGAGATGGACTCCAGTAGTTGTGTTACAGCTCCCTATACCTCCAGGTGTGTTCATTCTATAGACTTTGTAGTTTTAAGCTAGAAGTAGTGATACTTTGATGTTTGTCACAGGCTTTTCTTGGTATGACACAGAAAGGCACACATTAATATAAAATCTGTATTGAAACAAATGCAGAATTATATTGATTGAAATTTTGTAGGTGGTGACAGTGGATTGGATGGGTTAGGAGGACCAGGAGTACAACTTGGAAGCCCAGATAAGAAAAAGCGCAAGTCAAATACACAGGTAAATTGCTTCTGATCTCGATTTTTTTGAATAAATAACACACTCAGATGTTGCTAACTTATATGAGTATCTCTTTCATCTAGGAATATCAATCCTTTATCACAGGCACAGATTAGTAGCTTTCCAGTATCTTATAATTAAGTGTTTACGTAAAATCTTAGATCCCTCTCCATTCCCACTCTGGTTACAAGTAACTCCTATTGAAGTTCTTTTAATCCCTGGAGATTGCATGTATCCTGCAAGAGGAGAATATAAAGTCTCTGGTAAATATGCACAGAGTGAACAGGCTGTTCATTCAGTCATGTGGACATGGTTCTGAGGAACAGAATTTAATCCCCAGCCTTCAGTTGTTTGGTGTGAATCTTCAGGGTATGAGTGGTAGCTGCGGGCTGCTGCTTTCCCCATATATGAAGATTTGTGGACTAATGGGTCCATGCAGTTCATGAACCCATTGGCCACACCTTTAGTGCACCCCCATTGTGCTTTCCAATGCAGGGAGTCATGAGGCACACTCAGTACATTGAATTTATACTGTTTGGCTCTTCTGTCCACTGGAAATGGGGCTTCGAGAGAATGTGGGAAGACATAGGATTTGGGTGCTAATGCAAAACATTGATATTGATCATCATCTGTAAAGTAGAATTGTCCTCTTCTGTGTCCACTCAGCACTGTGTCTCAGAATATCTGCTCTTAGTTACTTAGTGGCAAATAATGAGAATAACTTGATTCATGTAGGACCAGTTACCACCTTATAATATGCATGCCCGATTCCTGTTGACTTGGGTGTCTGTTGCTTTTTCTTGGTCAAGTAGTGGTGAAACCCACTGTTGTAGGCATATACAATTAATTTCAGGCTTTTGGATCTCTTAGTTCTCTCTAGTAATGAAGCTTTCCTTTAGCAGCAGAATTATGATAAATATAATGGTCCTGCAGATAAGTTCCTCCTCTTTTGTTACCTCTAATAAAGTTTGCAAGGCAACAGAAATCTGCAGAATCATTTCCCCAGCCTAGGCTACTAAATATTTGGGGCCAAATTCTTGTCTTCTGTGCACACTGTGCATGAGGGAGCTATGTGGGGGTGAGCATGCCAGAACTCTCCCCACAAACTGGACCAGAACGAGAGTCAGTTGCGCAGTCACTCTCTATAGTCATTTATGCAGCCTCTGCGTCCACTAAACCCCCCATGCTCCCAGCCCAGCCACAGTTCCACAAAGTGCTGTCACAGAGCAGATCCCTCTGGTTCACAGAAGATGGAGAGTCCCGCTGGTCAGACTGTCTCCTGCCTGTACACCTTGCAGCACGGATACAGTAGTATTGCTATCTTTTAAGTCTTGCATAGCCTCATCAAAAGTGGGATGGGTCAGGAGAAAGATTTGACCTTTAATTTAGTAAATGTAGCCTGAGAGGAAACAAAGGAAAATCTATTTTTAAACGGTATTTAAACATGAGTTTTTATGTTTTAATTATATGATTTTGCAGGAATCCTGTATTTTTTTTAAATAAAAGAAGGAAACAAAACCACACAGTGAGCATTTTTGGCAGCATGTTGTACAGCTGCACAGTTTTTAAAAATAGTGAAATTAGTCTAAATCACTTTAATGGCATCATGAGTTGTATGAAATAGCTCTTAAGACAAACTCAGAAAATACTTTATAAAATAAGAGTATGTACTCCAGCCACAGAACTCAGTTGGTTTCAACCAGGGTTCTGTATGGGAGACAATGGCAAGAGCAGACTCCTAATAATATAAAGACCAACGGTGGCATTAGACCTGATTACCTGCAAAGGGATCCACTCTTCCAGGGGCTACCGTATCACAAAAATCACCACCACAACTGGTGCCCATATTGGCCGTCTTGGAAGAGAGGCCCAGGGAGGAATGAGCCTGGAGCCTGAACTATTCTCTCTCTCTTCCTTTCTGATGAGACTTAGGGCTCACTGCCAGAGTAGTGTGGGGAAGCTTACACTGATGGTTGCTGCCCATGTGGCTCCTGACTGAATAAACAGAAGACTTTGGTTCACTCGTGCTGCCAATCCAGCTTCTTTATGGTTGAAAGCCCATGTGTTCTTGTAGGGAAGTTTATACGAATGCTAATTTAAATGCTATATTCTAAATATTTTCAGGGATCTTCCTTTCCTCCTCCATCTGAATATGCTCCACCGCCGAATCCAAGCTCAGACCACCTTGTAGCGGCTAATCCATTTGATGATAACTATAATACTGTCTCCTATAAACCCCTACCTTTAGGAAGTCCTTATTTTAACCATCCTGGTTACCCTGGTTTTGGAGGTTACAACACTTTCAGAATGCCACCTCACATGCTGCCCAGAATGTCCTCACCATATGGTGGTTCTTACACCCTCAGAAACCAGCCACACCCACTTCCTCAGAACCCTGTTGGAATGGCTTTTAATCGACCTCATGCTTTCAACTTTGGTCCACATGATAATACAGGTTTTGGAAATCAGCCATCTTATAACAGTGGTCAAATGAGTCAAAATGTCAATATGCCCAGTCAGCACTTCAGACCAAATCCTGGTGAGAACTTTGGTCACATTCCTCCACAAAATACTAGTCAAATACCACACCCTGACATGACATCTAACTTTGGACCTGCAAGCAATCCACATTTTAATTCCCAGTTAGATTCAAACCATTCTTTTGTTCCACCACCCAACACCTACAATCAGACAAAACCATCAGCACAAAAGCAAGACTTCAGTCAAGGTGCAAGCAAAACTTCCAACCAGAACACCGCTACACATCAGCATCACCACAGAACAGATGACATTGTGAATCAAGGTAGTGCTGACTTAAAAAATGTTAATCGAAACAGTGTAGTAAATCAAGAGAGCAACCATTCTCATAATGCAGATAACACTAACAGTAGTCATGCTAATGGGACTCAGAGCAAGTCCCGTCAGCCTAGAGTTACAGCTGAAGGATGCAACTCTGAAAAGAGCAGCAAAACATCTCTCCACCTCAGTCGTCATGGTCATTCATCCTCTGAGCCAGTCTATCCATGTGGAATTTGTACACATGAAGTTAATGATGACCAGGATGCCATCTTGTGTGAAGCTTCTTGTCAAAAATGGTTTCATCGGATCTGTACGGGCATGACTGAGTCTGCTTATGGCCTCCTCACTGCAGAAGCATCAGCAGTATGGGGCTGTGATACTTGCATGGCTGAAAAGGATGTCCAGTTGATGCGTACTAGGGAGACTGCAGGGCCACCTGCATTGAATACTGATGGATGATGACATCCACTGATGCAGTATTGAAATACATACTACAGAGGTATTGCTCTTAATGGTATACTTCATTTTCTATAGACAATCAAGGTTTTTTTTTTTTTTTTTTTTTTTTTTGCTTTTAGTCTAACTATCTTCACTCATGAAATTCCATCTGTTTATGTGAGTATTTAAACTTTGATCAGAAACAGACAACGTTTGAAGATCCAAAATATGTCTGGTATTTGTTTGATCACAAG
The DNA here is from genome assembly GCF_002925995.2 of Terrapene triunguis. Classification (NCBI taxonomy): domain Eukaryota; kingdom Metazoa; phylum Chordata; order Testudines; family Emydidae; genus Terrapene; species Terrapene triunguis. The sequence continues at coordinate 27,616,529 of NW_020664418.1, forward strand.
CAAGTTTTGCATTAAAAAATGAATTACTGGAATTATTGATGTCAGAACATCTGCCTCGATGAATACAGGCTGCCAGCTAGTGCTGAGCCTTGATGGTACTATATATTGGAAGCATTCATTATTGTTATGTTTTATGAATGTCCATTACTGTTTTGCTCATGTCAATGCTATCTGTCCTGTGGGTAGGAGAAAAGATGGAGGAGGTGACATGGAGAAAGAGGAGTTCTAATGAATTTATTTTAAGATGAGCACTAAGGATTTTAATTTTTTTTTTCTTATTCTGCATCTGAAACAATGAATCAACATTGCATTTGATTGTTTTAGTATTTGTGATGTTTACACTTCAAAATACAGTGCCTCCTGACTTCTCAGCAAATATTTAATAGCCAAGAATTCTAGTGAAATCTTAGGTTACTAAAAATTCAGTATTTTTACAAAATATATCATAGCATTACATTTAAAAACACTAAAATAACATCATGGTTGCAAAGTCAACCATTCAAAAGTTAGGGAATGCCAGATTTAGGCCCTTTCTGTGCATATACAGTAGGATATAGTCTTTAATTTTACATGATCACATGCCTCCTCCTAGGTGCCAGGGCACCAGCTGGCAGAGCATTGACAGCACAAGAGAGACCGTCTCCCTGCTCTCATATTTACTGATCTTGTGTGAACTGTGATTTTTTTCAGTGTCTTGTAATTTGGCCAACTTGGGTGAATTTTTATAGGGCTTGGAAAAGTTGTGATCCACCTGCCAAACTTCAGGCCCCTCCTCCAAAGTATGGAAGTGCTAGAGCTTCTCAATTTAAATAATTCTAAGATATATTTTAACATGGGCAACACAGCATATTTTTCCTAAACTTGTTCTTGGAAACAGCTAAACTGTTGAATTTTCCCGACACCTGGCATGAAAATTCAACCCAAACAGTTAAAATTTGGCAAAGTTATAAGCAACTGAAAATGAGGTTTTATAATGAAAGGTGTTGGGCAGCCTTATAATAGGTAGTGCTACTAGATCTGTCTATTATATTTACCCGTATGCAAATGAGTTATAATAATCATTAAAACCAAACCACACTTGTCAAACATGACAGATGCTAGTCATGTTGCTTAATGCACTACTTGAAGGCGCTCAGATACTGTGGTGATAAGGATGGTATAAGAACCTAAATAGAATAGAAACATAAAGGTCACTTTGTGATACATCATCGTTCTTTTAATTAATTTTGATTGTTTACTAATTGAGTAGTTTACAAGGTTCCCCCACTGAGTGTGAATTTGTGAGGTTCTATTGTAACTGTGCTTCTAAACATTACTTGGAGATGTGTTGTCCTTTTGGTGTATGTATGTGTGTAGCTCCCCATTAACGTTATAGGTTATGTATGAGCATAAAGGGCTAGGTACGGCTTGCTTACATTATTAAAGGACCTTCTGCAGTATCTGGAGAATGATGCCCAGAGGTGGTGGTACTTTCTCACACCTTTTACATCGCCTCACTGGGAATCTCCTAGAGGTGTAAAGGTGAATTTGGGCCTGTGTTTTCAATATTACTAGCTCAATACAAAGGCTAACCTTCAGTTTTGCTATTTTTCTTACTGGTTTGATGACTTACAGTAGTAATCTCTGCTAAAGTAATGTCTTCAAGAATTTTACCTGTTGCTTACTGCTTTAATTCTAATTTGTTTGTAGTATTGATGTAGAAATTAAAACCAAAACCTTGTTCAGATAGCATAGGTTCCTGTGGGCCAGATTCTGATCTCTGTTGCACCAGTGCAAATTGTGAAGCTTGTGAAGTTACCCCAGATTTACACTGATGTAACAGAAATCCGAATTCTGCTCAGCGACTAAGAAATCCACCAGAGGCTAAGGGACAATGCTTTCTTTGCTAGTTTGTGATGTGAGTTCTTCTAGATTCCTAATACAAATAAAAGATTCCAGTGTTTGTCCTTAGAAGTCCACTGAACATTTTACAATCCAGTGCAGGAGTCAGATACTGTGTTTAAAATGACCATAGAATTTCCTGCACCTCTCCTCCCTACCAATTCCAGTATTTCAGAGTAGCCACATGCTTTTTACATTTGTTAGAAAAATATTTCCATATGAATGTAACCAAATGTACTAATTGGTTAGCATGTGGGATGGGCCTGGGGTGAAAACCTGTGAGTTTCCACCCAAATGTTTAGTCCTACAAATAAAAGGCATTAGCAAATGCTATCAAAGTACCAAAATTAAACAGCAATCATAGCATTGATATTGATGTGGTCTCAGTATTTCTGAACTCTATTTACAGAGAGCAGATGCATTTGTTTTTAGAGAGTGTTAGCTAATAGTATTTCAAGTATGTATGAGAAAAAGAACAATCATGTATATTAGTAGGGTAGTAGGAATGTCACCTGCTTAAAATTAGAACCATGCTAGTTATGGGATTAGGAGGGTTGGTTAGTATACCTGATTTTTGTAATACTCTACATGAAACAATTTGTATTGAGCTATCATGTAATTCTTTCAATGTTAGTGTTTTAGGTTGTACTGGTGCTTCACACCAAAATATTGTAAGGATTTTGTAAATCTGCAAACCTGGAGTTTTATGGAGAATGGAGGAAGTGGATCCATCCCATCTCCTTTATAAAATGGCTCAGAATGCTGCTTGATAGAATGACTTCTCAGTAGTGTGGCTGCCCAAGTTTTTAAATTTTTAATCCCAGATGAAATAAATAATTGGAAACTTAATTAAATAGTCGGTAACACTGACAAACTTATTTTGCCTTAGACCAGCGGTTCTCCTGATCCCAAAGTGGATCGCAACCCTGTTTTAATGGGGCTGCCAGGGCTGCTGTTAGACTTGCTGGGGTCCGGGGCTGAAGCCAAAGCCCGAGACCCACTGCCGGGGGCTGAAGCTGAAACCCCAGGGCTTCAGGCCTGGGTGGCGGGGCTCAGGTTACAGGCCCTCTGCCTGGGGCTGCAGCCCTTGAGCTTCAGCTTTGGTCCCCCCGCCCAAGGTGATGGAGCTCAAGCAGGCTCAGGCTTCGGTCCCCCCTCCTGGAGTCGTGTAGTAATTTTTGTTGTCAAAAGGGGGTCACGTGCAATGAAGTTTGAGAACCTCTGCCTTAAAATATTTGCACATTTAAAATGGTCTATGTACCGGTTTAATATTCTAATATTGTGTTGTAATTAGTGGTGGGATAAGAGGCACTGCTGTCTATGGATTAGAGTAGAGAGATATGGGTGTCAAAAATTCCATCTTTTGTTCCTGGCTCTTTTTCTGATTATCTTTGTAACCTTAGACAAATCAGTTAAGTATCTGTGCCTCAATTTACTTATCTGTATGATGGGATTAATACTGACTTCACAGGGTGCTGAGAGGCTTAATATTTGAAATCTTCAGATGAGAGACACTGTAGAAGTGCCAAGTATTATAACATATTTAGTGTTTGCTCTATTAAAAACAAAAGTATAATTTTCAGGGCTGCTCAATAAGATACTTTGCTATCTGTATAAATTTCCGCTTATGCCCCAATCCTGCAAACACTCTTACACATGTACTTAATTTTAAGCAGGTGAATAGTCCTAATGAAGTCAGTGAAATGATGTGCATGAAGTTAAGAAAAATTCAGAGTGCTTGCAGGATTGGGGCCTTCATTTGGACTTCATAATTAGATATTCTTAAATGTATTTCTTGGTTTGAGATATTTACAAAATCAGTGGTGTTGAAATTTAGCACCTTTTTACATTTTCTTTATTCCAACTTAATAGAAATTATTCATAACTTCTGCATAAAATAACTACTTCTCATGTGTATATATAATATTGCCTGCCTAAAAGTATCTGTGACATTTTATAAAAAGGTCATGCTTCTTATGTTGTATGTGACTTAAATGACTGTTTCATATTAAAACTAGTCTTTCCTTATGTACTGCTTACATATACCTGTTTTGGGATATCAGTTCAGTACTTTTATACAATCTTGAATGTGTTCCACATTGGTGACATGTATTTTTGCAACAACTTTTTTGTTTTGATTATAAATTAAAGCATGTCTGAAGTAATACATGCATTAGTTCTGTGGTGTGTGGCAAAGTTAATGTATGTAATTCAAATTGGAAGAAAAGTGTCCAGACTTTGTCCAACATTAACCCTATTGCAAGGGATTAAATTACTATGTAATACAAATTATTTCATATCATGATGTGTTTTAAACTACTCTATGAAGTATGTGAAACATTACACTTTATGGATTGGTAGCTGGCCTGGTATCCTTGCATAGAATGAGATATGGTAGATGGTAGCAATTCATGATAACTAATACAGTGAATACTTTTCAAAACACATAGCATTTATGTACAATGTGCCTGATCTTTAAATTTGTTGCTATAAGTGTTTTTGCTTAGTAAGAGTTTCACAGTATATCACTAACAAATGAGTGCACATTTGATTGCATATAACAAGTGTGACAATCCCATTACATCACTTTCTATGTGGTTTAAAAATAATTTCATTGATTTATTTCTCTTTTGGACACAGATATGAAAATGCAGGATATTGTAGACATCAATGTATTTTAAATTTATTCTTGTAATGGTCAATTGCCAATTTTTGTTTGAGGATTTGCTATATTAGAATACTTTCTTCTTTAAAGCCAGAGTGAATTAAGTGTACTGAAAAGCAGAACTCTAAAACAAGGAAATATAACTACCATGCACTACATTTGGTGTATGAGTCTTCTCTCATTTGCATTGAACTAGTATACTTTCTCAGAGGCTCATGTTTTATATAAAAATAAAGGTTCAATTTCAGGCTCTAAGTGCTTTTAGGGTCGGAGCCAATCAAGTGCTTAGTATCATCATTTCTTATTAACTGAATTAGAAATTAAGGGAGCTTAACACCTCTCTGTGCTTAGCATAGAAGTATTAATGTGGTCCTGTATTCTGGCTGGTCCAGGTGTACAACCCTGCACAGCCACTTGCAGAAATTACTCATCCCAAGAGCATAAGAAATACCTCTTTTCACATGTCTGAGTGTGGCCTATGTTGTAGATTTCTGTTACTCTCTTGTATTGACACATGCTTTAAGTCTTTGAATGATTATGGATTCAGCTCCATGTTCTCATCCTTCAAAGATAACTGTGAGGGGAAAAATGTTTCACGGGGAGAAAGATAATGCTGTGACTTAAGTTCCACAGGGAGAATTTTTACATTCTATTTGCATTTTTTGTCACAAACTAGATTATTTTGGTTCAGGAGAAATATAATTTAAGCATTACTCATTGTGCTGTATTATGTTTTATGAAGAATGAAAGGAAAACCTTGACAATGCCAATTTATGTCTTTTATATTCTCAACCATTCACCTTCCCTGGTATACCTGGATGTCAAAGATCATTTTAAAATCTGAAGAACTGTGTAATATACAGAGGGCAATTATACTTCTCATCTCTTTTATGTTTGTTCTTTTCTTTTTCTTTCATCTCTCTTAATGTTGGAATCATCTGGTTCTAAAATGAAAAATGTGGATTTTTAAAATTTGACATACAATCCCTCCTAACTACTTGCACGTATAGAGTTCGGAGTGGATATTGCATTTCATTATGGCCTTTTGATATTTAGTCCATTATGCACATTTTTCCCCTAGTGTAAAGTTGAGTTAATGTAAGGAAGTTACAGATCTACTGCCATCCAGACAGTACATAACATGAGCTGATAAATATTGTTGACATTTCATTGTTAAAACAAAAAATGTTATAACTCTGTCTAGTAGTAGGTATATCATGTTTATGAGATTTTATAGGTCCAGCATTGGTAGAAAATGTATATGGCAAGTTTTCTCACACGCTGCATGTAACAGTGTTGCATTTCTGGTGTTCAGCTTCAGTTGTTTTCAAAATAAAGCTAATTTTTGAGGGGGAAATGCCTGTTGATTTAATGCAGAGAATGCAGCTTGCACAAATTTTAACTTGCCTTGCAGTTATATTGTGAAGATTAATTTGGTTAAGACCCAAACTTGGGCAGGGAGCAGTGTAAAATTTCACTGTTCTGAGAAGGAACTCGGGCACAGTAGCTTCTGGGGTGTTCAGCTAATGTGGCAACCTTTAGAGAGTGCAGCATGTCCCCTGCGGTCAACCAACTCCCTGTCCTTGCCCCTTTGGGAGATGTTACTCTCTTGTAGGGGCACCAGCCCAAAGCAACCCTGGAGCAGAGGCTGCAATGCTGGAAGGCTTCTTGCAACCTGGTCCCTATTGCCTTGCCTGCCTGCATAGGGGTCAGATGTTTGTGGAGTTCTTTGAACATGTGAAGTGCTAACAGTTATTTAATTTATAAAGCTCTTTCACCTTGCTTGGCTCACTGTATAATATAAAGCAGTTAAAACATAGTAAGTCTATGATTTAATGTTTAAAAGCCCAGTGCTATGGACCCATGTTTAAAGCCAAGGGGTTGGATTCTACTCAAGAAAGCATTACTTAGAATAGAAAGCTTCTCTGGAAAAAAGTTCCAAAGAGAAAGGCAGAGGTGGATATCTGAAAGGAGCAGGAAGAAGGGGATACCTATGAAATTCAAAGAGAGCAAATTTAAAATCAGTATTTTTTCTCCACACACAGTTAACTTGTGGCACTCGTTGCCATAAGATGTTGTTGAGGCGGAGAAATTAAAAGTTTTCAGAAAAGGATTGGATGTTTATATTAATAACTAGAAGATCCAGAGTTGTTGTTTTAAAAATAATTCACTATAAGAACTTTGGAAAGGATATAAACCCTCATACTTAAGGGCACAAACCAACCTGTCACTGTTGAGAATTAGGAATAAACTTTCCCTTTGGGTACGCTATACCCTGACTACGTACTTCAGTTTCTTGTTTTTTGCTGAAGAAGCTGGCACATTCCATTATTGGAAACAGAATACTGCACTAGATGGACCACTAGTCTGGTCCAGTATGGCAAGTCTTGTAAGGTTTCACTTCCTATGAGTCATCATAGCAACAGCTCGATCATCTGCAGAATTAAGCCAGAGAGGTGGAATGTCTGAAACGAAGGCTGTCAATGCACATGTACCAGTATGTGGTTCATGAAGGAGGTCTGAAATGAAGCCCATTTCCTCTCTCTGTTAAAGGGTCTACAAACAAGCAGACCTAGCTTAACTTAAAAAAATCAATATTACTTACTTCATTACTAGTAAAAGTAATGCTGTTTAGTTTTTGCTTAAATTAAGAATCCCAGCTTGCAAGTAAACAGATCAGAATTTGTTAGGTATTTTTCGTAAGTTGTACATGGAGCTGATTGGTGTAACCAAAGTAGATGCAACTATAATTATAGTTTCAAGTATCAGGGGGTAGCCATGTTAGTCTGTATCCACAAGAAGTGAGGTTTTTTTACCCACGAAAGCTTATGCCCAAATAAATCTGTTAGTCTTTAAGGTGCCACCGGACTCCTTGTTGTTTTTATAGTTTGTCCTTCTAGAAACTATACTCTATAATTACAGCATGTTCTTTGTAGGTCAAGAATAAATAATGAGCAGTTTGTCTGTAGTACTTTCATTTTGATTGCATAATTTAATTTTTTTAAACCAAAGAATACATCTTAGCAACCTAAGCAGAAGCCCAGGGTTTAGGATAGATTTAGGACTCATTTCCTCAATGAATGAACCCTCCAAGCTCATGGAAACAGTGGTGTATGCACCTGGAGTGAACACAGCTTGGCTCTGGATAGGTATGTTTTATCATTTATTTATTTAAATGTAATAATCAAGACTCCTGGTTCCTAGCATCTAACGAGTAGTACAACAAAAATCCCAGAAGCATTAAAAATAATCATTTAAACAGGAACTCTGCCAGCTAGCCACCTTAATTTAAAAATACAATCTTTACATCTTTTCCTTATCAGCTGATTTATTTATCTTATACCTATCTCTGTAGTCTCTGAACACCTCAGATTAATGAATTATTCTCACTACACTCCTGGGTGGTTGGAAAATATTTTCATTCCCTTTTTAAAGATGGGGAACTGAGGCACAGAAATATTCAAGGTCCAATCCTGCTCCCACTGAAGTCAATGGCAAAACTCCCATTTTGTTACTGCAGCTTCATGCCCAAGTCACATGTTAAAGGTTATATGGGGCAAAGTTTTCAAATGCCTAAATCCCATTTTCCAAAAGTGACTTCGGAGAGTAAATCCTATTGACTTTCAATGAAGATTTCCCCCTGGACATTTAATTCATGGAGCCAGAAATTTAACTCTGATCTCGGTCCCAGTCCCCTGCCTTTTCCGTGTAAGCAACTGCTGATGTTGCCACAGGTGAATAAGAGGGAAAGGATCCACAGAAAAATCTCTATTAATATGTGGTTCATGATCTGAAGAAGTTTTAGAATCCCTGCAATTCCTGATTATATGTGGATAAAATAAATAATACTTAACTCTCATACACCACTTTTTCTTTGAACAATTCTTTGAAAATATAAATTACATGACTATCAGAAAACAAAATCTGGTATCCTTCACAAACACTAAATTAACTTTTTAAGAGAGAGTGTGTGTGTGTAAGGTTGAACTCAATTTCTCTAGCTCACACTAGAACAGGTAAGTCAAAGGAAGACTTGTTGGTTCTTTTGGATTTTTGCAACTAGCTCCAGTGAACCGTATACTTCTGAGCAACTAAAAACCTAGTTTGAATTGTAGAAAATCTATATTGTGTGAGATTGACCCTAATGTATTTAGCCTGACTTTCAAGGGATGTAGATCAGAAGCAGGATCTAATTACTTGTTCCCCTATATTAGACTTAACTTCGGCAGATAGATCTATTATTGTTTGTCTAATGGAGTAAGTCAAACAGCAATCCACAAACTATATCCTAAGTTTATGAAAGAAAGTGAATCCAAATAGACAAACTATTTAAGCTAATATCTAGAATGACATGTACAGCCGAATTACTTTTTACATGACATCTGGAATTTCCAGTGTATCACTATTACATTTATCAGCAGCCTTTAATAGTTTTTTTCCAGAATTTCTAAAACTACTAGCAGTCTATTATGGAAACATACTTTGGATAACAAGAGCTGCATTCCTTTCTCTGCTGCTTTAAGTGTGAGTGATGAAAAGCAGAACTGTGTGCCTGACCTTAGATCTTGGTAAGTAAATGAACTAATATTTGCAGTAGGATTTTATTTGTCAGTTAACCTTTGCTATAGCATTATAGAAAGACCTAAAAATAGTACTTAAAATTGCATTTATTTCCCCCACAGTAACATTTTGAGCCCCATGGAAGGTAAATTTTCATTATTTAATACAATTGTTCACAGAACACAATAGAGAGGGCTCCTGCCCAAACTTTTTTTATAATCTAACAGCAATTTCTTGTACAGTAGAAACTCAGAGTTACAAACACCAGAGTTATGAACTGACCGGTCAACCACACACCTCATTTGAAATTGGAAGTATGCAATCAGGCAGCAGAGACAAAAGCAAATACAGTACAGTACTGTGTTAAACTTAAACTACTAAAAATATAAAGGGAAAGTTTAAATTTTTTTGACAAGGTAAGGAAACTGTTTCTGTGCTTGTTTCATTTACAGATGGTTAAAAGCAGCATTTTTCTTCTGCATAGTAAAGTTTCAAAGCTGTATGAAGTCATTGTTTAGTTGTAAACTTTTAAAAAGCATAACGTTTTGTTCAGAGTTATGAACAACCTCCATTCCCGAGGTATTCATAACGCTTAGGTTCTACTGTACTTGGAAAAAGAACAGGAGTACTTGTGGCACCTTAGAGACTAACAAATTTATTTGAGCATAAGCTTTCGTGGGCTACAGCCCACTTCATCAGATGCATAGAATGGAACATATAGTAATATATATATATATATATATATATACATACACACACACACAAACACACAGAACATGAAAAGGTGGAAGTAGCCATACCAACTGTAAGAGGCTAATTAATTAAGATGAGATATTATCAGCAGGAGGAAAAAAAACTTTTGTAGTGATAATCAAGATGGCCCATTTTAGACAGTTGACAAGAAGGTGTGAGGATACTTAACATGGGGAAATAGATTCAATATGTGTAATGACTAGGGTTACCATTCGTCCGGATTCCCCCGGACATGTCTGGATTTTTGAGCTAAAAATAGCGTCCGGGGGGAATTTGTAAATGTCCGGACTTCTCCCCCCCATGCAGAGCGCGCGTGGCTAACAGGGCAGCCGGCCGGATGGTGCCACTTACATGAGGCTCCGACAGCCAGAGAGAGACTCTCCTTCGCTTCCCCTGCAGCAGAGATCACTCCCTCCCTCCCTGCATTCGCAGATCACCTCCGGCAGTCTGGAGCTCCTCCCCCGCTCCTCCTCCCCTGCTAGCCAGCCTGCCGGGACGAACGGCTCAGGCTGTTCCTGAGCAAGTTCACAGAGACATTAGGCGAAGGCCAACAACAAGGGGGCCAGGGGGGTCGGAGAAGGGGCAGGGAGGTTTTGGATGGGGCAGTCAAGAGATGGGGGGGGCGTCGGGTGTTCGGGGGGGGCTTTCTGGGGGAGGGTGTGGATAAGGTTTTGGGCAGTCAGGGTACAGGTAGGGGGTAGGGTCCTGGGGGGCAGTTAGGAGCAGGGGTCCCAGGAGGGGGCAGTTAGGGGACAAGGAGCGAGGGGGGGGTTGGGAGTTCTGGGGGGGGGCTGTCAGGGGGCAGGAGTGGGGAGAGGGATCGGAGCAGTCAATGGGACAGGGAGCAGAGGGGTTTAGATGGGTCGGAAGTTCTGGGGGGGGCTGTCGGGGTGGGGAGTGGTTGGATGGGGCGTGGGAGTCCCAGGGGTCTGTGTGGGGGTGTGGATAAGGGTTGGAGCAGTCAGGGTACAGGTAGGGGGTAGGGTCCTAGGGGGCCAGTTAGGATGGGGGGAGGGTCTCAGGAGGGGGCAGTCAGGGAACAAGAGGCAGGGAGGCTTAGGTAGGGGGTGGAGTCCTGGGGGGCAGTTAGGGGCAGGGGTCCCAGGAGGGGGCAGTCAGGGGACAAGGAGCGGGGGGGAGGGTTGGGGGTTCTGAGGGGGGCGGGAAGTGGGAGGGGCGGGGCTGGGGCGGGGCTAGGGTGGGGCTCCTCCTGTCCTCTTTTTTGCTTGCTGAAATATGGTAACCCTAGTAATGACCCAGTACTTGGCTGGATCCCTGCACCAACTCAGAGCTCAAATGCAGTTAACAGGACTCTGCCCAGGCAAAATCAGTTGCAGGATAAGGGTCTTCTTCACAGGCACAGGGATCCACCTCCCTGGTGCCCATTGCAGGATTCACAAAGTTAATGTGATCACGATTCACTTAATTTAAGCCCTGATTCTGGAAACAGCTTCTCATTATACACTTGTGATTGGTTTTGAAAAGCTACAGCTATCATCAATTGCACCTGAGAGAAGTTTGCCTCATGTTAAAATGTTTAAAAATCCTGGAAAATCCACAATTTTAAACTAGTATTCCACAATTATTTACCCAAGTTCATTCCTAGGGTGACCAGATGTCTCGATTTTATAGGGACAGTCCTGATTTTGGGGTCTTTTTCTTATATAGGCTCCTATTACCAGGGCCGGCTTTAGGAAGTGCGGGGCCCAATTCGAACATTTTCGGTGGGGCCCCGGCAGGGATGCCTAAAAAAAAAAAAAAAAAACATGTAAAAAAAAGCCTTTCATTTCTTAGCAACCGGTTCCCTATAAAAAATTCTGATTTAAGGGATGTGCCACAGTATGTATTTTTTGTACCAATAGGGTTAACATACGTCCGTATTTTCCCGGGAGAAATTTTTAAATTTTTAAAATTCCTCCCGGACGGCGATTTAAAAACCAAAAAGCCTGACATGTCCGGGAAAATACGGATGTATGTTAACCCTACCTAAAGTTCTTTTTTAAAAAGATGGGCCTGAACTAGAAATGAGCTCCGTTTCACATGTGTGGGTCCCCGCCACTCCCTGGGGTGTGCACATGTGTGGGTCCCAGCTGCTCCCTGCCTCCCTCATTGAAGCAGGTGTGCAGGGTTACTGCCCTGGGAACTGCAGGGCACCACTGGACATGGGGCTGGCTGGAGGCAGGGCTGGGGCTGACTGGAGGTAGAGTCTGGCTGCAGGCAGGGCAAGGGGTGCAGGTCTGGCTGGAGACAGGGGTGTGTGGGGTGGGCTGGCTGGCTTCAGGCAGGGCCACAGCGGGGTGCGGCATGGGTTGGCAGGGCTGGAGACAGAGGAGTGCGGGACTGGCTGGCTTCAGGCAGGGGGGTGCAGCAGGGGTTGGCTGGAGACAGGGCAGGGAGTGCGGGGCTGGCTACAGGCAGGGCAGGG
>NW_020664418.1:27629212-27670174 GCF_002925995.2 Terrapene triunguis
GGGGTTGGTGTGGGCAGAGGGTGCGGGTACAGCCCACCCTGTACGGTAAGTGCCCCCTCCTCCTCCTCCCTCCCCCACCGGGGTAGCAGCAGCAGCCCGGGGCTATTTAAAGGGTCCGGGGCTCCCCTGCTTCTACCGCCCCGGCCCTTTAAATAGCCGCGGGAGCCCTGGGGAAGCAGCGGTGCTCCAGCGGCTATTTAAAGGACCGGGGCGGCAGAGGCAGCTGGAGCCCTGGCCCTTTAAATAGCCCCCAGAGCCCCCCGTTATCCCCGGACTCTGGGGGCTATTTAAAGGGCCCGGGGCTCCCCTGCTTCTACCACCCCGGCCCTTTAAATAGCCGTGGGAGCCCTGGGGAAGTGGCGGGGCTCCAGTGGCTATTTAAAGGGCCGGGGCGGTAGAAGCAACGGGAGCCCCAGACTTTTAAAATAGCCCCTAGAGCCCCGCAGCCCTTCCCCAGGGCTCCAGCGTGGGGCTCTGGTGGCAATTTAAAGCCCCTGCTGGGAGCCCCAGGCCCTTTAAATTGCCCCCTGGGGAAGCCGGGCCACCCCGGTACCAGGGCTTGGGTGCGGGGCCCGATTCAGGGGAATTGGTTGAATTGGCCTAAAGCCGGCCCTGCCTATTACCCCCCAAACCCTTGTCCTGATTTTTCACATTTGCTGTCTGGTCACCCTATTCGTTCTCCAGCTACAAACTACACAAAACAAAATAAAGGCCTGGTCTACACTGGGGGGGGGGGGGGGGAGGGGGGAGTGTTTATGTAAGATACGCCACTTCAGCTACGGGAATAGCGTAGCTGAAGTCGACGTATCTTATTTCGACTTACCTCCCGTCCTCATGATGCGGGATCGACGGCCACGGCTCCCTCGTCGACGCCACTACCGCCACTCGCCCTGGTGGAGTTCCGGAGTCGACGGGAGCGTGTTCGGGGATCGATATATCGTGTCTAGACGAGACGCGATATATCGATCCCCAATAGATCGATCGCTAGGGTAGTCTGGACATACCCTAAAAAACACAAAGTGCTAGTGGCCCTGATTCTCTGTTCCTGAATTTTGTGCCGGTCCGGAGGGCAAGAAGCTAAATCGGTAGTTCTAGGCTCCTTTGCACATCATGGCAGGTTTAACTGGTTTATTCTTGGACTCCCCATGGGCCTTGCTCAGCTGAAAATAGCCAGAGCACCGTGTGCTCATCTCACCCACCCCCTCTTTCCAGCGTGCTGGAAAATGCAAAGGGGAGGAGGTGATCGAGTTGAGCCAGGAACGGGAGCTGGGGGAATTCCCTGTGGGCCAGTCTCACCAGCAGTAATGCAAAGGGGCCCCCCGGCAGAGCAGAGCATCTCTGTTTTTCTCAGTTCCTCTGCCTGAGGTGAGACGGCACTTTAAAGGGCTACGTCAACTTCCAGCTGACGCTGGTTGATCTGAACTTTGTTGAAAGACTTGGGCCCAAACGCGGTCGCTGAAGGGCCGGGACCTCTGCGCCTTTCAGAGTGCGGGAGAGAAGCTCCGTCCCCTGGCTTGGGGGAGTGGGGGGTCTCGTACAGCAGCGGGCGAGAGGCCTGCTGGGGAGGGTCTGCGCGGGGTGAGATGAGACCCTAACGCGGAGCTGGAGCTGAGGCGCTGGAGGGGGTCCGAGGCATGGGAGACTGAAGAGTTTCTGCCCCACAGCCTGTCACAGGTGGTACCCGACCAGGCTTTCCCCTGGTGGCTCTAAAGCCTTCTAGGGTGACCAGACAGCAAGTGTGAAAAATCGGGACGCGGGTGAGGGGTAATAGGCGCCTATAGAAGAAAAAGCCCCAAATATCGGGACTGTCCCTATAAAATAGGGACATCTGGTCACCCTAGAGCCTTCGGCGCTCCCCTGAGGCGGGGATGATGCCTCTGGCCACGCCGGTCATCACTCCCTAGCTGCCTGCACACGGGCCTACAAATCCCGGCGTGCAATGTTCCCCCATGGGCGGGGTTAGCCCAAAGTCCCAGCATGCAACGGTGCCCTGCCTGGGCAGACGTCCTCCTCCGTAGAGCCAACCCCCGCTCTCTTCCCCTGTTACGTAACAGCGGGGCACCACTCAGGCCTGGCTCCAGACCCGGAAGTGCTAGTGGGAGGGCAGCGGAAAGTCTGAGCCCTCCCCTAGTAACCGCTGCAGAGCGCCCTTAGCAGCGGCGGCCATGCCGGTCTGGGTGCGGGATTACAGCTGGCGGCAGACGGACACTGCTGTTTTCCTCTCCCTGCCGATGCGGGGTGTCCGGGTCACCCAGGCAAACATCTTCTGCACTGACCAGTATCTGAAGGTGGGGCGGCTTCTGCCCTTGTCCCCCGCTCCCAGTCCCAGCCTGAGCAAAGCCAGGCCCTGTCTTCCTTACGCCTTTCCCACTCGCCTCTTCGGGGGAGCCCCTAGCCACCACCGACCTCCCTGTGGGTCGGTCTGGGCAAGGAGGCAGCCCCCCTTCCGCTTCCCATCTTCTCCGCCAGCTAGGAATCGCTCCTCCCGTGTCCTTTCCACTCTCATCTGTCTGTCTCTCCCTTTTCCCGCTTTGAGTGTGGCAGCAATAGCCAAGTGAACGCGAGCAACGATTTCTGATCGCTGCTGGGCACAAAGCCTGCCAGAGGTCAGGGTTTTGTCGCTGATGCTCTTCAACCTGTGCCACCAGCCGAGCAACCCTTTAAGAGAGCTGAAAAGGATTTGGAGGGGAGAGGTAGAATGGAATTTGTTAAGGCAGGAAGGAGGAGCCTTCAGACTTACTGCTTTAAGGTGGCAGATGTCTCGCAAGCACAGTGTTTTGTTGTTCTTCAGCACAGACTCATGCGACTGCCACCACCGTGTGTACGTGGGTGCTAGCTGGCAGATACAGACATTAACCTTTGGGAGCTATGTTGGTTTATGCTACAAATATGGCATATTATATACATAAATGGATGAATTAGACAAGGGAAAAGTGATAGAGAGGAGTTTGTCTTCCCCAAACAAACTACAATTTATGGGGGAAAACCATTAAAAAATAAATATTGATTCATAACATAACAGTATTTTTGTTAAACTGACCTATGATAGGTGACTGGGGAAATATTCTTCAGCCACCACTCCTGTGTATCACACTTTAACTACATGTAGTAATTGTTCTGGGTTTATCCTTTACCTCCAATTTTTTCTTTATATTATTGCCTTAAAATCAGATATAGGGTAGACTCAGGATTTTAAACCAAACTCCATCAATTAATGATTTGTAATCCATGGGTCAAATTTTCCACTCGTTTACAGCTCTGCAACCCTGTGGCTTATACAAGAAAAACCGAGGGCAGATTCTGGCACCTTTGGAGAGATTTTCAATCACTGGGTGTTAGGAACTTAACTCCCATTGGAAGTCTTTGGAAGTTGGGCATCAAACTGCCTTTTATGGCTTTGAAAAGTTTCCTTTACTGTAACAAGAAAAAAAATACAACAACATTGTAATCAATGCAATAATTACTGGGAAATTGTGCATACACTTTTAGTTTGTATTAAACTAAATCTTTTTCTTAAAAAGTAGTTGTCAGTGTCCCATGCTTCTCATTGTACTTTGCTGGGTATTTTTTTTCACATGATTGCACTTTTTGTGAATACAGTATATGTATGGAAATTGTAAAGCTGCAACTAGTGTTCCAAAGTAATATACTTTATTACTAGTTTTTGTATTGGTTAATACCATAAGCATTTGCAAGCAACTAATAATTTGCATTATCACTGCAGCTCTAATTCTTTCAATGTTGTTTGGCGTTTCACACTGTATACTAGAATTTTAACTCATTTATAAATATTATTTTAATATTTTAATGAGACAGGTTAAGTTACTGTAAATGATCTCTTCTACAGCAAATTACAGTCTAGTTAGTGGCGTCTCTCACTCTTACCAGCTGTTATGATTTTCTTGGTTTATTATGAGAAAACATTTGCTAAATATTTAAAATATACATTAGGGATTTATTATTTAGCCACAATCTTATTAAACATTTTATTTAACAAAACACTTTTAAAATGAATACACATGTATATTTATTTGCTATTTACATTTTATAGGTAAATGTTCCTCCATTTTTATTTGAAGCCATTCTGTATGCTCCTGTTGATGACACTAGTAGTACAGCAAAGATCAGAAATGAGACCATTTTCTTCACTTTATATAAAAAAGAAGTGGCCATGTGGGAATCCCTGGTTATGGAAAATGGTAAGTTGTCTGCTGTGGAACATAGACTGACTATTTAAAAAACAGGCAAAAAAACCCAAACCCTTTCCCCACAAGAATTCATAGATACATGAAGTAGCACATTGCAGTTTTTTTCTTTATAACAAAACTCATGCATTTCTTCCCTCTCCAACCTCAAGCCCCAGTTGAACAGAGTAACAGAAACACACACACACCAACAAATATTAACCTAGAAAATCAAGGTTCAAAGAACCTTAACTCTGCCCCATGAGCAACCCCTTGAGAAGAACCAAAAACTTAGGCAATGTGAGGCTATAGCTAACACACAGGCTACTTCCAAATGTAAGAACACATTTTATTGGATTGATTTATTCTTAATGCTAGAGAGTGATTCCTCACAGCCATTTCAATGAAAGTGCATCTTTCAGTTTCATCACAAATTCTAATGACTTTGTGCTTATGAAGAGCCATTTGAACTCCACAGAAGTATACAAACTTGCTTTTGGGATAAATAAAAGCAAACTTTCTGCACTGATCTCCAAACAAACTTTTGCCTCCAAATATATAAGTATTGTTGGAAATGTCTGGTTTATTGTATTTAAAATGGCCATAAATAGTCCGTATATACACAAACAAATCTAAGACAAGAAATGACTATGTGGCAAGAGTATGGGGCTTTGGAAAGGCAAGGGATCACATTTGATGTCTGAGATATGTGTATAAAGCTAATATCCTAGAGATGACTGCAGACTTAAGGAAAATAAATCTGAGTTTTCAAAACTCATTTTTGTAAGGTTACCTCTTATGTAGTAAGTGTGGAAGTATATGTTGTGTGGAACATGGAATGTTGGCAATGGCATGGGGCAAAGTAAAGGTTGTTTGGGTGACTTCAGCTGTGCATGTCCATATTTTCCAGTGCTTGGGGAAGATGGTGTTTATGAATCGTTTGAGGGGAGAGGAATGTATGTGTGTGTTTGAAGAAAACTATCAGGTTTTCTTGAGGGTTTTTTTCTCTCCCAGAAATACCAGGAACCTTAGATTATATAGATAGATAGATAGATATCTCATTTCACCATTTTCCATTCTTGCTGATTGCTTCCTCTTTGCATTACAATTATGTTTGACAATGAAAATAAATTAGCTTAACTTTTGTTATAGTTGCTTACTGTCTCTTGTACTGTGCAATGTTTGGATAGCAAACTCTGTAGATGAATATTTAAATCCAAACCAAATTATTCTTTGTGATAATTAAAAAGAAAAAAGAAACATTTCTACAGATTATAGGTCTTGTGGAACCTTGTTATAAAACATAGTATTTGTGTTTAAGTGAAGTTTATATTGTCCCTTTTAAAGATGTGATTAACAGAGGGTTGCATTGTGCACGAAAGCTTATGCCCAAATAAATTTGTTAGTCTCTAAAGTGCCACAAGTACTCCTCGTTCTTTTTGCTGATACAGACTAACACGGCTACCACTCTGAAATTTTTGCCACTCTGTCTCAGATACAATAATGAAATAAATTCTGTTTTCCTGTACACAGTGAATAACACATTGAACCTCAGTCTTAAATTTCTCAAATGATTTTCTTCCAGGTGACAAAGAGAAAATGCAGAGAATAAGAGAGAATGCTGTCATAAAAGCCCAAGAGAAGGCAGATGAAGAGGAAAAATCAAAAGCTGTTACAAAACGAGAACATAAAAAATTTGCTCTGGAGGCCACAATGAAGGTAAATTTCTATGCGACTCTACAATAATTAAGTACAAGAAATATAATCTTAAATAATTGCCAACTAATTTGACAGGTTTGGGTTTAAATATGTTGTTTAAAAATATCTTTTCTAAAGTAGTAATCTTTATTAAAGTGGCAGGAGAGTTTGCATAACTCTTAATTCCTCTTTTACCTGTATATCCATTGCAAGGTCTGGAAACCATATAGAGGAAAACAATTATGAAAAATTATGAAAAAATTAGGACTGTCAGCACATTATATTATAAACTGACTTTTTTTGGTGAGATCAGGCAGGTGTTGGTATCTAAAGGGAGATTAGGATTGCAATAATTTGGCACAAAATGTAAGGCAAGCTCTATATATGGATTAAGCAATGTAGATTCTAAGAAATATTTTATTCATCTTCATTCTGGAATATAAAATTGGTTGTATGCAGCTTTTGCACTACTGCTCATCCTTAGTCACTTACCTCTGTTCTACAATGCTTCCACTCACAAAAAATGGTAACTTTTACATGTCTTTATTCGCACCAAATTGCTTTTCTGCATACCACATGAAATGACCATTTATATTAACTTTTTGTGTTGTTAAGATATTCATAAAATGCAAGATGACTATGTTCCTGGCTTCCCCTCTTCAGAGTAATTCCTTATAAATATGCTAAGCCTGGTTACTTTTTTGTGAATCTATATATTCATAGATTCCCAGTCCAGAAGGGACTATTCTAAACATCTAGTCTGACCTCCTGTATAACTTGGGTCATAGAACTTCCCAAAAATAATTCCAAGAGCATATCTTTTAGAAAAACATCCAATCTTGATTTAAAAATTGTCATTGATGGATACTCCACCGTGATCCTTGGTAAATTGTTTCAGTGGTTACTTACCCTTACTGTCAAAACTTTATAGCTTTTAAAAATATATCAAGCAGAATCTTAGAACTTTCAAGATTGCATATGCAGGAATCACTTTCAGCGTCAGGCAAATGGAGTTATTTCTTGAGTAGAAATGTGGCAGCTATTTTACATGAGCATCTAAATTTCAGGAGAAATGGGAAATTAAGAATAATGTATTCAAATGAAACTGTATATTTTACAGCTCTACATTTCCCTGAGATACTGAGCTGGAATATGGTTAGGATACTGGGTAGAACCCTTACTCTCTTGAATAGTGCCATAGGATCTTTTGTAACCAGAAGTGGTCAGAGACTCCATCAAAAGGATGTAGCAGCTACAGTAGCAAAGTATTCCTAAGTATCATGCGGGAGGAGTGGTCCATTACTGAATCAAAGAAAAGAATGTTACATGCTAAGCTTCTACATATTCTTTGTGAGTCTCCCATCAAGAACTATAAAGCAGCCCAAAGTGCTAAGAAAAATGTAGGTTCTTCAGAATAAAACAACTCAATGAGCATCACACTTTCCTAAAATTTTCTAAGCCTGCCCCTCTAGTAGTGATATTAAAATAGCTCAAGGCATATATTTTTCAAGGTCTGTGAGTTATTTTAAGTATTAATACGTATAAGCCAATCAGTTTCCTCCTTTTCCAACTATTTTTCTGGAATCCCTCAACTCTGTATATAATGTAACATTAATAATAGTGCTATATAGAATTGGGAAGATACTTATGCACTCTCATTTCTGTTCTGCTCATTTTCACCAAACATTACATGTTCTGATAGTTCTGCAATTCAAACAGCTAGAAGAAACAGAGAGAAAAAGAATTGAAAATCTGAAAGAAGAGGAGCGAAAGAAGGTCACTGAGGAGCTGGAGATATGGAAGGAAAAGCAGAGAAATGAGGAGAAACAAAGAAGGATACAAAGAGAAGAGGAAATACGTAGAGAAAGGAAACTAATAGAGGAGAAGAAAAAGCAAGAAATAAATAAAACTCTAAATGCAGGAACTTCCAAGGCTAGAAGTATACTTACAAGAGGTGGTATTTGTGGAATAAAGTTTTACCTTTTTTATAACCTAGATACTATGTTTGTTGTATTAAACATTCAATTCTTAAACCTTTCTAGGCATTTCTGGTATTTTCTACCTTCATATCTAGGTACTGCACTGAACTAGTTATTCTGCTTTTTGACTCCAGTTGGTTTAGTCTCTTGTTTACTTGCTGTCAATGTGTTGAGTCACACATAAGGGCAGATTTTGGTTCTTAGCATTTTTTTTGATCCTTTCTTTCCTTCCGAGCCTCTCAACACAATGCTGTCTTTTTGGTGAGAGTAGAAGGAGGTGGCATTATTCTTCATTACAAGTAATACCATTCCATTAAATGCTTCTGCTTAATGCTAATTTAATAGTGATTTCTGTACACTCCTAAACCACACACGTATTGGATTAAAACAATCTTCTCTCTCATGGAACATAGCTACCAAGTTCCTGATACAAGCGGAAGTGCCTCAAAACGTTAAATGATATTCAGTGTAAAATATACTGCAAAATGATTGGGTGACTTCTGCATATACCCTTCAGTGTAAGCCCCCATTTTCCAAACCCCAGATCTGTCTCTGTATCTGAAATTCATATGAAAACCAAAACTAATTTATATGAAACTCAAATTTTACAAAAGTTTTGTACATCCTACAGGAATTTTACATACTCTGAGTTTAATTGTGTATAACGATATAACCGGGTTGCATAAAACAGCACAATTTAATGTTTTTAGAGCTATTCCTTCAGGATACAAAACAGAAAAACTTGAGGTGTACTTCTACTCTATAAAACTCTAAATTAGGTCTACTTGAAAATATGATGGGAAAAGAGAAAATGAAAAATAAATTTGCTTTCTTCTGTTGTTCTAATTCTATCTTTGCAGCTGGTAGTTCTGGAAATATATTTTCAGAGAAGTTAAAAGAAGAATCTTTCCCTGCTCCTCGATCTGCTGGTACTATTAAAATTAGTTTCACATCTCGGGTGTTTCCTACAGCTCTCAGAGAATCCAGAGTAGCAGAAGAGGAAGAGGTAAAGATAGTTTTCCATTTTGCGAGGGTGCTCTCACTGTACTCAGAGGTGCTTGTTGTGCTATTCATTCATGTGGCCATTTACAGTCTATAGCAGGGGTCGGCAACCTTTCAGAAGTGGTGTGCCGAGTCTTCATTTATTCACTCTGATTTAAGGTTTCACGTGCCAGTAATACATTTTAATGGTTTTAGAAGGTCTCTTTCTATAAGTCTATAATATATAACTAAACTATTGTTGTATGTAAAGTAAATAAGGTTTTTAAAATGTTTAAGAAGCTTCATTTAAAATTAAATTAAAATGCAGAGCCCCCCCGGACTGGTGGCCAGGACCCACGCAGTGTGAGTGCCACTGGAAATCAGCTCATGTGCCGCCTTTGCCACGTGTGCCATAGGTTGCCTACCCCGGTCTATAGGAATGAATCTTCTATTGCTTTACTAAGCCAAGCAGGGCAGCTCACGTTTTGGTAGTAATATTGTTGGAAATAGAAGTTACAACGTGGAAGTCTTATTCTTGACATGAGACTGATACAGCTTTACCAATCTTCCTGTAATTTCAGTAAGTCATATGTACTTCTCATTTCTTTTCCTTTGTTGAAATTAAACTAGAGATATTGTGAACAATTGAAATGGTCACTTCTAATTTAACTGCAATATAAATATATTCTCTTCTATACTTATGTGGAGTAGTGGTCATCCACCTTTAACTTAAGATAGTTATATCCCTTATTATCCATTTCCTGTGGTTGTAGAGTGCTGAATGTTGCTTTGGTCCTTCCTGTCATCCTTTATATATTTCTTTGAGTCCTGTTATATACATTCCAAGTTTGTATTTCCTATGAATTTCCTGCTGAATATGTACAGGTTGCTAAGTTAGTTTGAAAAGTAAACTATTCTATATCACTGATCGCTTTTTCCATCATGGATGAACTGCAAATTGAAACTTTGGTTCTACTGTGTAATACGACTACTATAGCAGGGAAAATAGGACTATAAATTTAAGTCATTGAAATAATTTATGTTAAATTTCAGTCTGGAAAAACAGTCACATTATTTCTTGAAATTATATTTTTAAAAGAAACACAACTGTACCAAGTTATTGTAATCACCTTCAATATGCACAATAAGTAAGGCCCTACTTAATTCATGATATTGCAGAAATTGTGGATCTCGCAATATTTGGCTTCCACTGCAGTTTTGACAGCAGGAGCCGCACCATGCAGGAGGTTGACAGTGGGACCCCCAGGAAGCCGACAGTGGGAGTCCCTGTTTTCAGCCTCGGATGGGAGCTGAAAAGACGCCAGTTTCCCATTGATTCCTCAATCTTATTTATGTGTAATATTAAAAGAAATGTTTCCAACTAAATTACTTTTCACCTAAGATGTGATCAGATTTACAGAAATAGCTTGTTTTTATTTTAAACTGTTTTAAAGAATTATACATTTATAATTGAATTCCATACCAAATTTCACTTCATATACAAGGATGAAATGCATTCTGTGGGGTAAAGATCCAACTAGATTATGACATTTTTTAGTCTAAATTCACAATCTGTTCTTTGGGACTCTGTTGGATCAGCATTGATACATTCTTCTTTGTAATCACAATAGACAAACAAAAAACAGTTTAGTAGCCAGGCAGTACTGCACCCTTGCTGCTCATTTAGAAACAAAATATATGAGGAAACTTAGAGCTTTTCTTGAATCAACAACTAGGTGTTTCTACCAAAAAATGGGATAAAAAAATATTTCCTGCATAAGTGAAAGGATGAAAGCAAAATGAAAACCTAAATCTCAAAAAGTAAATCCTATAGAAACAAAATGCTAATATGTTGCACACACATCTTCCTACCACAGTGGCTCCATAAGCAAGCAGAGGCTCGTAGAGCAATAAATGCTAATTTTTCTGAGCTGAAGGATTTAAATGAGGAGGAGAAGAACCCAGACTGGTTGAAAGACAAAGGAAAGTGAGTTAAACTCATTCCAAGATATGCTTACAATCATGTATCAGAAACATAACTACCGAATGCATTATTTTTAGAAAATTAAATGCTGATTCCATTTTTTAGTGTAGAAAATTTTTAGTTTGTATGTTACCCTTCCATGTAGAATTTTATTTTCCATCATTGTTTTCACTGGATGATTTACAAATAATGTATACACCACATCTTTGAGTTCTAGGAAAAATGCCTTATAGTGAGCGTGTGGCCTAGGGGATAGTGCACTGGATTGGACTCGGAAGACTGCCACTGGCCTGCGAGGTCACTGGCCTGCTTAGGCAAATCACTTCCCTCCCTGTGTCCATGTGTAAAATGGGAATAATGATGTTGACCTCCTTTGTAAAACTCTGCAATCTATGGATAAAAAGTGCTATATAACAACTAGATGGTATATTAACATTATTATTATTATTATTATAATATGAGACGCTCAATCTATTTAGTTTATTTAAGAGAAGGTTAAGAGGGGACTTGATCATAATCTATACGTACCTACATGGGGAAGAGATTCCTAATAGCAGATGTCTCTCTAATCATGCAAAAAAGATCCAATCGTTGGAAACAGAAGCTGACAAATTCAGACTAGATGTAAATTGCAAATTTTTAACAGGGAAGGTAATTAATCCATGGAACAATGTACCCACTGACGTGGTGGGTTCTCGATCACTTGAAGTCTTTAAATCAAGACTGGGTATCCGTATAAAAGATATGATAAAGCCCAAATAGACATTATCAACTTGATGCATGAATTATTGGGTGGGAGTCTATGGCCTCTGTTATTCAGGTGTTTAGACTAGGTGATCGTTATCTGAGAAAAGTCTGGCATTAAAGTCTTTTAGTCGTCTGCACCATATCTGTGGAAATATGCTCGCTTTTCCTCTTCTTCAATGCTGTGTTACCTTACTTTGTCTTAAACTTTTGCCAACCTGGCTGCCAGCATGAAGTTTGAGTAGACTGTATCTACATTGTTTATTATGTCATCCAAAATGTCATAAATGATCAGTTTTTAATGGTATTTTTTTCAATTTGTTTGAAATTGTTAGTTTAGTGCAAATTGTTTACAATAGGTAGGCATTCTCTATTGTATTATGTTTTTCCTTGTTTTAAAATGTACTTTTTATTATGTTTTCAGCAAAATGTTTGCAACAGGAAACTATCTTGCAGCTGTAAATGCCTATAACCTGGCAATTCTGTTAAATAATAAGATTCCAGTACTATATCTGAATCGTGCTGCTTGTCACCTTAAATTGAGAAACTTGCACAAGACCATTGAAGATTCATCTAAGGTATAAATATATTACACAAAGTAGATTTTTATAGTTAATCTCCTTATAACATGGATATGATATTAAACTAACATATAGCTACTTTTTCTGTCAAGCAAGAATGTAAACAGTTATGGACACTATATAACAGCTTAAGTTAGATACACTGACAATGATGTGTCAACATTTTGGATTGGTCAGCCCTGATGATAGATAAAAATGACTATTAAAGGGTTACATTAAAGGAGAAATGATTGGCTAATGATGGTTTCAAAATTTTTGTTTATGCAGTATAATCGCACAAGTTGGGACTTGATAGATACAGTAATTCTTCTTTAATAAAAGAATAGTGCCCTTCAAGAAAAGAACATAAACAGATATACTTACTCTTTTAAAAAAACTTTTAGTGACAAAGTTTTATAGAATATACCCACATAAATTTCATAATCTGTCATGTCATTCTGCACTTAGTATGAAGAATTAAAAAAAACAAACCCAACAATAATCCAAAAAATTCTCTTAAAAGATTGCTGGATCTTCTCAATATTTGATCAACCACTGCTTTTGGAAAGACAGAAAAACTCTATGTTCTGTTATCTAAGAGTGCTTCAGCACAATTTGTACTGTGTTTTTACTTAGTTTATTTAAAAAAAAAAAAAGTCATTACATGACACATATGGATATTTTGGAAAAAATGGGCCTCAAAATCATTGTTTTGAATTAAGCACTCCATGAGGCTCTAAACTTGTTTTTCCTAGTGACTGTAGTAATGAGATCAATATTTTGTTTGTAGCACTATTAGTGATATTGGACTATGATAATGGAATATATTTGTTGTTTACAAATAATCGTTAACACTTTATGCATCAACCTAAGATCCAGATTCTCTATTGTGGGACAATTTGCACTTGTAAAACTGCACTTGCATTTTCGCACCTGCAAACAAATTGTGAATGCAAATCTTAGTGGTTACACCATAAACCATATAATTAAATGAGAATGCAAATTTTTGTGGGTGCAGTTGTATCTGTAAATGGGAGGTTAGGCCACAGAAAATCTGTCTCTAAATATCTTGGGTGTTTTTATTTGTAAAGGCACTAGAATTACTGATACCACCTGTTCCAGACAATGCTGATGCTAGAGTGAAAGCTTACGTGAGGCGTGGGACAGCATTTTGTCAGCTGGAATTGTATGCTGAAGGTAAGAATTCAGGCTCTGAGTTTGCAAACGCTTATGCATGTGTTTAAAATTACATGAGAGTAATCCGATTAGGATCAATGAGGGCTACTCATATGCTTAAATCTTTTTAGTATTGGGGCCATAATGTTTAAAGAACTTCTGTTTTTATTGCTGATATACATATATGTATAATATGAAACATTACAGTTAAATAATACAGTTATATAATAACATTACAGTTATATACTGCAAAAAGTGAAAAATCTTAAACTCCCAAATTTTTCCAAAGATGTAAAAATATAAACTGTAAATATTTTCTTATGAAGTCATCAGCAACATGTCTTTTTAAAACATTATTTTTATTCTGGAATGTATAAATTTTTGACAGGTAAAATATTTCCCCCTGTATTTGTTAGAAAATCTGTAATAATTGTGCGTATCTATTGAGCTTTCTAATAATATGCCACTCTTATCTCACAAGGCAAAGTTAAAAATGAGGGAGAAGGTATGAGGTACATTTTTAAAATGCCACTATTTAAACTCATATTCTTTTCCCTCTACTCTGGTCATGTCCTCTCCTTTTGAATAATTTTGTTGGCTTTTCTCCTATTGCTTTGTATCCAGTTTGAGACTATATAAACCTTTTCACCACTTACATCTGTTTTATAATTTCTTATTCCCCCTTAAACTCGTTACAGCTTTTCAAACTGCTCTATTCACAGGTTATGGCTTTGCCTGCACTAGCAATTCTGTTGGTAATAGTTTTGTCAGTCAGGGGTTTGAAAAAAACACACCCCTGACTGACATACATTTCACCAACAAAAGTGCTGGTGTGGACATTGCGATGTTGGCAGGCTCCTGCCAACATAGCTAACGCCGCTTGTTGGGGCTGGTTTAATTATGCTGTCAGGAGAGCTCTCTCCTGCCGGCAAAGAGCAGCTACACAGGAAACTTTACAGCAGCACAGCTGTAACCTTAAAACTGTACCGCTGTAAGGTCCATAGTGTAGACATAGCCTTAGTTTTCTTTTTGCATTCTCAGCTTCATGCCTTCCTACATCCTTTTTCTCCTCTTCAAAACCCACTTCTTCCAGAAATATTTCTTATTTTCTTCTCATCAGTAATCACTGCATCACTGCTTATCGGAACAGTACATGTATCTATTCTAAATTAAACCCCAATCCTGCAATCGAATCCATGTGGTTGGACTTTAGTGCCTGTGTACATACCTAATAACTTCAGTGGAGTACCACAGAGACTCAAGTCTCTGTGCAGATCCAGTTGCAGGTTTGAGGCCTTAGGAGGCAGGCTCTTTAGGGCAAAGAATGTGACTAAGTGAGTTTGCAAAGCACCATGTAAATATATAAAAGGTTCTGTTTTTGTTTTAGAATAATGTTTTAAGTTTTAATAATAGTTTAAGATTTTAATATAGCTGTGTGATATTTCCATTAAAAACAATTTTTAGTCTTATGAAATTATTAAATAAATACTTGCATACAGCCCAAAGTTAAAGACCATATTTTGTTCTGCTCCAAATCCCATTCAGTAAAATTATCTGAAACTCAAGCTCCCTAACCTTTACTTGCATATAACTTGGGGAAAGTTACTTCCAACTAGTTGTTAAAAAATATAAATACTGTTGTATATAGGATTAATAATTTGCTTGTTGTATTAATATTAGGTCTCCAGGATTACGAAGCTGCTCTCAAGATCGATCCTACAAATAAAACTTTAGAACAAGATGCTGAGAAGATTCAACATATAATTCATGGAACTGCACAAGATTCTTAACAAAGTCTAGAATCAGCATGGTGGTGTATTTAACAGACTGGAATCAGGAAAACACTTATTTCAAATTCTGCCTAAGCCAGTGAAGCCACCAGACATTTTGTTGCTGCACTCATCCCAGTTATAAAATTGGGTAAAAGAGAAGTTACTTCTCATAAGAACTACTATAATTTAGGTAAATATAGTGCAGAAAGAGAAGTAAATAATACACATTTTATTTTCTTACCTGTTTCCAAAATTTTCATTTGTTTTCTTTGTAGGAAATATTGACTAGCCTGAATAGCAGAACATAATTTACTATATTTAATTTCAAATCTGTTATTAAGCAATCAAATGTAGTCTCATGGATTTTTAAAACAACTTCAGTGGTTTAGTCAACATTATTAACCATGTTAATAGTTTTGCTACCAAAGTTAAAGTGCTAATGTAGAAAGGAACAGCCATCAGAACTGATGTGAAATCAGAAGCCATCCAATTAGAAATATTTCACATAGGACTAGAAATTACATAATGCTCATATTGTATATGAATTTGCCAAAACAACCCACCCTAAAACACTTTCTTAAAAAACTGGAGCCAAAACATTCAGCTCCCATTGAAGCAGGGCCGGCTCCAGGCACCAGCTTGTCAAGCAGGTGCTTGGGGCGGCCGCTCCGGAGAGGGGCGGCACGTCCAGGTATGCTGCGGCAATTCGGCGGACGGTCCCTCACTCCGCCTGGGAGTGAAGGACCTCCCGCCGAATTGCCGCCGCAGATCACGATCGTGGCTTTTTTTGTTTTGTTTTGGCTGCTTGGGGCGGCCAAAACCCTGGAGCCGGCCCTGCATTGAAGACAAAGTTTTCAGAGCTTGGTGCCTCTCAAAATCAGGCTATGTATGTAGGTGCCTAACTTTGAATTTAGGTAGTTAACATCAGGCACATGACTTGGAAAATCTTGGTCTGGGAGAGGGTTAATATAATCCTTGTAAAATGCAGTAAAATATTTGAGTGTTAAGCAATGTATATTAAATGTTTCTAACCTATTCAAAAAGATTTGACATATATTGATTGAACTGACCAAACAGTTATGATGCAATTGTAATTTTGTCAGTAGTAATGCATTTTAAATGAAAAACAGCAAGCCTACTGTTGGCTAAATACATCTGTAGATCTTTTATTTCATAATGGCATTAAATTAATTTTGTTATAAAGTGTCCTATTAATGGATCACTTAAACCTGCCAGAATCTTAAAGTACATCTACACAGCAATTAAGCACCTGTGGCTGGCCCGGGTCAGCTGACTTGGGCTTACAGGGCTTGAGCTATGGGGCTCTAAAATTGCTGTGTAGACATTTGGGCTTGGGTTGGAGCCTGGGCTCTGGGAGATGTGGTTGTGGGAGTGTTGGGGATAACAGGATAGGAGCTTAACTGGCCCTGTTTGAGACTAGGGAGCACCAACAAAATATGACTATCTTCCCAAACAAAACCAAGTTGGGCAGCCCTAGAGATGAGGAAAAGAGGAGAAGCTGAGAACCAGTAACCAGTTGTGGATCCCTGATTCTCCTCCAGCCCCAGAGCAGGTTAGAGCAGCCTGCAGGCTGCCTTAATTTGTGCCAACTGGTTATGGTCCCTAAAGACTACATCCCATCTGGATATAGCGAGAGCACATTGTGCTCAAGGCACTTTCTCCCTGCTCCTGACATGCTCCTTTCCACCCCAACATGCTTCCATGCTGCAGTGAGGCAGGTTACACTTGTTCTATGCCCCATGGGGACTCTCCCATGCCCGGAGAATCCCTAGAGGATATGTGAATGGTTTCTGCTCCCTTTATGCCATCTGCATTAAATGGAGTGGAACAGGGCAGAGAATCTGCCCCAAAAGTACCGATTGTGGCTGTTTGACTTTTTTGAACTAAAGCCTGGCCCTTAGGCTGAAAAAATTGGACCCCACTGGGTTTGTTAATGTGGTCTGGGATACCATTATACTTGTTTTAAACTTTTGACTGTTATTTCTGAGTATGCTTGGCATTGATGGCAAACAGCTATGCATTACTTGATCTCATTCTGAATTTCTTTCTTAGGTTACTAATTCGTTCCTGATTTGACAATTTGGGAATTTCTGACACTCTGGGAATTTTATGCAAGAGGGCCCTGCCACTCCTTAGAACCAGTAGTAGACACTATATTACGCCCTCTTTAAGCATGGTGAAGCAGCTGTGCATAATGCCTCTCAGTTCTCCCTCTGTTTGTTATCCCTAATGCAGGGCTGTGATTAGCATTCACCCATTTTTGCTTAAGTGTAACTTTTTGTTTCTCACTTATTCTGAATGCCACTTCTTTGGGACCAAAAGACACAGTTACTGATGTTCACAAGGTATTATCTGCCTGAAGTTTTCATTGATTCTATGCGTTTTTTCTCTGAGCTGTCTGTTCCATACAGTGAATGTTTTATTCCAGAGCATGTGATTTATATTTAATCTTCTGTTCAGACTATATTTTACATACGAGGACAAAATGAACCATACTTGCATAAAATTCCCAACCCAACTTTTAGCTGCCCTCAACCCAACCTCTATATTTGTGCCTTCAAAACCCCTATTTATCAAGCAAACGTGTGCACCTAACAAAGATTTGTATGAGTGAATTCCCATTTACCCATTGCTAAAAATATGGTCCATCCATGTTTAAATATAGAAGTTCAGTTACTTTTGTTTTCATATTTGTGTACCCTTCGGTTTAAATTAGTATTTTAAGGTGCATATTGTAACAGTACCTATAGATTAAAACATTTGTCTCACATGCAAACCTCAAATTAAAGGGCTGTACATGGGGAAAACTACATTGATGTTAAGGATAGATGGCATCCCCCCTTCAGCAACTCAGAGGCAGTGTGCATAGCTTGGTTTTGGACACTACATTTCAGCCAGTAAGTTGGCTGCAAACTGTTGCATTGCCTCCCTCAGACTTGTGTTGTGTTCCAGTCGATCAGTGCATTTATCGGATCCACTGGCTGTTATCCTGACCTATGCAAAATACTTTCCCCATGTTTTGTGCAGAAAGTTTACCACTGAACCTTTTCTCCATGCAGAACTGTACAGTCCCACCTCCCCTTTATGCAAAAAATGTTGGGAACAGCTTTAAGGTTTTGACTTTCCTCAACTGTGGAAGGAGTTGCAGAATTTGTCTCTGCGTAAGTTGCACAGTACAAATACTAAGACTGAAGCAGAATACAAACCTATTAAAGGACAATCTGCTCACATCAAAATTATATTGAGACAAATTCTGCACTCACTTGGCTTCCTTGGGGTTGCAGGTGGTTGAAATATTGGCAGGATCTGATCAGTTTAAAAAAAAAATAGTCTGGCCTTGTAACACGGGATCTGACACTTGTTTTGAACATTAACCTCAAAGATCTATCCTCTCAGGTGAATTTCTGTTGCACTTAGCTCTTTAATGTACAATAAGTGTTGTGTTTAACACATTCATTTCAAGACATATACTTTATTCCTGTATGGGTTGATGGACAGAAATTTATTAAAAAATACTCACTTAAAATCCTTTTTGATCCTTGTAGTAAAAAAGTGTTTTACTGTAATATGTATTGACACTTTACTCCCAAAATGGACAACAAAAATAACAAGCCTGCATTTTGTTTTCCCAAAGCTAAAATGACTAGTCCTTTCAGTAAATATGTGAGAAAAGTAAGATAGTACAATTTTACAGAGTATGCTGCATATTTGGGTAGTCATATACCCTACTTCTGTCAATGGCAGTGTTTATATAATTATGTTGAGTCAAACCACAAGTTAACAAATGTTTTGTAAATGTTTCATCCTTTGGATGGTAGGTACATGGTACCATTTGAGACGTAGGTGGTATAGCACCATATTCACTTGAAGTTGTTTTAAACAGTAAAAGCTGAGGGTTTGTCAAGAAATTATTGGTAGTGAGTGTCTTTGGGTCCAACATACAGGAAAACACAGGATTGCCAGGATTTGCACAGGAAGGCAGTTGAACAGATTTGATTTTCTCAGTGTTGGTACTCGATGGTAGCATCTCAGCAGAAGTCATTTTCTTTTCCTAATTAAGAGATAATTTTAATGAGTTTCTTCTCTTTATAAATAATAGGGAAAATAATATTTCAGTTAGATTCATATTAAATCATTGCTTTTATTAAACAAACAGATATTAGGAATCTGATCAGTACATAAATATATAATTAGTTTAATTACTTGTGTATGGAAAGTAATGTGTTTCCTGAAGGAGAAAGCTGCAGGGAAATTAAGCCATGAAACTTGAAGGAATTTTTCCCAATTTTCACAGAGTTTTGTTGTATGCTTCTGCAATGCATTGTACAGGTCACTTACATATTATTCAGTTATTTACCTGGATCCAGTTACTTTAGTGGTGTGCTATTTTAAAGATGGTAAGTAGGTAAGCTCCAGCAAAAAGTAGCACAATGAAAAGAGGGTTATGTAGCATGTGAAACCCATGCTTGGATTCAGACTCATTCTTTCACTCAAATCTATAACACCTTCTGAGTGGGTTAGATTTGTGGGTAGGAGGAATAATAATGCTAACACTTACAGCATGTTACAGCTTCAGTATAATAATTCAGAAAGATTAATTTGCACAGGGGAAAGGGTAAACAAGCATACTTTAATGCTGCTTATATTTGTGGGAGAAGGGGGCATTTTGCATAATTCTAAACTTTGTCCTAAAGTTTTACATTTATTTTTAAATGGCTTGATTCCAAATAAGTGTAATTTTAAAATAGTCTAGTAACTTACTGATACAATCCTCTGTAGGCACTGAAGTGAAGGAGGGCCTAATTCACATCTTTGTTTCTACTATTTCTGGCTTTCTGTCAGTTTAGAAGAGCAGCTTTTATAGTTTATATTGTGGAGGGCCTACTATATTGCAGAGGGGACAGAATTCTTTTTCAAATGAAATTTTAGAACATGTGGAAAATTGCAGAGACCTGATAATCCTGGAACATTTTTTAAAATACCATACCTTTCTCATATCCGTGGACATAAGTTTATTTGTGAAGGCTCCATTCCATAGTAAAGAGTACTCCATAGCATTAAATAATCAATAATTGCTCATTACTAACTAATGATGTGACATGGTGGCTGTTGTCCCAGCCAGCCATTTGCTTGAATTACAGCATTCACTAAAGTTTAAATATATCTAGCATTAGTGTTCTTTACCTTCTCAAAAAGAAAAAAAAATATTGTAGATATCACCATGGAACATTTGGAAGAAATCTTTTCCCTTGAGACAGAAGGTTGGGTTCAGGTTCCATAAACCAGTGGTTTTCAAACTTTTTTTCTGGCGATCCAGTAGAAGAAAATTGTTGATGCCCGTGACCCAACGGAGCTGGGGATGAGGCAGAGGGTTGGGGTGCGGGGGTGAGGGCTGCGGGGTGGGACTGGGAATGAGGGGTTCATGGTGTGGGAGGGGGCTCTGGACTGGGGCAGGGGGTCAGGGTGTGGGAGGCGGGGTCAGGGCTCTGGGCTGCGGGTGCAGGCTCTGGGGTGGAGCCAGGGATGAGGGATTTGGGGTGCAGGAGGGGGATCTGAGTTGGGGGGGGGCTGGGGCAGGGGTTGGGGCGTGGAGTTGGGGTGCGGGCTTACCTCCGGCAGCTCCTGGTCAGCGGCGCAGCAGGGGTGCAGAGGCAGGCTTCCCGCCTGTCCTGGCACCGCGGACCGCGCTGCGTCCTGGAAGTGGCCAGCAGCAGGTCCGGCTCCTAGGCAGAGGCACGCAAGAGGCTCCGCGCGGCTCTCGCCTGCAGGCACTGCCCCCACCAGCTCTCATTGCCTGGTTCCTGGCCAGTGGGAGTGCGGAGCCAGTGCTCGGGGCGGGGGCAGCGCGCAGAGCCCCATGGCCCCCCTGCCTGGGAGCTGGACCTGCTGCTGGCCGTTTCCGGGGTGCAGCATGGTGTCAGAACAGATAGGGACTACTAGTTTTTACTGGCCGACCACCAGGGTCCCTGGGAGCTGAGCAAGGCGACCCGTGCCTTGCATTCCGGGTCGCGACCCAAAGTTTGAAAACCACTGCCATATTTTGTCTAATCCCTGTGTCTAATACTAGTCTGATTCTATAATTCGGGACTAGACAACTGCTAGAAGTGGCAGTCCTTGGATGAGCTATTCTAACCAAGATCTCACGTGGCTGTCAAAGGTGAAAGTTCCCTCATGTTTTCAAATGTGGCATAAGATTGATGCCTTGCTGAGATTTCCAGCTTCACTAAAACAGTCTAATCTGTGTATGCGCAATTGCTTGGCTCAAGACAGTGTGATGTGGAGGAGGAATGAGAGCACAAGGTTCAGAGTCGGGAGGCTTAATGCTGGTTCTGCTATTGCCAGGGGCTTTCCCTACACAAGCGATGTCCCAGGATTGGGAAACACTAGTCTAGATAATACTTAGTCCTGTCATGAGTCCAGGGAACTGGACTAGATGACCTCTCAGGATCCTTTACAGTCCTATGATTTTATGATTCAGCAATCAATGGCCAGCAGTAGGCATAGGGCTCAATACCAGTGCAACTAAGTATAACTAGACAAGGACAAGGTGGGGTTTGCACTCTTCATTACTGAATTGGGGATATTCCTGAGTTTACAGAAGGCCTTAATAACTATCCCATGCTTTGAACATGTATAAAACCATAGAAGTGCAAAATTGATTCCTTTATAAGAGAATTTAAGGGTTGCCAGATTTACTTTACCAACCTTTTCTAACTGATAAGTGTTATATGAAAGGTAAAATAGGAAACCAGCACTCAGCTTATTTATTTATTTATTTTTAAATGCATGATAAACGAATGACTCTAGAGAAGAAAACTACTGAAATGCCAGTCCTACAAACTTTTCTATACTGCTGTTTTTCAAATGAAGTCCACAAAAGGATAGTTTCCCCCCCCCCCATGCTAAGGCGAGTGTGTACTAAGGATTAACTTGCTGAACTTCTGTATTTCTATAAACAACTGTTTTGTTGTGGAGTTTAGATAGGTGGTTTAGTAATTTTTTTTCAGAGAAGGCAATTTCCACAGTTTGAACTGACGACAGACAGATCCCTTGTCAATATATTTTAAAAATCTATTCTCTAAATTTCTCAAGTGAAAGGTTTGGTATTTTCTTTGATTTGCCTTTTCTTACAAATATGTAACTTGCATATTAACTCCTGCCTACTATCCACAAAAAAAGCCGTACCAAAACAAGACACTGTACTGTACACTTCTCCCCCTAGGGAGAGGATGAGAGAACATGTATGGCAGATGTTAGTCATGTGGTTTAATGCATGACTGGAGGGTGCGCTGATACTATGGTGATGTGCGTGGTATAAGAACTGATCCAGAATTGTATTAATTCATTTTGATGAAATAAGTCATTCCAGTCTGGTGACCTTTAGAGGTTCAGCTGACCTGAAGAAAAGCTCTGTGTAAACTCAAAAGCTTGTCTTTTACCAACAGAAGTTGGTCCAATAAGTTATTGCCTGTTTGCCTCACCTTGTCTCTCTAACATATAAATTGACTGGTTTAGATTAAACTTTAGATGTAAGTGGGATACTGTCAATTTTAAAAAATCCTGAACAAAACCATTTATTTACCTTCGCTGCTAATACAATGATAGATTAAAACTGGCAACACTTTAAATATCCAGTTTCCTTATCACTAATCTTTCCCTGTTGCATTCCTTTCAGATGAGCCAATACGCTGGCATGAAGTCTGGAGTTTACACAGCCACTTTCACGGTCACGTCCTCCGAGCTGCACTGGCTGTTAAATATCCGTGCCCACTGTCTGGCATTAAAAGTAAGTGCAGGGGAATGTCTCGTCTCCTGATCCGATTCTGTAAATGCCTGTTTTACACAGCAGGGATATTTTTATCCCTTTCTTCCCCATCTTTAAAATGCCTCCCGCCGAGCACAGCCGGCCGTCACGACACGGACTTTACCCTCTCCTGCCTCCTCCAGCTGAGAAATGCGGCCTGTCCCGCCGGCCGCCTCCGGCGCCGAGCCGAGCCGGGCACGGACGGACAATCGCTTACAGCGCCGGGAGTGGGGCCGCGGCCTTACCCCCCCTCTCACGCTCTGTGACGAACAGGCGCCAACTACCCACGGCGACAGGCCGGGCCGGCGCGCTCTGCCACTGCTTACCACGGTCCGCCTCAGCCTGGCCGCTGCTGCTGTCCAAGGCGCTGCAGCCGGCTCCGGACCGTGGCCCCAGCGCTGCAGCGCTCAGGCGTCGGGGGCGTGCGGCGTTGCCATAGCACCAGCCCCTCAAGGAGCCGCTGACGGTTCCTTTGTTGACAAGCCTCGTTGCCCTTTGACCTCTGCGCCGCCGCCCCGCTGCTGCCTGGGCTCGGTAGTTCCCCCCGGCCTCGGCTCGCAGTGGGTGAGCGGGGAGCGGACTACACTTGCCAGGGTGCTCGGGCACTGCAGCGATGCGCAGGCGCCGCTTCCCCTGCTGCTGGTTGTTTGTTGTTTTGTGAAGGCACCAGGAGCTAGCAGCGCGAGCCCGTGGTGCCCCCGTCCCCCGTCCCCGGCTGGCTGCGGCGGGGGACGCCGCGCCGGGCCCGATCCCTCAGGTACGAGGGGCGCTCGGTCGCGGGGGGTGGGGTGGCAGGCGAATCCTCCCTCACTCCCTCTCTCCGCTCGGGAAGCGCATCTCGGCTTGTCCCTCAGCCGATGGCGCGACTGCGCCACCCGCTTCCCGCTGGGCTCCCTAGTGCTAGCGCTCCTCGGGGGCAGCCCCTCAGCTCCCTGCCCGGGAGAGCGCACCTGCAGCCGCCTCCCCCTTCTCGTTCGGGCCTCCGGTGTGGGGGAAGAAAGGGCCCCTTCGAGCGAGAGCGGCGGGCAGGGGAGCAGATAACGGGCGGGGCGCTGGTTTCTGTGCCGGAGCGAGAAGGGCCCCTGCTGGCCCCGGGCTGCACCTGGGTTAGGCAGCTTGGCTCGAGGCCGCAGATTGGTATTTAGACGTCCGTGCGTTACGTGGTAAGCGCGTGTTAGGGCAGTACCCATGTAATAACGTATTCACTTATATAACTCTTCTTGCTGTCATTTGCTGTGCTTTGTAAGGGTAAATGTCAGCTATTGGGAAGGGGGTTTCAGGATGAAGACAGCTAAGCACGTCTGCTGTTGGCAAAGGGCAGGGCCATCAAAGAGAATCCCATGGGTGTACTACTCTGTGTTGGGTGCTGGGCACTTCTAGAAAACAAATGTCCTCTGCCATGTCTGCCAAATGGTGCTGCGTTTAATTTAGTCTGCTTCATCGTGGTTAGGTTTAAATAAGAAATGGAATAGCAGGCCACCCCTCGTGGTGAATGGGTATATACGTGTTTGTAGCGTTTACAGCTGAGTGCAAGAGGAACTTGAATTGCTTACCTTATTGGTTAGTAAAAGGAGACACTGTTTATTACTTTAATATATCTTATGTATGTTCAGTCAAAAGAGAAATTGGCTCTTAGATCTTGAATATTCTGCATTATGATTTCCCAATTTCCATCTGTTTCATCATCTCCATACATGTTTGTGACCAATGCAATGTATTATATTTCATAAATGATGTGATAGTTTACATTGCTGAATGTTACTTAAGTTGTTTTGCCACCATTCTACTTTATCTGTAGCCAAAATGTCATACTCATGAGAGAAAAAACAATATATTAGTAGAGCACAAATCTAATATAGAGATTGTAAAGCAGTGCAGGTGCACAGACAGAACTGTGTGTTCACATCATGCCCTGGGAATTCAAACAACACTAATATCACAGTACAGTAAAAAATTGTGAGTTGTCAGAAATCTTTTCCTAGAAATATGTTGATCTGAGGAAGCTATTATAAGTGCTATTATAATTGAAGACTGCTTAGTAGAAGTAATATAAATTTGCATGAAGATCCTGCAATAGCATATTTACCTTAGTTATAATTTATTCTGAGACTTTTTTTGTACAACAGAAATAAGATATTCCTGTAGAACAGAATCCTTAGTTTCCCTAGTTAAAAGTGGAATATAATTAGCTAACATAAATTAGTTCCTTTTCACTGTTAATCATTTAATTCTTCTTTGTCAACATTCATTCAGGTTTTTCTGGTCTGACAGGTCTTGTTTCAAGATGGAAGAACTTTGGAGTTATATGTAGAATGGAATTATTATTATGCTGTTTGAAGTTGGAGATCTGTTTTATTCCAGCACTCAAATTTTGGTGAATTGGACATAGTATTTTACATTTCTGTTGTATTACCAATAAGAGACAGAAGCCAATAGTTACTAAAATCTTTATTTTATACTCTGAATATTTATTCCTCTATTAACTTTAATGGAGCTGCCACATTGTATACAGTGATGTGAATAAACTGTTTTAAATGAGACTGTAAAATTTGCTTACAGCAGTCAAGACACTGTCAAATTAAGAAAATATATATATTTAATAAAATGAATTTCCTTTTACTGGTGTCTAAATACTCCTAAGATTAAAATTAGAAGAATGTTATTTCTTTCACTCAGTTTTCCTTCATATCTCTACACACACACCCATTTCTTTTAATCTTTCATTAGATTTCATGCCATTACAGGAGCTTTATCTAGTGTGCACCCTCTAATTACCTCAAATGGCATTGACTCCTGTGGAGTTCCCCCCACAACTGTGCAGTTGTGGAGAATGCAGTCAGTTGCATCATAGCTTTTGCTGCTGGTGATGGAGCAGAATATTTTTAAACATGTTCTTTCAAGACAAAAGAACCAAGACTCTGGAAGTAGATAAATTAATTTCTACTTAATTACTGCCAACAAAATAGTACAAAGACAAAAGTAAAATGATAGCTTTGCCACTACTGTGCAATGTTTGGAAAACAATTACAATATATTACATTTCTAGGTAACCTCAGTTTGTAGGCAAGCTGCTAACATAATCATATTTTTCAAAAAAGCATCCATCCAATTTTTTTCAAGATTATGCCCAGTGTATTTTAATTATCTTTTCATCATAAGCTAAATGTTTTAAAGTAGTTGGTTATCACAAACAAGAATAAAATTACAGTAGTTTCACTGTTGATACCTTGGGTATTGGGGTCTGATCCAAAGCCCATTGATGTCAGTAAGAAGATGCCAATTGACTTTATAGGGCTACAGGGGAGACTCTCCAAAGCCCACTAAATTGTAAGCTCTTTCAGGCAGGAACTGTTGTTTAATATGTGTCCTTCATTGCCTATCACAGTGGAGTCCCAACCTAGTTGAGGTCTCTAGATAGTATCATAATATAAATGTTAAATAACAGTAGTAGTAATAGATGAACGAAAGACTAGGTAGACAGCTTTCTTAGAAGATTGTAATACAGTATTGGTAAAACATACCATGTAAAAAGTTTATTTCTGTTTTTATAGGGACGTCATCTTAAAAATAACACTGAAATTTATCTATTATTATAACACCTCAGCTTACTGTAAATTAACCAAAATTTTAATTTTTTTTTTCCAGACTGTGTAGTTTGTGCATTTTGTAGCACTTTGTGTATAGTCTTCTTCAGTCTTTCCTCTGTTCACATGAATCTTTCACTGGATGGGGAAATACACACTTTTCAAAAATAAGAAAATGTAATTTTGAAACCACTGGGAGGTCAGCAGCCATAGAACCTTAAACTGCTTTTAATTTTTTTTTTTAATTTACTAGATTTCAAGTTGACTGTGTTCCTATAAGTCTTTTAGTATCAAACAGGATACCTTGATGGATGGTAATGGCTGGACAGTTGGGTGATGAACTTCTCCAGTCCCTCTGGTTTTGTACATTAATATTTTTAAAAGATCTCTTAGAACAGGTATTCCATGGATGATAATCATAAAACTGCACTAGATTATCTATATGGGCTACTTAGCATTAGGCTGTATTTCTGTAAGTTAATACTTATTTTGAAAAAAAAAAAAAAAAAAAAGCAAATACTGTAAACAAGAACACAGTGGCCTTGCTTCTCATGTTCTAAAATGTGATTAATAGCCTTATGCCTCTTATCTGTATTCTAGAAGGGCACATTTAAAATAGAGAGCAAATACTACATTTTATAGCAATTTATGTTCAGTTGGTCCTGTAACTCCTCCATAAGACTGACTCTCTGGAATCCATGCAGAATTTGGGGTGGGTGTAGGGAAGCTCCCCTCTCCCTCCAAAAAATATTCTACACAAAGGGTACGTCTACACTTACCGGAGGGTCCGGCGGCAGGCAATCGATGTTCTGGGATCGATTTATCGCGTCTGGTTTAGACACGATAAATCGATCCCGGAAGTGCTCGCCGTCGACGCCGGTACTCCAGCTCGGCGAGAGGAGTACGCAGCATCGACGGGGGAGCCTTCCTGCCGCGTCTGGACCCGCGGTAAGTTCGGACTAAGGTACTTCGAATTCAGCTACGTTATTAACGTAGCTGAATTTGCGTACCTTAGTCCGAAGTGGGGGGGTAGTGTAGACCAGGCCTCTGTGTCAGTTTCCTGGAAAATCTGTGAAGTCAACCTCATGGATTTCCTGGCTTCTTTGCCATGATTTGGGGAATGATATACCACAGAATTCCTTGACAGTGAAACTTTGAATCAAAGGTAATATATGTAAATTTTACTATAGATACATGATTGCAAGAAGCAGTACAACCCTAGTCATTCATAATTTTGCTGAATAGATTTTTGTCCGATTTTTAAGAACATAAGAAAGCATCTAACTGTTGCATGGGAAATGCAAGAGAAACCTTTTTAAGTAAACATAAAATGTAAAGTTGAATGCAGTGTAGTGTATAACATATGGATCTTTTCTGGAGTCTTCTGAAGCAAATTGTGTGTAGATCTTTTGAAGATTTTTTGTAATTGAAAGAAGTGACATTTCATACAGATGATTTAAGACCTGATACACAGCACACTTTGGGCACTACATAAATAATATTTCAGAAAATTAGATGTTTTCAGAAGTCTAATCACATTGTAGATGTAACACTATTTTCTCCTCCTTCTTTCCCTGACAGCTTGGCATGTAGGTCTGATGACTATTTGAGAAGGAAATGGATTATTTTATGTAGTGTAGGCAGGACAATGAAAATTTGTAACCTTTCATTTAACATTTTTTTAGAAAGCTTTAAATTATTGCTTAAGTGAATTTTATTTGGTCTAGTCCAAAGGAAGACTTCTACTCTTTGGTGCTGATAGGCTAGAATATATCAAATAA
The DNA here is from genome assembly GCF_002925995.2 of Terrapene triunguis. Taxonomy (NCBI): domain Eukaryota; kingdom Metazoa; phylum Chordata; order Testudines; family Emydidae; genus Terrapene; species Terrapene triunguis. Next base: position 27,657,481 of record NW_020664418.1, read on the forward strand.
GTGGAGCTAGCCTCTTCCTAAACCAAAGCCCCAGTTTGAGCAGTCTTTCAGGGCTTGAACAAACTTTATGTTCTGGGCAGCTCTTTTCCTATCCAGGCTCCAAGGCCAGTTTTAGTCCCAAGCTGAGCAGGCCTCTGTCTAAGCGAAAGATACAGGCTAAACTGACTATGAAAGTTGGGACAAGTTTTAAAGCTCCCGAATCCTGCTCCCACTAAACTACAGTTAGTGAACAATTGCTTTGAAACAAACCATTCCATTACACACTTTTCTCATGACAACAACTTTTTACAGGCCAACTTTGAACATGAGATGCTCTGTTCTTTATACTAGTTCTCAAGAGTAGATCTCCTTACTCATCTAAGTAGTGTCCAATTTTAATGTCATTTTTTAGATCAGTTTAGAAACTGAGTCCTAAGTGCTATCTATCAGAAAAGGTTGAACTGTACTATATAGCAGATGAAAGAACAATTTAAACAATATTACCATTTTCTACCCACATATACTAATTTTTGTGTTTTCATTCCCCTCATTTGTTTCTTTGTCTAAAATGATAAAATAAGTACTCTAAACAGTATCTTTTTCATTTCCAAACTTTTCTTTCGTCTGAGTACACATTCATATCAGCAGTCTGCTTGCACCGTAAAAGTTTGAGAGGGACCTTAATCCAAATTCTCAACGTCTATGTTGATTTTCTACCTCAAGTACTAGAAAAGCTAAAATCATGCTTCTATTTTTAAAGTAAGTGGAACTATCATTTTTAATACAGAGTTCTGGATAGTGTCCATCAACTCAGATGATGTCATATTTTATCCTTGCATGGATTAGCAATATAAAGTTTATTTGCAAATAAATAAAGTTGTACGGATACAAGTGGTACTTGAAGTATTATTTTAAAATAATGTGAAGTTATTAGCAATTTTATTTTAAAACCCTGTATTAAAGATCAATCTATTCTCCACTACCTTTTGGCTGGGGCTGGATTTGTGGGGTGGGGTGGGTTGTATTATTTAGAAATATATTAAAAGATCTATTTTAAATGACGTTGGTAAGGAAGAATAATGTTGTTTTTAAATTAGATTAGTTTCTAAGAAGGGTAACATTACTTTAAATGAGATTATTGGCAAAGGAATTATTTTCTATTTAGAGAAAATAATTCCAGGACAGAAAACATTAAGGAGTTATGGTTATATTTAGCTTCTATTTTCATAATGTTTTCTTTCTCTTTAAGTAATAGTTTTCTCAAGCCACATACTTAGCTTGGAAATTTAACAGTAAAGTTATAACTTAAAACAAACATTAAATAGTATGGAAATGCACAATGTAGGGGAACCAAACAGCCTTAACTCTGCTCCCAATGACTTCCTTTACTATCTAAATCAGGGGTCTCAAACTCAATTTACCTTAGGGCCAATGCTAGTCCTCAAATCCTACCAGCAGGCCAATGTCATTCATGCCGCCCAGAACCTGCCCCCAAAAAATTCTGCCCCCCACCTGCCTAAGGCTCTGGGACGGAGTTTGGGTGGGGGAAGAGGTTTGGGGTAGGGGATTGGGGGGCAGGCTCTGAGAGGGAGTTTGGGGGCGGGAGGGGGTACGTGAGGAGGGGGTGCAGGCTCTGGGAGGGAGTTTGGGGGCGGGAGGGGGTATGTGGGGAGGGGTAGCAGGCTCTGGGAGGAGGTCAGGGGTGCAGCGCTTACCTGGGGTTCCAAAGCGGGGCAGGCCGGGGGGGGCCTCCACGTGCTTCTGCCCCCAGGCACCGCCCCCGCAGCGTCCCATTGGCTGCAGGGGCGCTCGGGGTAGGGGCAGAGCACGGAGGCACAGCTCCCCCCTCGCTACAGTGGCTGCTGGGAGGGGCCAGCAGCCACTGTAGCGAGGGGGGAGCGCCCGGGGGCAGCAGGTGGGGCCAAGGGAGAGACCCAGCTCCAAAACTGCTGGAGCCCCGCGGGCCACATTGGGGAGGCTCGCAGGCCACAGATAGCCCACTGGCTGGGAGTTTGAGACCCCTGATCTAAATGATGAAAGGACGTGCTTTTTTATTAATTAGTTAGTGAACACGATTTGAAACGCTCCCATTAACACCTGATGTAGACACAGTTTAACACCTTTAGGATTGTTTTCTCTGTTCCTGTCATAACCTAGACTCCCACTCCAGATTACAACACCCATAACACCAGATGCTAATGGGGTGTTTCAAATCATGCTAGATAACTAATTTATAAAACAAACACATATTTTTCTTGCATTGTGTGTAAGATGGGCAACAAGGCTTAAAACTTAGGCTGATAAGTGTTGGGGAAATGTTTCAAGCCAAGTGCATTAGTTTCCTTAAAATGTGTATGTGTAGAGAGTATAGAATTTTTTATTTATTTCCTCATTCGGCTTCCTTTGATAGAAACAGAATATATATGACCTCTTGCCAGGATAACTCCTCTTAAATTGGCACTAATATAGGGGTGTAGTAAACCAAAAATCTAGTAAGCTAGATTCTCACAAGGCTTGACACACAGAACTACAACTAGCACACAACTTGATTGAACTCATCTTATCTCACTACATAATTATTTTCCTATATAGTCTGTATTTCCCTTTCCCAATCTACTTACTCTTTTTGCATGAAAACAGGAGCTTTTATTCCCAGTTTTGTTCTGCTTCCTTTGCCACTTGTTCCTCACTTGAAGTCCTAATCCTTTGACATCACTATTGGTTGGTGTGGTGATGATTATAACGACTCAGACAGGGTTATGGCTTGTGATACGGGGTTACCCAATCCCAGAGCTTTCATCATAAAAATGCATGCACTCACTGAAAAAATTGCAGTTTGTTTATTTTAACAAATCAACAGGGTAAGAATGGGGAAAAATAATGCACAAACTATATGTTAGAACTCTCTTCCTCTTCCTCTTTTCCCCCCTCCCCTCAAGTAGGCCTTAGATATGCTTAGTTCATCCTTTATCAGCAACTTCTGCTAATGTCTGCTTTTTTACTCAGAAAAAAAGATTTCTATCGGGCAAGGACTTCTCTTAAAGGGGTACCTGCTCCTTCCTGGTAAGAGTTCACTTATATTTCCTCTCTGCAAAATCACTTGAAAAGAAGAAATAAAATAAAACAGATATACACTGGACAGACTGGCAGACCCATCCACATTTCAAGACCTTATTCCAAAACACGGAAGCCCTAGAGCTTCTGTACAAAATGTCGGTAAGAATTTAATGTGGTCAAAACAATGTAATTGTTCCTAACCTTGGCCTGAGCAAGGGCTGACCTGTTTTTGCTGAAATTTCCCCAAAAATTCAGCGAGAGGCAGATACTTGACATAGAAACGTTAGTCCTTATGGTTAAAGTTTGGCAAAGTTACAAATCATTGAAAACAGGGTCTTATAGTGATAAATGTTGGGTAACCTGTAGGTGTTGCTACCTGTAATACACATGCACACAAATATATACACACAGAGTTGATTATTGGACACACACATACTTTTGCATGCTGAATAATATAAATAAGTAGAGCTCTTAATAGAATGATTTTCAAAATCTTAGTAGTCTTCTAAATGCATTGTTAGGGATTTTTATTTTTTTATCATGATGCACATTTAGTAGCATGCAAAAGTATCCATTTGCTGAATACCTTCAACAGTAAGTGGAAAGTGTTGCTGTATTTTTGAATCAGCAATAGTGTAGTTGAAGTTGTAACTTCATCCATTTTTATTAGTAGCAAATATACCAGTACAGTTGGTTACCCAAGACCACAATTTGAACTCCAATTACTTCACTTATTACAGCTATTGGAACACAACTTCAAGTTTACTTAATTTTTAGTGAATTTATTTTAATACCTTAACATGACCTGAGGCATATATCTGGGAGAGAAGACTAGCAGTTCTTCCTGTGCTAACTTCCTGTTTTTGTCTCTTTTTTTTAATATTCAGAGAACTTGTGTCAAGTTTAAATACTGGTGTATAATCTGTGACCTCAGATTTACATATGGTTTCAAGATATTTTTGTTAAATTTGTTCTTGCAGTAATGTGCATTCAGTCACTTCTGCTGATCAAGTTATTTATAATGCAGTGGTATGAGTAACTTGGTGTATGTGTGTTGTGGATATATTTTAATTTTAATTTGATGAATATTAAATGATTTGTGTAGGGTTTCAGTATGTACATCTGATTGCATTCTTATATTATTCTTGTGTAAAGATTTTTGTTCTTTTAGATATCTTTTTTTAATTGCTACAATATTTTACTTGTTTTGAAGATCATTGTAAATATGCATACTGTTTGCAGAATCTGTTCATTTAGCAATCTACATTATTTTAGTTTAGTTTGAGAATAATATAAAAAAGGATTTGACCAATTTATGGTATTTAAAAAGTTTGCTACTTTGAAGTTAGATTTAGAAGACATAGTTAACTGTGTGATACTGGCAAAGTCATTTGATTAAAAATAGGATCTGTGGCTTTTTACCTCTGTTACCACTTGCAATCTAACCCAGGAAAACAAATAGTGACAATAGTTAATGTCTGGCTCTTTGGTCTGTATGAAATGAGTTGTTTCAGTTTGCTTTGAAATTGCTGGGTATCCACTTCACAGTTGGTTATTGGAACCATTGTTGGCAGTCCCAGCAGGGAAATCAAATGTTTAATGATCTGTGGAGACTGAGGGCTTGTCTGCACTGGCAAGTTTTGTCACCAAAACCTGCCTTTTGGCAACAAAACAGCAAGAGCATACACACTGCAATGTGACTTCTGTTGCGAAAAATGCCCAGTTTTGGCGACAAAAAACTTCCACCCCTACGAGAGACTTTAGCGGGGGTGGCCAACCTGTGGCTCTGGAGCCACATGCGGCTCTTCAGAAGTTAATATGCGGCTCCTTGTATAGGCACCGACTCCGGGGCTGGAGCTACAGGCGCCAACTTTCCAATGTGCCAGGGGGGGCTCACTGTTCAACCCCCGGCTCTGCCACAGGCCCTACCCCTATTCCACCCCTTCCTGCCCCCTCCCCTGAGCCTGCTATGTCCTCATTCGTCCCCTCCCCCTCCCCCAGCCTCCTGCACGCCAAGAAACAGCTGATCAGGAGGTGTGGGGAGACACTGATGGGCAGGAGGCTCTGGGAGCGGGGTGGGGGGCGAGCTGATGGGGGGCTGCTGATGTATTACTGTGGCTCTTTGGCAATGTACATTGGTAAATTCTGGCTCCTTCTCAGGCTGGCCACCCCTAGACTTTTGTCTCTTCTCCTCCCTTTATTGTTGACAAAGAGCCAGTGTAGACACTACTGATTGTTTTGTTGACAGAACTGGCTTCCGCCAGTATCCCACTATGCCTGCCCTGATTGGTCTGGTCAGTGTTTTGGCATGCACCCTTCCCCTTTCAAAGCTCCGGGAAGTGTCTGTGTGCTGCTCCGTTTGGGGAACAAACAAAGAGCAAATCATTGGAAAGCTCCTGTTCTGCCCTGCACTAGGAACACAGCAGCAGGCAGACTGCTGCTGCAGGGGGAGGGGGACAAACTGCTGTGCTGCTTTGCCATTCCTCAGCACCTGGAGCTCACAGAGCTGCTCATGATGCTGCTCTCCACAGCTGAGGGGGCTGTGAGAGAACTTGTAGAGAATCCCAAGATGCGCAGTGATCAGCTCTTCCTTCCCACAACACTGCACTGTGGGATACATACCCACAGTGCACTGCTCACCCTGCTGATGATGGTGTCCCCAATGTGGACATGATCTGTCGACAGAGGGAGCAAGTGTGAACACCCTTTGGCAATTTTTGTTTTGTTGAATTTTGTGTGTTGACATAAGTTTTGTCAACAAAACCTGGTAGTGTAGACAAGCCCTGAATGTACTCTTTCACCCTTATATGGTTCATCTAAGTCAGTCCACTTGTACTATAACTGCCCTTACTATGCATCTTTTGCGGACTTCATTTTCAAAGTATATAAATTAGGTACCCCTTATGATCATTGCAAGACAAGGAAATTAGTAATAGCTGTTATAACTTGTATTGCCCAAAAGACTATGATGGAACAGAATAAAAAAAATAAAATAAAATCTTAGTGTCTTAAGTATTAAGAGACTTTAATAAAAGCAAGTTTAATAGTTTTGGTATTTGTTAGTTAATTTTGTTCTTGAATTTAACTTCTTTCTTTTAAGTTCAGGGCTGCACACAGGTGTTTGGTTGCCCAGGGCAAAATATGAAACTGTGCTTCCCCCCTCAAAAAAAATTACCACTGAAGGGAGGCTTTGTGGGGGTTGTTGGAGAGTGAGCCCATCGCAATGGTTTCTGTCCCATGGGGCTGGGCCCAGCTCTCCACTCGGGGTGTTTCAGCTTGGCACAAGGGGTCACAATGCCACTCATGCTTGGCCTGGCTGCCCCTGGATCATGACAGAGAGGCAGCTGGGGCAAACCTGAGTGGTGCTGTGTCCCTGCACACCTGGTCACAATGCTACTGGGTTTGCACAACCCCTGGCTGGCTCTTTTGCTGCTTTGAGAGGATGTTAGTATGGAAGATGAACATGTAAAATGTTTTTATTATGCATGCTTGATCGCAGCTTTTTCTTGGTGTTCTAATGCGCTCCCTGCACTCTTGAATGATGGGGGAGACTTTGGTCAGTGGGAAGAAAGGGGTCATGGCCCCCTTAAGGGTTCTCCATCCCTGAGGGTGGAGAGACAGGGTGATATCACCTGGGCTAAGGGCTGACTGGAAAAGGCTCAGGGAGGCCACTGGGCCCTTGTGCACCTGGGGAAGGTGAGATCTATAAACACGTGTTCCTCCAGCCAGAGCCCTCCTTCGCTGGGATCAGCACAGGTGTCATGAGCAGTTATTCGTTTCATAGGTGGCATGGTTCCCTGATAAACTGGAGTAGGAAGGCAGTTTAGGGGAAGGGATCCTCTAAATAAGCTGAGGAATGGAGGTTGGGGCTCCTAATTTGTGGTACAGCTAGGAGAGAACCCTTTTTCCCTAGTCCCCTTAACCGTCATATAGGGAAGGGTGGTGGGGGTCCTGCACTGTAATTTATTGTTAGTTAGTTCCTAGATGAGTTAATAATATTGCAGCCTAAGTAAACCACATACTTGGCATCTTGTCTGTCTTTCTGCATGGTGTAAGGAGTTGGACTCACCCCTGTGGCGCCTCCTGCTGGTCGTCTTCGGGAATTAGCTCATTTTCCAGCCAGGAGCGCCCTTTGCAGGCCTGTGATCCACCTTACCTCACTCTGGCCCCCGTGTCCCTCCCAGGACACCAGTGCCCCTTCACTGGGTTTCTGCCCCCCTGAAGGGTCTCCCCCCCCCCCCCCCACTAACCCCACCTCGCCTCAGTGTACGGCTACTGCCAGTCACCATCTAGCCCCACTCCCTGGGGCAGACTGCAGTATGTGCCACTCATCACAGGCAAGGTTGGGCAGGACCTGCTGCCTCTCTATAGCTGGGCTGCCCCTCTGCAGCCCCAGTACTGGTCTTAGGCCCTCAGCTAGGCCCGCAGCCTGGGGATTTTCCAGGCTGGAGCTCCCCAGCTCTGTTCCACTCCCAGTACCCTGCTCAGCTCCCTTGCAGCCAGACCCTTCTCTCTCTACAAGCAGAGAGAGACTGTCTGAGCTCCTGGCTCCCAGCCTTTATAGGGCCAGCTGGGCCCTGATTGGGGCGTGGCCCCAGTTGAGCCTGCTTCCCACTCAGCCTGGGCTGTTCTCCCAGCCCTCCAGCCCTCTCCCTGGGCTGGTTTTAACCCTGTCAGGGCTGGAGCGGGTAGCCACCCCGCTACAGATGGCTATTCCTCCCACAACTAGGCACATCTGGATCTTAGATGATAGAAGAATCAGGATCTCCATTTTCTGTCAGACCATGACATTGTTTTATTTCCTATAAGTCTTCTCTTGGAAGCCGTAAGGTTCCCCCCCTTCCCCCATTTTTTAAGCTTTTGGAACTCTTAGATTTCCACCTTACAGGACTACATCTTGTGGCTATAGTCCTTATAGCCCAGGAAGACTGGAGACCATTTATGGTGGTGGGGTTGTGGTAGAATTATACAAGGCATTGCCTCCCACAGCCATGTTTGAGCAAGTGGTCACCACAGCTTTCCTAGCCCATGTTTCAGGAGTGAAAGACCAGGATTGAGACACTAACTCAGGCTTCCTACATTACAAGACAGAGGATTTCCACAAAGTCACTCAACTGGTCTAATTTTCTTATAGTGCCTCTTCCTTCTGTCCTCCCATTCTCTAATTGCTCCCTCTTTTCCTGTTTTCCTTTCTCTCCCATCTTTTCTAAATCCACCAGCATAGTTTTGGTTCAGATACTTGGTGGAGCAGCTGTGCTGTCCATGTATTGAGAAAATCTTGCAGTAACATGTATCTAAAATGTGTTCCTTTTGAGCTAGCATCTTTAAATTTGCTACTCTAATACATTATGGACTGCTGAGTACAGGGAAAATTACTGTGAAGAAACCAGTCTTACAATATTTCAACCATTTGAGTGCCCTTTTAAGCTACAATCCTGAAGTAAGGTATGCATTTAATGTGTTCCACTGATAATATAATGAGGGGCTTGTTGTGGGAAAAGCAAAATTGAGATTTGAAATGTATAGTAATATTAATTGTAATATGAATACAAAAATATATATTCCTTCTGTGATGTGGTCTTGGATACGAAGCCTCAGACTTGGGCATCTGAGATCACCAGTGTTGTTTATTGGATTTTAGCCAGGAAAATTGTCAAAGACATGCAGGTGCACTCCCTGCAAGTGCTGATGTTGATAGTCACCTTCACCCAAAAGATGACTGTTAGTTTTATATAATTGCATCTGAATGATCTGATGATACAACACACGTTTTATGATCTCATCAGAATCCTGAATAGCAATTGTTGCCGTGTGGTAATGCATTGTTTGGTATACCAACACACTACACAGTGTAAAAAAGAAAATGTTTCCTTCCTGGCCACTCAAAGAGGAAAAAGATTAAGTGTAGAGAGAGAAGGTTTGAAGGAGACCACCAACCACATCCAAAAGACGTGGCATCAGAGAATAGGATCTCACTATTGACTAAAGTTTATTTGTCCAGGCCCATAAGGGCTTGTCTGTGCTGTGGAGTTAATCTGCAGCTTTTTGAGGTACATCAGGTAACTCATAATATCCAAGACAAAGTAATAGCATGCATATAGGACATCTGCTGTCTTTCAGTTCTTATTGTGTGTACGCATGGCAGTTCTTGGTTGGACATCCTGGGATCTGTTGCTTTGCTGCTGAGTAGTGTGTATCCTGGGATTTTTCTCGCTGTTAATTGTGGGATATATAGCAGAAGCCAGGTGGGTTCAAATTTTTTAAAATTCCATATTTCCATTGCCTCTGCTCCATTTTTCCTGTCTGGGTAGACTAGTGCCATTTTCGACTAGTGCCAGCATGGACCCGACAATGCTCCATGTTTCTACTCTAGCAACTGCAAATATGTAGAGGCTGTTTGGGCTGTATTTCACCTCTCAAAGCAGATGAATTTGGCTTTGACTCTGTCCACTGCACTGTCAAGCAGATGATGTGGTGATGGCAGCAGCTCCTCCACCGGCAGTTTCAGTGTGGGAGGAAGTGGGATGAGGACAAGGGAAAAAAGAACAACTGATAGTAGAAGAGTGGATCTTGGAGCAGCTTCACACTGCAGTGCTATTTTGAGGTTTGGGAAACCAGCATAGATTAGTGGGAAAACATCATTCTGCGGATCTGGGATGACCAACAGTGGTGAGAGATTACAGGGTGGGGAAGGCAACCTTTTTAATGGGCTGAACTAACCCAGGAGTACGCAGCTGGTGATCCATACCTGTGGAGAAGTGGGTTGCCATTACCATCTGGAAGCTGACCACACCTGAATGTTACCACTCCATAGCCAACCAATTCATCTTCCATGGGAGTTATGGGTCCTCAGGTGGCTAATAAGGCCAATCCTTGAACCACAGATTCTATTACAATGAGGGCAGATGTTTTCAGGCTCAGCAGGAGGCTGTTGACCATGACTGGAAGCCAGTCTCTCCTTCCTCCTGTGCTTCTTGTCCTCTTCAGCTTGCTGGCGAGCAAGTTCAAAGTGCAGGGGACCATCATGTAGTACTTCACTCCATTTTAAGTGATCCTGGGCAAGTATCTCCCAAGTGTCAGTGTCAATATTACACTTTTTTCGGTTGTCCTTCAGCAAGTCCTTATAATGCTTCCATTGTCCACCCATGTTATGGTGCCCTTCTTTCAGCTGAGAGAACAGGACCTGTTTTGGGAGGTGATGGTCTGGCATCCGGATAACGTGACCAGTCCAGCGGAATTGCTGACGGATGATCATTGCCTCGATACTGATGGTCTTTGCCTCTTCCAGAACACTAATGTTGGTGCGCCTGTCTTCCCATTTGATCTTCAGAATCTTATGAAGGCAGCGTTGATGGTGCCACTCAAGGACTTTCAAGTGGTGTCTATAGGTTGTCCAAGTTTCGGACCCATACTACAGTGTTGGGAGAATAATGGCTTGATAAACAAGAAGCTTGGCATCTGTTCGAATGTCGTGATCTTCAAAAACCCTGTGCCGTAAACGAGAAAAAGCTACACTGGCACAGCTCAGGCAGTGTTGAATTTCTGCATCAATATCTGCCTTGGATGAAAGATGACTTCCAAGGTAGAGGAAATGATCGACATTCTCCAGTGCCACTCCATTGATTTTGATAGATGGGGCATGTAATACCTTATTTGGAGAGGGCTGATAGAGCACTTTAGTCTTCTTGATATTAAGAGTGAAACCAAGATATGAGTAAGCATTGACAAACACATTCAATATAGTTTGAAGATCTTTCTCAGAGTGGGCAAAGATTGCGTTGTCAACAGCATACTGAAGTTCCACAATAGATGTTGTGGAAATCTTACTCTTGGCTTTCAGTCTGCTAAGCCTGAACAGCTTTCCGTCCATTCTGTAAAGGATTTCAACGCCAGCTGTAAACTTCCCAGCAATTAGTTAAAGAATGATGGCAATAAAAACCGCAAACGTGGTTGGAGCGATGATACAGCTCTGTTTGACTCCTGTTTGTATTTTGAAAGGTTCACTCTGGGAGCCATTGCTGCTCAGAACAGTCGCTTTCATGTTATCATGAAGCAATTTTAGGACATTGGATGTCCTGACAAATACATCAATCTTGGAAAGTACAATCCAGAGGGCACAGCGATTCACTGAATCAAAGGCTTTAGTTAGATCAATAAAAGCCATGTACAGTGGTTGGTTTTGCTCCCGACACTTTTCTTGCAGCTACCGTGCTGTCCACAGTTCCACAACGTGGTCGGAAACCACTCTGTGACTCTGGTAAAATTTCTTCTGACGGGGCAGAAGGTGGGTTGCAAGGATCCGTGCCAGAACTTTGCCTCCAGTGGCTAGGAGGGAGATACCACGATAATTTCCACAGTCCACTTTATCCCCTTTCTTGTAGAGGGTGACAATCAGGGCATCCCTCATTTCACTGGGTATCTCCTCCTTTATCCAGATTTGAAGGATAAGCTGGTAAAGCTGCCAAATTAGCTCTGGTCCACCGTCTTTAAAGATTTCAGCAGGGATCCCATCGAGACCTGCTGCCTTGTTGTTCTTCTTCTGCTTGGTGACATTGTGTACCTCATACAAATTGGGAGGGTCTCTGAGCTCATCCCTAAATGGTCGTTGAGGGATTTGCTCAAGGATTTCATCTGCAACCATAGAATTACGGTTAAGGAGATCTTCAAAATGTTCTTTCCAGCGAGAATTGATGGCTTTGTTGTCCTTCAGACGTGTGGTTTCGTCCTTAGAGCGAAGAGGATTCATACCATGGCAAATTGGCCCATAAAGAGCCTTGCTGGCACTAAAGAAACCACATGTATTGTGGATATCCGCAAGATGTTGGAGTTCTTGCGCTTTCCCAGTCCACCATTTGTTCTTGAGTTCTCTGGTTTTACGTTGGACTTCCGCCCTCGCCTTGGCGTGGGCTTCTCTCTTTATATTACAATTTATGTCGTTCTGCCAAGCATGAAATGCCATTCTCTTCTCATTGGTGAGTTGCTCAATTTCTGCATCATTCTCGTCAAACCAGTCCTGATGTTTTCTGGTGTGGTAGCCTATGGTTTCCTCACAGGCATTGATGATTACTGCTTTCAACTGGCTCCAATGTTCCTCAATTTCTTCTGGAAACTCTGATGGGAGCTTTTCTTCTAATACTGCTTGGAAGTGGTCATGCTTAATAGGGTCCTTCAAATCTTGAACCTGCAACTTGTGCCTGACCTGCTTCTTTTGCAGCCTCCATTTGGGAGCGATCTTAATTTTCATTGTGGATTGAATAAGGTGATGATCAGTCCAACAGTCATCAGCACTTGTTATTGCTCTTGTGAGAAGTACGTCACTACGATTTCGGGCACGAACTATGACATAGTCGAGGAGATGGCAGTGCTTTGACTGTGGGTGTCTCCAAGATGTTTTGAACTTTTCCTTTTGTCGGAAAAGACTGTTCGTAATAGTAAGTTAATGTTCAGCACACTTGGTCAGGAACAGAATTTCATTTGAATTGCTTTTGCCAATTCCTTCTTTCCCGATTGTTCCTTTCCACAGGTCTGAGTCTTGTCCAACACATGCCTTGAAATCTTACTTAGTGGAAGGAATTGAAGAATGATTGTACCCTGTTTTTGAGGGTTGGGGTGGAAGTAACTCCAATAGACCTTACTTTCTAAAACAGTGGTTCTCAAA
>NW_020664418.1:27670574-27731554 GCF_002925995.2 Terrapene triunguis
GTTGCTGTGACAAGTAATGGTTTTAATTAGATTTCATTATAGTTGCTTGGTGTCTTAAGCACTCAGCATTATCTTTAATTGTTTGTCTATTTTTAGCAAATATTCTTGGGATATATTATGTAATTGCACTTTGTTTTTTCATCACATTTTGAGCATTTTAGATGGATAAAAGGGGTGTGTAGCCATGAGGGCCGAAAACACTGCCCATGGTCTTGATATAGAAAGTCCATATACTCTCTATTTACTTAACTTTACAAGAATATAGTTTTAAATACTGAAATACAAAAGTATACCTTTTTCTTCAAAACAGACCTGCTCTTTTTATTCCAGTTTATTCCAATTCTGTAAATTGTAAAGTATTATATAAGTAGTATAACTGTGTGATCTGTGCTTTTCTAACCTGGATAAATTTTTAATTGTTATTTTTAGAAAAAAATTACAATAACGATATATGTTGCATGCTAACATGATTTACTTTCACTTGCAGCTACTTTGAAAATGTCTGAAAATTCCAGTGACAGTGATTCATCTGGTGGCTGGACTGTCATAAATCATGAGGTACTTAGTCTCAATTAATATTAACAAACATGGTTAACTTAAGTCACATTTGTTTTCCAGTTTACATTATTCTATATAGTCCATTGCACCTTTTCCCTTCTATAGTTAGTGAATTTCCCATTTGTGTGGATATTTCACACAGATGTAGAGGAGAAAGAAACATTTTTTTTAAAATAGGAAAATATGATTGCAAAGCTATAGAATTTGGCAGATACACTTGGGGGTTGGTACAGCATCTGATACAGCCTTTGACTTTTAAAACAACGACAGCAACAACAACAACAAAAAACACAACTAAACAAAAAGCTGATTAGAATTCAAGTTGATGTCCCTTTAAGAAATTCGTAGCATTTTGGTCACATTCTCTCTTTGGTGCATTTCCCCAAAAAACATTGATGTTGTATGTCATCTGCACTTTTGTTTACCATTGCCAGCATATTTCTACTCCTCTCCCTAAACCTAATGTGGGAAGTGGACAGTGCAGTGGTTCCTCCATGGTCTATATTACTACCACCAAGCAACTTGAACCTTGCCTCATCAACAATGGCTTTTGACCACACCTCCAGCCTTGGGTTCCTTTCCTCATTTTTTCCAAACCATGGCAAGAGGCCAAAAATCCAGTGGAGAACAAGGTGGTGGTAAAGGGCCTTTGAGTCAACCAGTATCTTTTATGTTACTATTTATAAGGGTTTAGTCAGATGCTCCTCTTTATGGGGAGTTGCTAAATAGTCCTCTGTATTTTGGCATTCCAGATATACTGGGTAAGAGTTGATTCAGCTCCACTGGAGGTATATCAACAGTCAGAGTGCTTGTGTAGACAGGGTTCTGGTACCTACTGCTGGTTTTAACCGTTGTATTGTCTAACCCTCTTCAGAACATATCTAGATGACATGATGGAAAAACTTTAGCAGCCTCTGACACTCTTTCTGCACCAACACTTCCTGTATTGCTACTATTAGACGAGCTGAATCAGTGGTAGCATAACCCATTAGTCAGTGTGTGTTATGCATCCCCATCTGTGCCCAGTCCACAGAGCATGTGAATCATCTGTTACAGCCCCCAGGTACAACTGTTGTCATCACAATAGCAATGGTGGGAAATTTGAGGGGAAAAAAGGCTGTTATAGGTAAATACTGTGTGTTCTGATATGGGGTTCAAAGAAGCAATAACTTTATGGGACAAAAAGTTCATGTCAAAAAAGCAGATCCAGGGTTCTGGTTCTCAATGGTAATTCCTTGGCTACTTCTGTCTTCATCTGCAGGGTTTGAAAAATCTACTTGCCCACAGTGAATAAGAATATTTCACAAGTTAATAGCATCAACTTCTGCAGAATTTAACCTTTCCTTTAAAAATGAATCAGATCCCTAGCTTGTATGGTTGCTATGATAACCTTCCAAAGATGAATTGAGCATAAACGAATACAATGAGTTGTTCCAGATTCTGCAAAGAAAGAGCTCCAATGTTGTCATTGTTCTGTGATATTCAGAAATTAAACCGTATTTTCTCTGTGGTTTAAAATTACCATATATACTCGTTCGTAAGCCGAATTTTTTTAGTAAAAAAGGGAAGCACCAGAGAAGGGGGTCGGCTTATGAACGGGTATAGAGAGGGAGAGGTGGGACACAACCTCTCCCGCCAACAGAGGGAGCAAGGAGAGGCAGCACAGCCAGCAGAGCCAGAAGGGAAGAGGCGGGGCCAGAGTCTCTCCGCTTCTGGCCACGCTGCTCTCCCCCCAGCCTCCGAAGCAGCTGCAGCTCTGGAGCTGGCAGGCTGCAGCCGTGCCGCTAGGCCTGGCCCCCAGAGCAGGCTGTGGCCGCACTGCCTGCCTGGCCTGCCAGAGCTCGCTGTGGCCGTGTCGCCCAGCCCAGCCCGCTGGAACATGCTGCAGCCGCACCGCCCGGTCTGGCCCGCCGCAGCAGGCTGTGGCCGCACTGCCCAGCCTGCCGGAGCAGCTCCAGCCAGGCCAGAGACATCCTCCCCTCGACCTCCCCAGATAAGGTGGGAAGGGATGGGATGGGGAGAGTGTGGGGGTCCCAGGCTAGGGGTGGGGTCATGTGGGGAGTGGTCACAGGGGTTATTCCCCTGACCCCCAGCTTCTCCCCCCCCCCCCAAAATTTCCCCACCAGTTGCTGTCCCGGCCTGTCAGGGTAAGCAGCTGGCGCACCGGGACACTTTGTTTACTTAGGTTTACCTCTGTGCCTGTGGACACTCAAGGTAAACAAACCATCTCGGCCCGCCAGCAACTTATCCTGGTGGCCCGGGAGCCAGAGTTTGCTGACCCCTGAATTATAGGGTTGGCTTATGAACAGGTCATAAAAATTTTCCATTTTTACTTATCCATCTTGGGGGGGGGTCGGCTTCTAAACGAACCGGCTTATGATAGAGTATATACTAGTTCATTATATTCCTCTATACACCACCTAGCAAAAACAAGGCTCTCCTGTGCAATGGTTAAAAGCTGGTGGGCTAATATTTCATTAGTGTCGGGAACAACCAGGTGAATAGATTCATGCCTAAGAAGGAGCTACAAGGTAGGTTCAAGTGTAGTAAGGACCTCTATAGCATCCTCCCACCTCACTTCAGTAATGTTGGCATGGAAAAACTTGTCCAGCCTCTTCCCTTAGAAAGTGTAAAAAAAAAAAAAATTCTCAGAGGTTGGAAGCAAGCTTTCAGAAAGTCCCCTGGTTGCATTATTTAACTGAGATGTCTCTTTAGATCCTTTAAATTTCTCTGCTATGGCTAGCAACACAGGCATAGGTTACTGTTCCTAGAAACTAGACGACGAAGCAAAGCAGCTCCTGACAGCATCGAAATATCATGGAAGAAAACTTTGTGAGAGCTGATGGACAAAGCAGTATAAAAGGGAATTCAAGCCATTCTGAAGGTCAGACAGTCCTTCACAGGCTATTCTGTGAGAAAGCAGAATAAGAGGAGTAGTACAGTAGAATAAAATGGAATAGATGAAGAGGAAACGACCCAGGGAAGACTTATCTAGGAAAAGCAGCCCCACCACATAGCATTCCGTATGACCCTGATATACCCAGCTGGAAGCAGAGGGCTGAGTACAGTGGTGGACTCTCTTCTTAGCAGACAAATAGGCATTCACCAATTGAACTTATGAGTATTGGACATAAAAAAAATAGAATGATCTAGAATACCTAAGTTCAGATTTCTTATACTCAGTACCAAAATGCACCACCAAAAATTAATAATTTTTAAAATTTAAAAATTAAGTAAGATATGGATGTGTCTACTATAGACCACTAAATCAGGAAGAGGAGGTGGATGAGGTGTTTCTAGAAAAAACAGAAATATCCCCAAAACCGGTAGTAATGGGGAACTTCAGCTACTCAGACATCTGTTGGAAAAGTAATATGGCAAAATACATCATTTCCAATAAGTTCCTGGAATGTACTGGAAACAACTCAGTGTTCCAGAAAGTGGAGGTCAGGCTGTTTTAGACTTGATTCTAGCCAACCAGGATGAATTGGTAGCGAATTTGAAGGTGGAAGGCAATTTGGGTGAAAGTGATCATGAAATACGATAGATTTCATGATTCCAAGGTAAGGAGGGAATGAGAGCAGCAGAATAAGGACAACGGATTTCAAAAAAGCAGACTTTTAACAAAGGTCCCATGGGAAGAAAATCTAAGGGAAAAAGGAGTGCTGGCAGTTTTTCAAGGAGACAGTATTAAAGCACAACTGCAAACTGTAGGACGAATAGTAAGATGTAAATATGTCTCCATCAGGAGCTCTTTTAATGACCTGAAAAGCAAAAAGGAATCTTACAAAAAGTGGAAATATGGACAGATTGCTAACGAGGAGTACAAAAGAATAGCACAAGCATGTAGGAACAAAATCAGAAATGCTAAGGCCCAAAATGAGTTACTCCTAGCAAGGGACATAAAAGGCAATAAGAGGGAGGTTCTTTAAATACCTTAGTAGCAAGAGAAAGACGAAGGAAAGTGTAGGTCCTCTACTTGTGGGGAAGGAGAGCTAATAACTGATGACATCAAGAAAACCGAGGTGTTCAGTGCCTATTTTGCTTCAGTCTTCACTAAGATGGTTTGTGGTGACCAGATACTGAACAAGAAATATGAACAACTGGGAAGGAATGCAAGCCAAAGTAGAGAAAGAACAGGTTAAAGAATATTTAGATAGGGAAGGGGCTCTATATCTGGTTGAACAGAAGGATGCAGCATAAGCTTAAGCCCCTCACAGCAGGAAACAGAGCTTTTGTGCAAGGGTGACATGAATCATGCTTGCCCCAGGCTGAAGCAAAGTAGAATGGCAGCAAGTGCAGGTGTTTCGCCTGGTGAAGATCTCTCCTTGGCTGGGGGTGAGTCCTAGCGGCGTATAGTGGTTGGTAGCCTGATGGAGCTCTTCCCTTCCCATCCCCAACTGTGTGGGGGAGAGGTAGGGACTTTCCCAGTGGCTGAAATCGCTTACTGTGGATTGGTCAGTAGGTTCCTTCCCAGGGGACTTGGGGATGGACCAAAGCTGTGGAGTACACAGAGATCAGGGGTTGGATGGTTTTTCTTTTCCCCCTGGATTTTCCAGGAGCTAGCAGCAGCCCATAATGCAGGCTGTCTGTACTGTCAGCAGTCGAGCTGCCAGATTAGGGTGGGATTTTGGATTTCCTGAGTCCTGTGCCCATACATACGGGGATAGGCAAAGTAATGCCCTGTAGTGGAATCTATATGGTGGCCCCCTGCACGGCATGCAGGGGTGTGGGATTCAGAGACAGAATGTAGGCACAGTGGCTGTGGTCATTGAGAAAACTCCCCGTGTAACTGTGTGTAGGGTAGGTCATACATTGGAGCTAACAGTCCCAGTATTTCAGCGAGGGAAGCATAAACAGCAGTAGCTGCTCAAGTCCTGGTGCACCTTCTCAAAGTCAATAGAGATAATATTTAAAGTGCAGTATATAGAAATAATCTGATTAGTGCATAAGGAAATCATCATGGAATGTGGGTCAGAGAGAGGTAAGAGGGACATGGAGACTAATGAAGTAACTTTGATCTGGGGAAGTGGTCATGCCACCCAGCTGATATGTGCAGGTGTATGGTTGGACAGATACTTGGAAAGAGGCTCAGACATGTCAATGTAGAGCAAATTAGTCTGTTGGGCTCTGTTACAGGGCTAGCTGCACTCCTGTCCCCTTTCTGGTCTTTCTGAGTGCACCCCCTCAGGTGTCAGAGCCTTTACCTATCTTGGGATGGAATTTTACAGTTCTCCCATTTTTTGACCAGGATCTGGGCTTCAGTAACCTGTTCTTATCCCGCAGGTCTGACAATGCGGGCCTCTGTTGTTCTTCCCTTTGGAAGTCTGTGACTGGTGGTATATAGTGACAAAAAAAGCTTTCTTAAATCAAAAGTATTGTTTATTTAGCAGTAAGAACAAAGCTTTTAGAGAAAAAGGATTTTAAAACAACAAACAGTTACATGCATGTCTTTTACTTAAAGACTTACCATCCCCTGATGGTAACCTAGGCAGTCCTAACTTCTTCAGAAACCCTCAGCAGGATCCTATATGTCCGTCTGTTCTCTGAAAAACAACTGCCTCTCTTTAGAGTGTCACTTTAAATCCTGCATTAGGGTTTTGTTCTTCTGTGCTTGGGAGGTCTTGTTTGCTGCTAGTCAAACCAGTTTTATAGGCTCAGTAGAAGATCAAGCTAGAGAATGACACTTAATTGTCAGTTGGTAGGTGGCTAACAGTAGAGTTTCTGTGGGAGTTTGGGGGAAGGATTCCCTCCCTTCCCTTTCTTTTTTTCTAGGAATAGGATCTAGGAAGTGAAGACAACAGTGGCTACTGTGGCAGCACTAGAAGTGACCTGAGGAGGAGAAGAGACAAAGAAGATGGTTGGATGCAGAAGCTGTGGGATATACTTCATTATTGAGGGAACATCTGATGGAAGCTACTTATGTTTGAAATGTTACCTAATAGAGCGCATGGCAGAGAAGATCCAAGGATTAGACATGCAGCTGGAGATAATGATGGAATTCATATGTGGATTTGAAGATATAATGCAGGAGAGGAGAAAAGAGGATAGCACAGACAGCTCAAGATTTGCAGGCTTCTGCCAAACAAAAGAACTTGGAGAGTGGACAGCTGGAAGAACAGGGTTATCCATGGAAGAATGCCACCATGAGGACAAAGCAGAGGAAGACACCAGCTAGTGGTGGTAAAAATAAGTTGGATAACAGGTTTGCTACACTGGGGAATGAGGAGGAGAAACAGGCGGAAGATAAGGTCGTCAGGAAAAAAAGAAGGGAAGCCAGTCCCTACAGAAGAGAGGAAGAGATGGTAGAGATAGCCAGGGACAAGAGCCTAAGGAAGAAATAAGGCTAACGTAGAGGGGACTGCAAGAAAGAACGTAAGACAGATTCATACCAGCACCAGGAAGAGACATGTCTATGTGACTGGGGACTCCATACTCAGAAGAATTGGCAGGCCTGTCACCAGACCAAATCCAGAGAACATAGGAGTTGATTCCTTCCAAGAGGACTAACTACTGTATCAGAAAATGCTTAGTGTTGTCTCATCTCTTTATATTATCTGTTCACTTAAGTCACAGGACTACTTAGAGGTCTGTTATATATTTTTCCTAAATGTTCATTCAGGTTTTAATAAATTATTTTGAGTGGCATATTTCTGTGAAACCTTTGACATTAAAACTAGTGATTTTTTTTTTTTTTTGTCAACAAAAACCCCCCCCCCCCCAAAACAGTTGCTAAACTACAAAAACAGCTGACTTAGTTTTAAAAAGGTTTCAAAATTGGTAATAACCTTATTACAGGATTGTACAGATTTATTCTTTATTCAAAAAGTATTTAATGTGAATGTTTTTTGAGATCTCTAATGTTCTTAAAGCTCGTGATTAACATAAGCCCTCTTTAAAAACAAAAACAAACCTGTTTGCTTAACTCCTGGAGGAGGGAGTAGAGGGGGAATGATATTGAAGTATTACTGTTGCTGTAATCTCACACCTGTTGCTGCAAAAATAGCCAACTCTGTTTACAAAATGAGAGTTGGTCTTGATCCAGGATGACTTAGCGTTTTCACTTAGGCTCTATTTTTCTAACAATCTTACATGAATTTCCTCAGTATTTTTTGTTTGTTTTTTGAGGAATGTTACATTATGAAGATTCACTATCCAGACAGTTTGATTAAGCAAGCAAGACTGCCAACCATATTGAGAGTTCTATCCCAGGCAGTTGCCTGGCTTTGTACATCTTCAGTCTCCATTTAGCTGTAAAGTAGTCAGATACTTGCAGCTAAGGCATCTGTGTTTTCCTGGATTAAAGAGAGAAATCCAATTTAGACAGGTTTTAAAAGCTATTCTGCAGTCCAGTATTGTTGACCTCGTGTGTTATACATGTTACGTCACCTTGGTCAGGGACAGATTAACGCAGGGGCTTTAGGGGCTGCAGCCCAGGGCCTTGGGCTAAGGGGGGCCCTGCAAAAATAAATCCATAATGATATACAATTCAGTTGTCACCAACCCATCGATCACGATCGACTGGATAATCCTGGAGCCTCTGCCAGTCAATCGCGATCTCCGGGCTGCTAAAAGTCCAGCGGCACAGCACCTCCCAACCTGAGCCTGCACTTCGCACCTCCTCCTGCACCCCAACTCCCTGCCCCAGGTCAGAATCCCCTCCTGCACCAAACTCCCTCCCTCCAGAGCCTGCACCCCTCTCCCTCTCCTGCACTTAGGGTGACCAGATCACCCAAGTCAAATATCGGGACACGGGGGGGGCAAAAAACAAAACAAAACCACCCTTCCTCCACAAGTGCTGGAGGGAGGCCCCGGAGACGCAGGGGAAGTGCGGGGCCGGGGTGAGTGAGAGTCCGGCCTGACACGAGCGCAGGCAGGACTCAGTCGGGCAGTAGGGAGAGGAGGGGGGCGGCCCGCGGGGCCAGGCGGCGGCTGTTCTCCCCCCTGGGCAGCGGGACTCGGGAGCAGCTGCTGCTGCAGCTCCCACTGCCGTGGGGGGAGGAAGCAGCCGATGGCCAAGCTCGGCGGCTGTGGCTCTGGCGCCCCCGAACCCCCCGAGCCCGGGCCTGGTGCGGGGACCCAGCAGCGCGCACGCTGCGCCCAGCCCCTGGCCAGTTGCGTCTGGGCTGCTGCCCAGCTGGTGCTATCCCGCGGCGGCCCCAGAGTGGGGGCATCAGGCCCCAGCCCCCCTGTCCCGCTCGGGTCCCGCAGGGGAACGAACGGGGCTGGGCTGCCAATGCCTCCACCCCGGGGCCGCCGCGGGATAGAACCAGCTGGGCAGCAGCCCAGACGCGACTGGCCAGGGACTGGGCGCAGCGTGCGCGCTGCTAGGTCCCTGCAACAGGCCTGGGTTCGGGCCCGGGCGCCAGAGCCGCAGCCGCCGAGCTTGGCCATCGGCCGCTTCCTCCCCCCGCGGCAGTGGGAGCTGCAGCAGCGGCTGCTCCTGAGTCCTGCTGCCCGGGGGGGAGAACAGCCGCTGCCTGGCCCTGCGGGCCGCCCCCCTACTCTCCCTACCGCCCGACTGAGTCCTGCCTGCACTGGGGCCAGGCCGGACTCTCACTCACGGCACCGCGCTTCCCCTGCGTCTCCGGGGCCTCCCTCCAGCGCTTGTGGAGGGAGGAGGAATGGTGAGCCTGGGGAAGAGGCGGGGATTTGGGGAGGGAGCCAATGGGGGGAAGGAGGGGGCGGAGTCGGGGTGGGGGGGGAGGGCGCGAGCACTTCCGGGCTCTGGAGCATTTCTTTGTTTGTCCAGTGTCCCGACCGCACATCGGTCGGGATGCGGGACAAACAAGGAAATATCGGGACAGTCCCGATAAAATTGGGACGTCTGGTCACCCTACCTGCACTCCAACACTCTGCCCCAGCCTGGAGCCCCCTCCTGCACCCATACTCCCTCTCAGAAAGAAACTAATATTACAGCTGTTCCAAGGTAAGAAGTAGGCTATTTTGAATTAACTGAACTATATTCTACATGTTTTAAAACTGAAATGTAACCACAGAACAGCTTTATGTTAATTAAAAGACAAGTTTAGTATAGCATTAATAGCCTTGATGCCATAATTGTGATCATTTTGTTTTAAATTAGGAAAAAGATTTGTATACAGGGGCCCCACAAAATCTAATAGCCCTGGGCCACAGGAGATTTAATCTGGCCCTGACCTTGGTGTCTGTGTGGAAAGTCACTCAAATTTGCCAAGGAAAAAAATCAGTTTGCACAAGTACAGTAGAGACTTGTTAGAAGCTGGCAGCTAAATTCTCTGACGATTTCAGTGAGCATCAAGAATGCTTCATTCCCTTATAGCTCCTACATACCAGTTGGATTGTGTTTGGGCCATCCCTTGCGCTGGGCTGGATTTTCCCCTTTCTCCTCCGAGCTGCCAGGGGCTCCAGGCACTGAAACTGAGAGCAGGGGAACTCTTTCTCCTGTGCTTTCAGTGTTGCTTCTGGTGGGGCTCAGGCAGCATGGAAGACAAGGAGGAAGCAGCCTGATTTGAATGTAAAAGGGGGAATGGAAGAAAAGGAGTAGATGCAAGGGGACAAGGGCAAGAGCAGGGGGAGCAGAAGATGGTGGTAGGAACAATGATAGGGCAAAGGGGCAGGAGGTGTGTGTGTGTGTGTGTGGTAGGTAGGTAGGTAGGGCAGGAGCCATGGATGGGGACAGAACAAAGGCAGAGCCTACAGGATGGGCAGGGACCAGAGGGAAGGAGGAGGAGCTGGGGATAGAGGCAGAAAGGGGGACAGGGAAAGGCACATGAGAGGATGGGGCAAAAAGGTCTGTAACACACTGGAAAGCACTCCTCTAAAGAACCTGGAATCTAACCCAGGTCCTGAGTCTCAACATTCATAGCTATTTGCAGACAGCAAAGGAAACACAATGGCAGAGTGTCTCCATCCTCCTCTAGTGGCAAGTCCACATAGTCTGCAGCCTTCTATTGCTACCTGTTGTTCTGTTAGTTCAAGTGATAGAAGGCAATGCTGTGGATTTAAAGATCTCAACCCTGCTGGTGGACCTCAGAGGTCAGTATGGTTCCACATGGACTTTTTTTCAGTTTGTGTTTTAAAAAATATAGGAAATTAAATTAAAAAACCCTACGTTAAAACAGTGTTAAAGTTGCAAGTGATGCACTCAAAAGTTAGGACATGCTAGTATTATGGTTGCCTGTACATTCTTAATTTAGCCCCTTGACTGCATCATAATCTATATGCACTTTAACTACATATTTGTATAATATTTTTTCCACAGGACTCAAGACATGTTTCTCCCCCCACCCCATACTTCTGTACTCAGGTGCACCAGTTTCTTCTTGCTTGCTGTCTGGGCATGAACAGCTGGAGCACTGAGAGCACAGGAGATAATCTCCCCGCTTTCTGCTCCTGTAACTGGCTCTGTAGCAGTGGGGAGCAATTGCAGGAAAAGTCCTGCTCCCCTCCTGCAGCCAGGGTTGGAGCGTGCCCATTGGAGACAGAATCTTCTTGGGATAACTTAGCTGCCAAACTAACAAGTCTCTACTGAGCATGTAGAATCTGTGAATTTTTAGAGGTTTATAATTTGGCCAAATTGTGGTGGATTTTCACAGAAACAGCAAAAGATACATCCCTACACCACAGTGACTCCCTGCCAAATTTCAAATCCCTGCTCCAAAGCATGGAGATGCAAGAGCTTCTCAGTGAAACAGTTGCAAGAGTTTTTGAATGTGAGAAAATAATTTAAATTTGTTCTTAGGAATGGCTGAACCATTTTTACTGAAATTATAAAAAAAAAAAAAAAAAAAAGCCAACATAAAGCCTCTTCCCCTAAAAAAGGAAAAAACAAAAACACATCCTGAGGCAGATGCTCAACATGGAGAAAAAGCCCAAATGGTTAAAATTTGTCAATGGTTTCTATGAACAACTGTAAAATAGGATCTTATAATGGGAATGTGGGACATCTTTAACTATAGGTGGCAGTAATAACTGTCCATCCATCCACATGAAAGAATTTGGTCACCTTCTGTTTATCCTGGGTTATACATACCCATTGCTTGGATGCTGCTTTCCCTATTTCTCTGTTTTCCTTTTACAAGTAGGTATGTTCTCTGCTGGAGAAGAGTAAAAGTATGTGGCTGGAAGGGACAATTTTCAACCTTATTGGCAGTATCTGATTGACAGGGATGGCATGAAGATACTCATTAGTTTGCATTGATGAATCTCACAGGGAATATTTCCAGATAAGAAACTGATCATTCTTTTAGGGTAAAAATATTATTTTAAACATTTTGATGTACACCCGGAAATGTTCATTGTGAAACATATCAGAGCTTGTATGATACTGTACTAATAGGTTATACTTTTGAAACCCTGCTGAATTATTAGTGTCTTCTGGTTTTTGAAAATTATGTTGCTTTCATTATATTCCTTTGTCTTTGTGTTACTATGTTTAGCTTGACTTAAAATGTCGGGCTTTTAAAGTTTAAGCATACCCCACCCCTCAGCCTCGTTTTGTTGGGAGAAAAAGGGATCCAGAATAAGATATCTAAATTAATAAAGACCATATATTTAATCTCTCTAAATTCTACTACCTTTTTTAGCAAAATAAAACATTTGGATACTTTGACTGACTGCAAAAAACTAAAGGGTAGAGCTACCGAGTTTGAAGAGCTAGGTGACAAGCCTGATTGTCAATTTATTGATGTTTATAAGTATCATGGTTTCACTTTCTACATTTCTTTTCCTTTGCTTTTCTCATTCATAATCATTTTAAATCTCATCCTTTAACATCTTTTCCTTTCTGTAATTAGTACCTTATCTAGTGTTTTTACATTTCTTTTTCTTCCACCTTCTGTACCATAACACTTTGTTTTAGGGCTGTCGATTAATTACAGTTAACTCACGTGATTAACTCAAAAAAATGAATCGCGATTAAAAAAATGAATCCCGGTTAATCGCAGTTTTAATTGCACTATTTAACAACAGAATACCAATTGAAATTTATTAAATATTTGATGTTTTTCTATCTTTTCATATATATTGTAATCTGTGTTGTAATTGAAATCAAAATGTATATTATTTTTGATTAGATATTTGCACTGTAAAAATGAACAAAATAGTATTTTTCAATTCACCTCATATAAGTACTGCAGTCCAATCTCTGTCATGAAAGTGCAACTTACAAATGTAGATTTTGTTGTTGTTACATAACTGCACTCAAAAACAAAACAATGTAAAACTTCAGAGCCTACAAGTCCACTCAGTCCTACTTCTTGTTCAGCCAATCGCTAAGACAAACAGGTTTGTTTACATTTGCAGGAGATAATGCTGCCTCTTATTTAGAATGTCACCAGAAAGTGAGAGCAGGTATTTGCATGGCACTTTTGTAGCCAGCATAGCATGGTATTTATGTGCCAGATATGCTAAACATTCGTATGCCCCTTCATGCTTCGGCCACCATTCCAGAGGACATGCTTCCATGCTGATAACGCTCGTTAAAAAAATAATGTGTTAATTAAATTTGTGACTGAACTCCTTGGGGGAGAATTGTATGTCCCCTGCTCTGTTTTACCTGCATTCTGCCATATATTTCATGTTATAGAAGTCTCGGATGATGTCCCCGCACATGTTGTTCATTTTAACACCACTTTCACTGCAGATTTGACAAAACGCAAAGAAGGTACCAGTGTGAGATTTCTAAAGATAGCTACAGCACTCGACCCAGTGTTTAATAATCTGAAGTGCCTTCCAAAAACTGAGAGGGACGAGGTGTGGAACATGCTCAGAAGTCTTAAAAGAGCAACGCTCCAATGCGGAAACTACAGAACTTAACCATCAAAAAAGAAAATCAACCTTCTGGTGGCATCTGACTCAGATAATGAAAATGAACATGCGTTGGGCTGCACTGCTTTGGATTGTTATCGAGCAGAACCCGTCATCAGCATGGACACATGTCCCCTGGAATGGTGGTTGAAGCATGAAGGGACATATTAGTCTTTAGTGTATCTGCCACATAAATATCTTGTGACGCTGGCTATAACAGTGCCATGTCTCACTTTCAGGTGAAATTGTAAACAAGAAGTGGGCAGCATTATCTCCTGCAAATGTAAACAAACTTGATTGGCTGAACAAGAAGTAGGACTGAGTGGACTTGCAGGCTCTAAAATTTTACATTGTTTTATTTTTGAATGCAGTTATTTTTGTACATAATTCTACATTTGTGAGTTCAACTTTCATGATCAAGAGATTGCACTACAATACTTGTATTAGGTGAATTGAAAAATACTATTTCTTTCGTTTTTTTACAGTGCAAATATTTGTAATAAAAAATAAATATAAAGTGAGCACTGTACACTTTGTATTCTGTGTTGTAATTGAAATCAATATACTTGAAAATGTAGAAAACATCCAAAATATTTAAATAAATGGTATTCTATTATTGTTTAGCAGTGCGATTAATTGCAATTAATTTTTTTAATTGCTTGACTTACCCTACTTTGTTTAGTTTTAGAGATTACCAGTTTTCAATTTGGTCTGTTATTTTGGTTCATTATTGTTGGTTATTTTTCTCTGTAACCCGTTTCAAGTACTTTAGGATAAAAAGGCTGTTATTTCAGTAACTATAATGTAAAGCTTTCTATTCTTCAGGGGTCTGATATAGAGACTGTGACCTCTGAAAATGGAGGAACAAATAGTAATCTTGAGTTTGTGTCAGAAGAATATGCTACTTTGGTGGAGGAAGAAGAGCAACCATTTGATTTGAGAGGTAAGATATTAAAAGCAGAGCTATTCTACAAAATATGCAAGACTTCTGTTGTAGCGATTAGTTTTGTCCAAGATATTCTATATGTACACCTTAATAAAGACAGTGTATAGGCCTCTGTCACATTACTACTTTATCAGTGTTGTGGACAACTTTCAGTAACTAGAATTACAAATATATTCCTTCTTAAAGTGTATATGGGAGTGAAATTATTAGTATGGTGCATATTTCTGAATCATTACTTCAGGCATGTTAACGAAGAGTACCTATTTGTATAGTTGAAAGATAGCTATATAATTACTGATACAGAAATCATGATTTAATTAAAATTCCTTAATTATGTCATATGCCAAATCAGGATAATTTAGAAGCAAATGTCAATTATATGTATAATAAGAATCCAATAATGTCACTATGTCACTTTGAAGCCTAAAATATCTGTGGAGTCAGTGTGAAGTGTTGGGAGCAGCTACAGGGATAGTTGAGAGCTACCCCTTGTTGTCAACTGTTGGGAATGGGCCACATCCACCCTAATTGAATTGGCCTCGTTAGCACTGACCCCCCCACTTGGTAAGGCAACTCCGATCTTTTCATGTGCTGTATATTTATACCTGCTTACTGTATTTTCCACTCCATGTATCTGATGAAGTGGGTTATATCCCATGAAAGCTTATGCCCAAATAAATTTGTTAGTCTCTAAGATGCCACAAGGACTCCTTGTTGTTATTTCTTTTTGTTCAGAATATTCCCAGGCTGAATCATCACTGGGTTTTGTGGACTAGTACCATCCAATTTTTAAGTTCTGAGCCAATTTGACTTTATAAATTACATCTGTTCAGTGTACAGCTACAGAAGACATGTATCTATGCCATGCCAAGAGACCTAGGGTACTATAGACCATTGTGATATCAGAGGTAACTCAAACAATCAACACCCTTCCTCTACAGCTAATTTGCTTGCTAATTTCATTATTTGTATGAGGGTGACTGCAGAGATGGTGGATTACTTGGTCAGGCTGCCACACCCATGCACCCATCTGTCACCCTTACAAATCTCCCAGAACCACCCTGAAACAAAAATCAACATAACCACCCACACAACAACACCACCGTCACACACAATAATCGCAAACACACAGAGCCCCTCACCGCAGCACATACCCCTCATTGACCACCTACACAAGTCAGCACAAATCTCCAAGCACAGCACATGCAAAACACACAATCCTCAAGCACAACCTCCCACATGCACAAATCCACACAACCACCCCTTATTCTTCACTTGCACAAAACAAGACAAAATCCCCCAATACAACCCTCCAGACACAAATCAACACAACCACACAGTCAGCACACACAATAATACGAATCACAAACAACCCCTCACTGTAGCATACATCCCTTATTTGCCACCCGCACAATTCAACACAGATCTCCCAGCATCCCCCCGATGCAACTCAATACAACCATGCACACTACAACACAGTTATCACACACAATAAC
This sequence comes from Terrapene triunguis, assembly GCF_002925995.2. Classification (NCBI taxonomy): domain Eukaryota; kingdom Metazoa; phylum Chordata; order Testudines; family Emydidae; genus Terrapene; species Terrapene triunguis. The sequence goes on from NW_020664418.1 coordinate 27,686,364, forward strand.
CCCTACAAAACCCCCAGACGCAACACAATCACCTGCACAGTAATGCAATCGGCATACACAAATATTCCAGTAAAACACAACCAGCACACACAATAATCCCAAACACATTTAATCCCTCAATGCAGTAAACACCTTCATTAGCCACACAAAGTCAACACAAAATCTGCCAGCACAACACACACAGTTGCCCACCTTATCATACTTATCATAAATCTGAGCAGTCACTATGGGTCATCACTAGTTGTTAAATAAACTTCAGCTAATTGGTAGTATGGAGGTACCTCAGTGGCTCTGTGTTAAGATTGCATTGAGATTTGTGTTTAAAGCAGAATGAAAATCCTTCCATTTTATACTTTAATTATTGAATTTTGTATCAACATTTAACACTTTCTCTGTTCCTAGGGCAATTGAGTTTTCCATAATATTTTTTATCAAAGATCTATTAAATTTGCCAGAGGTAACAGTTGGAAATGAGCCCTTTTTGAAACTTTTTCCTGAGTCTCACATTTTTTCGGACTGACTTTGTTTTATACTCAAACCACCACAATCCCTTGAAACTTCAAATTTCTCTGTCCTACACAGTCTACCATCTTGGGGATAAGACAGTTTTCAAATCATACTCTGAAATGTATAGGTATTATCATAACTTAATTGAGCTCCACAAAGACAAAGAGTGGAGCTGTTAAATTCCATTAGCGGCTATTTCTCTGCAGTTGAGCCTGTCTCCCTGAATCCAGAGATCAACTCCTTGTGTACACCTCCCCAGGCCCTCAGCTTGAGTAGCTAGGCTGGACAGCAGTGATATGGCACGGGGTGCTGTGAGCTGTGAGGGGCATCAGAAGAGAGTGGAATATTGAGGGGATGCTACCCATGGCAGCAACAGCATGGGAGGGCCCTTGAAGGTGATGGTTCAGCTCAGATATATAATGGCCGCCTTCTCCTTAGAAGCTTTCCAACACAACCCCATTTCCCCTCTATGCCCTCTGCATAGCCCCCCATATTTTCATCTCCTGAGGATCTCAAAAAGGACAGGAGAGAAGTTGTGCTCTGACAAACAATAGGGAGTTTGTCAAATTGGAGCTCTCCCTCTTTGCTTATCCATGTCCCATTTTGTTTCCCACCCTCTGTAGCTCTGCTACCTGGTACACTAAGAGAGCACAGTATTTCTGCACTGAGGCATCAGTGCTTCAAAGACACCTAATGGCACTGCTGCAAGGGAGCTGTTAAGGGGTGTGTGCCCATGTGAGGGCCTATAAGCATGGAGTGGAGCTATAGGGATTGAATGAGGCTTATGGGAACTATGTGAGTAGTATGGGAGGAGTAGGGCTGTGCAGGGACTTCAGTTAGGGAATCCACTGTCTCTGTGGAAAGGAGTGGAGTTTGAAGTGCCAGCCAAATCTTAAAACACAGGATTTGCAAAGTTGGAGTTTGTGCATGCTCAAATATATGCTAATGAGGAAGCTTAGCATTCTGAGGCCTTTACCGTGAGATCTTCCTCTAGCAGCCAATACATGTTCTGTCATCCAGAAATTAAGACCAGTTAAACTATCAGTAGAAATTTCTTTGAGTGATATTTAATAATTTGCTAAATACTTTTCACAGATTGGTGGTGGTCTCAGTTTGTTGTTATTGTAGTGCCTAGATGGCCCAAACAAGATTGGGTCCAGTTGTGATAGAATACAGTCCCTGTCCCAAGAAGCTTTATATATAGATGATGTTTTGTCAGACATATGATGGGAAGGGAAACAGAGGCACAGAAAGGTGAAGTGACTTACTTAAGGTCACGCAGCAGACCAGTGGCAGAACTGGGAATAGGACACAGACCTGCTGAGTCCCAGTTCAATGCTTTGTCTACTGGACCTCTCTGCCTCTCAGTGGAAGCTAACTATAAGGTAATGGGGCAGATCTTCCAAAATGTGCATGCACATTTGTGAATGCCCAATTTTAAATACCCTATCCCAATTCATATGTATGTCCAGATTTCCACATATATAAAGCATGTGCAAATCTCAACTTGTATGCATGTATTTGCACACCTAGATTGGGTGCATGAATTTGGGCTTGCACATTTTTTGTAGTTAGCTTCATAATATAAATCGGAAAAAACTATATTTACCTTATTTAATCTTTTTATAAATAGGTTGAATAGGATAAATATTTTTTCCAATTTGTATTATGAAGCTAAGACCATTCATGGCAAGTTTTATTAAATGGGTTTAGCAGTGAGATGATTCACACAGTTAATGCAAAACCCCAGACGGTAAAATATAATAAAATTTTGATTTAATGTCTAGGAATCCAGTATCCAAAGTGAGGTCAGTTCCCTCAATATCTTGAAAAGTCCTTGGATTATCCAGATTGATCTATGTTCCATCATGATGTCTGGATAATGGAGGACATACTGTTGAATTTAATCTAAGTGTATGTTTAGGGTGTAGGTTGCTTCTAGTACGATCAATGCAATGAGTGTCTAAATAAAAGCATCCTCACATCATCATATCCTAGTGATAAAGTATTTGGAGTCTGATGTTTCTTAGAGGGATGTTAAACAATGAAGTTTAATACATTTGAAGAATGTTTATTCAGGAATGATTTGACTTTAGAAATTGTTTGATATTATTGAAGAAAAGTGGAGTCCATGTTTTTAATCCCACATTAATTGAAGATTTCTTTGTACTACAGCTGAATGCAGCAAAGATGATGTGGTGTCAATGGTAGAAACTTCTCATGCTGCCTTGGAGGAAACCCAGGCAGTTCCTGAGGTATATTATATATTGTATAGCTCAAAGACCTAAATGAACCCCACCTTACAATGCCAAGCAATATTTTTAAGACACAAAAATAAAGTTGTTATTATTCCTCTTTTGCTCCTAAAGCATTAACTACTTTCTGTTTTTAAAATACTCTACTTTCTGTATGTCTGTTTGAATAACCTCTTTTTATATTACTGATTTTTTTAGGCAAAGAAAGAAAGATTGCCTGATCACGGTTCCTGTATTGGGGCTATTAGTGATGATTCTGACATTGTTACCCTTGAAACACCTAAAGTAGAAGAAATTGGAACGCAGGAAGAAACTGCAATTGTTGATGAGGAAGCTCAAGGTTCAGATGATTTTAACATGGGTTCTTCCTCCAGCAGCCAATACACATTCTGTCAACCAGAAACTGGTAAGAGCAGTTAACTGCAAAGGAACTATGTACAAATGGTACAAAAAAAGGGCGGGGTTGGGATCTCCTTTAGTAACTAAATTATGAGAGCCTTATTTCCTGCTTGTATAGTTCTCTTTGGGAAACTTCTCAGTCTGTATGAAAACATATCCCAAATGTCTGCAGATTTCATACTCTTGATGCCTTACCTCTCAAACTTTGCGCTAGCATAAGCTTTATGGTACTTTTCAAAAGTAGTGCTAAATTAGAAGCATTTATAGGAATGTGAAATGCATGCTGGCTAAAATACAAAATGTATTACTGACATGTTTTAGAGGATTTATATGATTTTTTTTTTTTAACTTTCATGCTTCAGATTTCTTACTTAGAAATCTTTTATATTTCCTTTTGGAAATGCGTTGATTTGCCAAAGAGCTGAGATAGATGGAATTATGTCTCAGTAACCAATTAAGTATCATACGTTGATGTTTGGGGCATAGAAGACTAATAACAATGTCATGCCACAAATGGATTCTTTTGCCCCTTATACTGCACTATGTATAATATCTTGTAGAGGAGTTGAAGCTCTTATTAATTTGTACAAATGTCACACACCATGATATGTAGGAAGAAGGGTATGAAACTACAGCGAAGTTTGGGTTTTTTTTACATTTGTCTTCTCCCTTACTACCTTTTTCTCTAGTTTCACGTGCTTTCTCCTCCTTGCGCCATTATCCTGCTTACTTGTGTTGCGTTCTCTTACTCATTCCCTGTCATAACACACATTTATACTGCTTCCAAGTTAGGGATGCCAACTTTCTAATCGCACAAACCCAAAAAACTCTTGCTCTGCCCCACCCCTTCTCCAAGGCCGTGCTCCTGCTCACTTCATCCCCCCTCCCTCAGTCACTTGCTCTCCCCCACCCTCACTCACTTTCACCAGGTTGGGGCAGGGGATTGGGGTGCAGGAGGGGGTGAGGGGTGCGGGAGGGAGCTTTTGGCTGGGACAGGGGATGAGGGGCTTGGAGTGCAGGAGGGGTCTTCAGGCTGGGGCCGAGGGGTTCAGAGTGCGGGAAGGGGCTCAGGGCTGGTGTAGGCGGTTCGGGGGTGTGTGTGCAGGCTCTGGCTGGGGGTGTGGGTTCCCAGCCAATGGGAGCTGCAGAGCTGGCGCTTGAGGTGGGGGCAGTGTGTGGAGCCCCCATAGCCGCCCCTGTGCCTAGGAGCCGGACATGCTGGCTGCTTCTGGGAGCCACGTGGAGCCAGGGCAGGCAGGGAGCCTGCCTTAGCCCCGCTGCACCACTGACCTGACTTTTAGTGGGCTGGTCAGCAGTGCTGACCGGAGCCACCAGGGTCCCTTTTTGACTGGGCGTTCCAGTCAAAAACGAGACACCTGGCAACCCTATTCCAAGCTGTATCCCCTTCTTAGTATTAAGCTGTAATTTGGAAAGTAACATACGAGAAGGAACAACTTTCAAAAGCACTGCTTTAACTTGGGAGCAGAGAATGTGTATTGAGTAGGTACATATATGCCATATCTTTGTGCTTATAAATGTCCATATGCATCAAAAGATTGACAAACAGCCCAGTGTCAAAATCTGACCCATTTGTGATTGTTATTAATAAAGGTGTCATCAACTTTTTAACATCTTCCACATTATCTGATTTTATTTTCTGTTATCTTGATTTTTCCTTTTATGGATAAATTCTAAAATCTTTCTTCTGTTTTGATATACAAAAGAAGGTTGGTGGGAGAAGCTGAGGAAGATTCCAGAATGTGTAAGGGGATGGGGTGATGACCTGAAAGAGCATGTGTCTGGCAGCCTTCCTTTCCAAGGTGGTGTGACTAAATTTGATCAGCTTGTATAAAGTTGACTGCTTGTGCCTAGCATGGAGTGCTTTTAAAGTATTAATGCCTACCTGACTTGCTGTTATAGTGGTAATGTTCCAAACAGGTGCTCAAAACCTGTCTTTATTACAGATTTTGGCTAAGCTATTAGGCTCTATTTGACTCATTTGCTTTTCAAAAAATAGACTGTACCTTAATTTGGAATGAGCATCAATAAAAGCAATATTTTAATATATTTGCTTAACCAGTTAGTTGGATGGCTGCTGTTGGAGTCCAAATGTATCTATAGCCAGAGAGAGATGTTCTTCCATGTTTAATTTAAATGATTTCAGCCAAGTCTTCAGTACAGTGCATTAAATTGATTGTGCATTGTAGTAAAGTGTGTTGAGCATGTTTGCATTGTTTGGAAAGCCATTTGTAATTTTAGCAGTTGGCATGAAGAAATTCTACCTTTTTTCTTTATGTTAAAGATGGCATCCAAGTGTGAACTCTTCAATTGCTTGTCTCAACTCTGATTGAGTTTTATGCTGTGAGCAGTCAGGACAACTGGCTTCCCCAAGGCAGGGACTTAGGCCAAGTATATATTAGAAGATGCTTGCCAGTATAGGTATATCAGCAAACCCTCCTAATGTAGACACGGCTTATGCTGGCAAAAAAGGACTTTTGTCAGTATAGCTTATACTGGTTCCCTGTGTGAAATAAGGCATAGCCACAAAAGCATTCGTATGCTGATAAAAAACACTGGGGCTTTAGCCAGTACAGAAATGTCACCAAAAAATCCGCCTAGTATTGACATTACTGTGCTGTCAAAAGTTTCTAATATAGATCTGGCCTTTATGATCATAACCAGAAGATAATATTTAGGATTGCCTCTAAGGATCACACTTTATCTTTCATATCCACTATCTTTCTGTGGGTATTTTGCAGTATGGCACTGTACTGAATCCTCATAGCTATTGTAGGAAGGTGTCATTCTTATCTGAGAGTAGTGCTATTGAAAATTCTCCATTAAGTGCTTTTGTTGGTGCTTTAAATATCTTCAAGTGTTATAGCTGTTTGTCCTTTCTTTCTGGTAGTCTTTTTTTCGCACCTTTTTTCTGTAGTATATCAAAGAACTGCCCATGCTGGTTACGGGTATGTCGACACAAAAAACTAGACACCTGAGGCTGGCCTGTGCCAGCTGACTTGGGCTCACAGGGATCAGGCTGTGGGGCTTTTTCAGTGCTATGTAGACTTCCTGGCTCTGGCTGGAATCTGAGCACTAGGACCCTGCGAGGTGGGAGGGTTCCAGAGCTTGGGCTCCAGCCTGAGCTAGGAAGTCTACCCTGCAATGAAACAGCCCTGCAGCCTGATCCCTGCAAGTCCAAGTCGGCTGGCATGGGCCAGCTGTGGGTGTCTAGTTGCTGTGTAGATATACCTTAAGAGTACATTATTCCTGTGAACAGTTTCTTTTCCACATGATTAAGCTTCCTCTGCTAGCTGAACCAACCTTGAAAATACTAAGTATTATTTTTCTAGCCATTTCTTATCTTGTGAAATACTCCTTTTGTAAGTGTGTACATACAGAACATGTGCATTTGTGTCTGAGCTCCACACTGAATTCTAGTTCAAATACTTTTTCTCACCTGACTGAGCCATTTCTGAATGCTTGCTTTCCTCATCCTCAGTTGTTGAAGTGCATATTTACTTAAATGATCCATTCTATAAAAGACCTTATTTGTTGAATTTAAATTGATTTAAAAGTGTCTGCACTTTAGGATAAGCTGCCTACATGGTTGAACTCAATTTGAATTCCTGTTTTTCTTACCCAAGCATATAAAATTGCTCAGTCAGGGATATAAACTGGAATGTATTATCTAATGAGGGGAAAATTCTCTTTCACAATCTAACATGCTACTTTTCCATGGAAGTCCAAAATAGTATATCTTAGTATTCCAGATATTACTATTTGGTAATCTGCCTCAGGGTGGGCCTGATTGGCCCTGCTCTTTATAGCTGAAAAATTAGGATTTGGGTTTATTTTCAGTGAGGAAACTTAAATTATAATGCTTGGTCTGATTATTGCTGTCATTGCTTGGCATTCTTGTCTATTCAGTGAGATTTGCATGTCTTTGCTTAATTGTGTGGTTGTTACAGTTGTGAAATTATATGTTGACTCATATTAGCCCCACAAAGATATTTTAATTAGACTTTTATATTTGTGGCCTTAATGCCAACACCTGTTTAACTAGGAGAAGAACCACAGAGATACTTGCATCTTATTGTCAGTGGTATTCTGGCAAGAGGCAGTAAATGTTTATGCTTATGCATATGTAGTAAACAAATAATAGAATCTTGTACTGTATACGTGCAAAAAGACTTAAACAGTTGCTGTCCTCTGATAACATTTCTTTCACTACGAATCCTGTCTCCTCAAATCTTGGTGGCAAAACGTGTGATTGGCAGCAAGTGATTTGGTTCCATGGTGCTGGATAGAACAATCTTTGTGGGGCTCCATGCCTTGTATGCCCTTAGAACTATGGGGTTCTTTCACCTGCTGCCTCTGATCTGTGGTTACACAGACCCAATTGCTGAGCCTTCTCCTTTCCTATGCAGTAGTGGTTGAAAAGTGGCTTTTTGGGGAGGTGTGAAAAGATTGTGGTAGGGAGGTATGATAGCTATTCAAAGTATGTGAAAAAAATAAAGTTGCTGTAATAGAAAGCTATTTGTATTAATAAGTACTTTATAATCTGCATATATTTTTATATACTAAATGTTCAACTCCTATGTCTGCAAGTGTTTCCATGAAGTGGTCTTTGGGTGTAGAGGGTTGAGTGCATTGCTTTAGAGACTATAATAAAACCATATCAACTAGCATGTGTTATTTTTTGGTAGACCTCTGTGCTAGCAGCTTCTGTTCCATCTTTTGCAGTAAGCAGTTTTTATATATGAGAGAGGGAAGTTTGGCAGTTCAGGTTTTTTCACGTTTCACAAGAATGTGCAATGGGAATGGAAATGAAATTTCTCACTTTCTAACTTTTATAATCATATTCCATTGTTTTGTTTTAAAAGGTACAATTGACCTAGGAATATAAAACTTTCTAATAAATGGAATTCTCAGGCTTGGGAACTGTCAGGCTGTAAGATGAAATAGAGCTTGTTTTTATCACGGTGGTGTCTTGGTTCTTTGTTTCCCTAAAATGGAGATTTTAATCAAATATGGCATTCTAAATAAAAAAGGAGCTTTTTCTATATGACAGCTTGTGCAGTAAATGATGTACTGTGTTCTTCAACTCTAAGGGCCAAAATATACTTTTAGTGGGTATGGCAGATAAATTTTTAATTAACTCCAATATAGTCCAGTAAACTGCAGATGTTTCATAATTCTTTTGTTATAGAGTTGTGTTCACTTTTCAGTTTTTCCACCTCAGCCTAGTGATGATGAATCAAGTAGTGACGAAACAAGCAATCAATCCAGTCCCACACTGAGGAGACGGCGTGCAAAGAAGAGGCTTGTCTCGAACTCTGAATCTGAGGGCGGGACACCTAATGAACAGGAAACTGAACCTCCCAAAGAACAGCAACACAAACGCCAATTCACTAGTGGCCTGAACAGGTGCATTATACTAGCTTTGGTGATAGCAATCAGCATGGGATTTGGACACTTCTATGGTAAGTACATGAAATTTGAGTTGAATTACATAATTGACAGGTGGTGTAAAAAATGTACATTTGACATATCAGTATATTGTGATTCAGATTTTTTCATTCAACATATTTATTCATGTCATAGGCTCCTTAGTGTTTTTTCTGTTATTCCTTCAGAAGTACAGATTGTACTAACAAGTAACTTTGATTCCTAAATGTTTTGTCCAGTACTTTCTTAACTCATATGCTACAAGCTTATGGCACTGTTAAATATAAATCATATATAACTTTGAAGGTCTCTACCTTATCCTTACACTAGCTGTTCTTCTTTCTTCTTTTATCTTGTTAGATCTTGCAGAAAGGAAATGTCTGGCTCTGTTCATAAAGGACTGTGTACACTTACTTGACTAAATTATTAGCAGGAATCCTAGAAATCCGTTTGACACAGAAAAATGCAGACTTTGCGTTTTTACAGAGAAGCTTTAGTTTTTACATTTTGTGAGAAAATAAAATCACATAACGTGGAACCCCAATTATCTGATCTAATTGGGACCGGGGCCAGATCAGATAATCAGAAATTTGGATAATTAGAAGAATGAACAGGGCCCTGTCTGTCAGCTCCAGAAGGCGGCGGGCTCCAGCTGTCATCTTAAAAATTGTAAATATGTCAATAAAACATTGTGTTCAACTGATACCTATATATATTGTGGCTAGGGAAACTAAAGTTCAGCATTTCATTTTAATCATGGAAAAAAGTGGATTTTTATGGTTTTTTTGTATCAGAGAATTTGTTTTTATCACGGAAAACTAGGATCCCTGCTTATTAGTAGTAATACTTTGGATTTATTCACCTTTTTAATCCTTTACTTTCCTATTGTTAGTCTTGTGGTAACCCTTATTGTTGCTGGCAAGATACTGGAAGACATTTCTGGCCTTTATCCAGTGATTCCTCAGTTGCTGAATGAGAGAACTAGATATACTTTTATTGAATAATTCAGAATCTCTCTCGCCTTTTACCTTTTGTTTGGAGGACAAAATATTAAGTAGCACTTGAAAATGTACCATAACTCACAATGCAATTTCTCAGTGTATTGATGGAATCCAGTGCAGCAGCAGCTTCTCTCTGGCTTCTTAGTACAGTGTCTAAGGTTGATTCTTTTCTGTCCGATTTCAAACCTGAGCAGTAGAGGAACAACAGAATAGATGGTAACTACCGGTGTTATCAAAATAGCTAAGTGCAGAGCTTACAATGGAGACCCAATCCTGGTCATGGCTTTTGGGTTCTATTTATATAAATATTAAATAATAGAGTAACGGGGACTTTTATTTTATATTCATTGTATGATATTTATAGTCTGTCATGAAAATATGATGCCACACTAAAATCTACTAACTTGGTTTCAAAATGGGAATGTATATGATCTTGCTTTAATTGGATTTGATTTTGATTAGAACTATGTAAATTTTAACATTTAGTATAAACCTTTCAAAATTAATTTACCCTTGAAAATTTTTTTTTTTTGTTCTCAGGTAAACCTGAAGGTAAGAAATAGTGAGTGCCATGTGGAGGATGCTGTGCTTGCAATCAGATTGATTAAAAATATATATATGGTTGTGTAATCAAGGCTTCACAATGACTACTATGTTCAGGATTATATGACTAGTAACTCAGCCATATAAAATACTTCTGCGTAGAGCTTGCAGGCCTTTTCAGTTATTTAACAGGAAAACAAGTATATAGTGTCTGTTGGTATGGTTGAGGCAGTGTGGTCCAGTGGAAGCCTGAGTTCCTTTCCAGTCTGGGCCAGCCTACTGCTTTCAGAGCTTGGGCAAGTCACTTTGTACTGCTCTTCTTCAGTTTCTCCAGCCATAAAATGGGGATTATGATATTTACCTACCTTTATAAAGCACTTTGAGATGTATGGATAAAAAGCACTGACTATTATTATTATTGTTATTTATATAGTAAAGACCATATTTTCAAATATTTCTACTTTTCCCCTCATTGAATCCATCGCTTTAGCTAGAAGTTGTCATTGATGAGATATTTTTCTCTAATCCAGCAGAAAGGAGGCTATTTTTTAAAAGTGAAAGCTCCTTATGCTCACATAGTTTAACTCAACCACTCCTTCTCCAGTGTTTCTGCCTCCACAGAGTGGGAAATGTTTACTGTTTTGCTCACTCTGAAAAGGTTTTTACAAGGGATTCCTTTTCTCTGGGAAGTGATGTTCTCTTTATATTTTCCAGGACTTAAGCATTTGGACTGGAGAGCAGCACTTCACAACGTCCTTTTAATGTCAGGTTAATTGTAGTTTGAGAGGGTCACTTTTGTTTCTAGCCACATAGTCACTTCTCTGTTTGAAGTTGACTGATTTTGTGCTTGTTCACTGTTTTATTACTTGTTCTTTGTGGCTTGTGGTCACTACTATCTACTGTGCCTGAATTATAATTTCTAGAGAACTGGAGCTAACAGAAGAGAGTGGCAAAACTAGTTTTCTTGCCATTGTAGTTTCTCCTAGAATGAAGCAATTGTTCTGAACAGCACTCATAAGTTCATATTGGGAGAGGAGGAATATTCTGTATATGTTTGGTTTAAGATGGGATTCTCTTATCTTTAAGTCAGGACATGGGAGACTGTTAAATGAGGCTAAAATGTCACAACAATTACCTCAATAGTTCTTTATTTCTTTAAATTGTAATAATAATAAAACATGAAAGGAGGAGCTTTGTTTCAAAAAAGGAACTCTACATGCATTCCACTGGATTGGACAGAAATATCCCATACTTTGTTACTTCAGTCCAGAACAGTGGATCCAATGCAGAAGAAATTAAAATTAGAGATTTAAAAAAACAAACCCTAATATTGTCCTTTGGAGTTTTTATTTATTAACTAAGCTAACATCAAAGCCAACATGCACAAATTCTATATTTTGTATGTGCATTGAGACTTTCAGGTAAAAGGGAGTGCAGGAGAATGCTAATAACTAAAGAAAATATTTTATTACTTAATAGTGAATTTGTAGCTAGTAGAATGAAGGCATATATTGGAAAAACATGGGGAAAAAGTAACATCTGTCAGACACTTGAATAATGGGAAGATGGATATTTAATGAGCATGTGCTCAATTCTGTTGCCTTTGCTTTTGCAAGTAAGGATTGCAAGATTGGGCCCTATGTGAAGCTATTCAGATTGCTTTATAACCTGTTTAAGAATTGTGTGTGTAGGGGGTGTTTGGTTTACTTTTTGGGGTTTTTTGTTTTGCATGCATGTTAATATAGCATGCAAATATCCAGATAATTATTAATATAGCATTACTTGACAATTTGAAGCTATAATTTCAAAACATGTGTAATGTGGATTTGTTTAATTTCTTTTATTGTGGCAGTTTTTCATTTTATTAAAATGTACATGTAACATTTTTTGCATAGCTTCTGTTTGATTATATTTAAATATAGATATTTTCTAGTTAACATCATTCCATCTGTTTAGCTTCAAAAATTTTGTTCGCTTTTATCCAAACACATAAGTATAACACAGATGCTTGTACTGATGTGTTTGAAATTGTTGCTGCAAACAACAGAATCGGTATATAACAATTATAAGACTATACAATTATAAAACTAGACAGAACAGAACAAGTGTACTATACAGTGAAATACAATATCAGAATGTTCCTTCATTTGCCAGGAAACTAAAGACATCATCTGATCGGTCATTTCCATCTCTAACTACTGAGAGTCAAACTAACAGTTTTGTCTTTGTAGGTACAATTCAGATCCAAAAACGTCAACAATTGGTAGAAAAGACACATGAAGATGAACTAAATGGTATGAAAGATGACCTTTACCAGTGCCAACGAGAGCAAGGAGTTAAAGCAGACTATAAGGTGGGGGTAGGTGTGATCTTTTCATTACAATTCATTGGGGAATATTATCTCCTCATTAGAGGTGTGTACCTCACATTAGTGTTGAATTTGTTATTTCTATATGTTGAGAGAATGCTTTATCCCTAAGAAACAATGGAATCCACTCTTTTCTACAGATAACTCAGCTATATTTTTTATTGGACCTTTATTTGACTTTTAATTTACGTCTCAACAGTACACATATATAATAAATATTTTTCTTCAGTAAATTCTCTTAAATTCATACATAACATTATTGTAAATTATATACTGAAAAAGGGTTTTTTTAACCTATTGCCTAAACTTTGTAATTTGATCAAATTTTAAGAGTAAAATAGCTTTTTGAAGTAACGTAGGAGTCACAGAGGGCAGAATTCAGTTAGCAGTATATCGATTACAGGTAATGATGCATAGAACAGAAATAAGGTGGGCTCTAAGAGCCCAGTTGGGCTACGGTTTTTTGTAAAGTTAACAGCCCTACATTTTATTTGTAAACTGAGCAAACCTGAAATTGAATCAGTGAGACACAATAAACATGGCATCATACAGTGCCATTTTTAATTCCTCACCCTGTTTTGGATAAGGGGAGAGCAGGGTTTGATTTCCTTATTCCTTACTCTAGCATCTCTTGACCCAGGTGGATGAGGAAAGTAACGGGAAGACGTGGTCGGAATAATATTGGCCCCTTTGAGCCATTTGCATTTACATCTTGGGGATCTGGTTAGACTCCCCACATCTATTAGAAGAGCAGATAGCAGCAGCAACTAAAATAAAATTAATTAATTAATTAATTAATTAATGGAGATATCCTATCTCCTAGAACTGGAAGGGACCTTGAAAGGTCATCGAGTCCAAGCCCCCTGCCTTCACTAGCGGGACCAAGTACTGATTTTGCCCCAGATCCCTAAGTGGCCCCCTCAAGGATTGAACTCACAACCCTGGGTTTAGCAGGCCAATGCTCAAACCACTGAGCTATCCCTCCCCCTCACACAGCCATAAAATTGTGAACAATTTTTTGGATGTAGACCTTGAAGTTATTTATCCCTTTGTCACCCTGACAGAGTACTGCAGTGTGTTTTGCATGGGATTACATTTTAAATCCATCCAGATCTGGAAGCTGATGCAGAATTCAGCAATCTGCTTGTTAAGTGGTTGTTTTTCTTGTGAGCACATTAACCTCTATGATCTGTAATGTCTACCTATTGGTTGAAGTTGACTTCAAGATACTGGTTATTCTTTGAGTGATGGTCCTTATGGGTATTCACTATGGGTGCATATGTACTCCATGTGCCTGAGACTTGACAGTATTTCATCAGAACTGCTAAAGAGTGGAGGCCTGGATTCCCAACTCTCTGCTCCTTTGTGATATATACCCTGGCAACCCAGAGGAAAAATTCCAAGCTGCTCCTTTGCAAACGCTATCCTGCCTCTCAGTCCTTCTGTCATCAAAGGCCCTGTGAGCCCCCTCGGAAGCATCAGAGGGTACACTCTTTGGATGGCTGGAGAGCGTTAACTTTCTATTTACAAAGGACAAAGCCTTTTAGAAAGTCCCTGAGGCTATTTGTAGCCATCTCTGAAAGAATGAAAGGAGAAGCGATTTCCTTGCAAAGACTCTTGAAATGGATTTTGGGGTTTCATCTCATCTGCTGTGAGCTTATGGAAGCCCTTCCCCTCAGTGTCAGGATCCACTCAGCCAGAGCACAAGCAGCCTCAGTGGCTTCCCTGCAAGGAGTTCCCCTCTCAGAAATCCGTTGAGTGGCTACTTGGGACTCCATTCACATCTTTACTAGGCATTACACCTCCTTTGGTTCACCAATCCTAGAATCTGTGGTGTAGCATTCTTCCTTGCAGCTTCCCCTCCCCAGTGAGTACTGCTTGGGAGTCACCCAAGCTGCCCCTTATGTTCTCAGTGGAATAGGGTGTGGGTGCAGCCAAACACCGCTACTGAAAAATCTTCTGGTCTCAGGCATATGGAGAACATACAGTAGAACCTCAGAATTACGAACTGATCAGTCAACCACATACCTCATTTGGAACTGGAAATACACAATCAGGCAGCAGTAGATACAAAAAATAAAAAGCAAATACAATACAGTACAATACATAGACTACTAAAAAATGAAGGGAAAGCAGCATTTTTCTTCTGCATAGTAAAGTTTCAAATCTGTATTAAGTCAATGTTCAGTTGTAAACTTTTGAAAGAACCACCATAACATTTTGTTCAAAGTTATGAACATTTCAGTTTCGAACAACCTCCATTCCTGAGGTGTTCATAACTCTGAGGTTCTACTGTATGCATCCACAATGAATACCCATAGGGATCACACATCTTGAAGCATTCCTGGTACTATAAGACAAGTAACCTCCATTTTTAATGTCTAGAACTCTGTACTTTCTGAAAATGAGTCCCCTGTAGTATTGCCAAAATGAAACATCTTTTAAATAATGTTTAACTTAACTATGCATCCAAAGATAAATCCAATAAAATATTATGCTTTAGTATATGAGCTTATTCTTGCAGTTGTTAGGAAGAATTTGCACCCCAATACCAGATGGAGCATTGCATAGTTATATATAGGTGTCTGGGTTACCTGAAACAGATTGTGGATGTTTTCACCTTCCTCTGAAGCATCAAGCACTTAAGGCTAAGATTATGCAACGGAGGTCATGGAAGTTCCAGAGACCTCCGTGACATTTTCCGCTGTCAGCCAAGGACCCTGCAGCTCCCAGAAGCAGCCGTGGGTGGCAGCAGAGACCCCAGAGCTGCAGCAGCAGTGGGGGCAAGATCCCCCTTCCTCCCCATTTTGTCAGTTATTTTTAGTAAAAAATCAGGGACAGGTCACAGGCTTCTATGAATTTTAGTTTATTGCCCATGGCCTGTCCATGACTTTTACTAAAAATAACCGTGACAAAATCTTAGCCTTAAGCATAGGCCATACCTAGAATCAGGATACCAGACTTGATTGACCAATAGTCATTCCAGTATAGCAAGTGTTTTAGGACTGTTATTCAGTGTACTGTATGTGCTAGAATCACACTCATGCTTTGTGACTAGTTGGATGATGCTATGAATTTTTAATTTTTTACCTTTTTCAAACTTAAATTGTATGAATTCTAAGATTAATAAATTTTCTTGTTCCTTTTTATTTGTTTTAGTCACTAAAACAAGACCTTGCAACATGTCTTATCTCTACTGAGGTAGAAAAGAAATCATTTGAATCTCAGAAGAAAAGTCTTACGGCAGAAAACCAGCACTTAAGGGAATATCTGGAGAGGGAAGAAAAAGCTTTGGACTTGCTGCAGGAAGAGTTAAGGAAGCTGAGAGAACAAATTAGAAACGTAGAAGATAAAGGAACTAGTACAGAGTCAGTTGTCATGGAAAATAAAAAACTTAAGGTACATTTGGAAGAGGAAAAGCAAAAAATACACAACTTTCTTAAGCAAAAGGAGACACTTTTTGCAGAAGCACAAATGTTGAGGAGAGAACTAGACAAAGAACGTCATATAACTGAAGCTCTAAGAGAAGAACTGGAGCAGTTAAGTTCTCATCAGACATCCGACAACACAGACACTGATGATACATTGAGGAAGAACGAAGAAATAGAAACTTTGCGGGGAAGACTAACAGAGCTGGAAAAGAAGCTAAACTTTGAACAACAACGCTCTGATTTGTGGGAAAAACTGTATGTTGAAGTCAAGGACCAAACCGAAAAACAGGAAACTAATGAAAAAGGACAAGAGAAAAATGGTAAAGGAACAAGACAGACCAAAAAGAAGTCCAAAGAATCATTTTTTGGCTCAGTTAAAGAAACTTTTGATGCCATGAAGAATTCCACAAAGGAGTTTGTAAGACATCATAAAGAAAAGATTAAACAGGCTAAAGAAGCAGTGAA
This sequence comes from Terrapene triunguis, assembly GCF_002925995.2. Classification (NCBI taxonomy): domain Eukaryota; kingdom Metazoa; phylum Chordata; order Testudines; family Emydidae; genus Terrapene; species Terrapene triunguis. The sequence continues at coordinate 27,702,781 of NW_020664418.1, forward strand.
AGAAAACCTGAAAAAATTCTCTGATTCTGTTAAGTCCACGTTCAGACATTTCAAAGACACAACTAAAAACATCTTTGATGAAAAGAAGAAGTCTGGTGATAAAAGATATGAGGCAAACAGAAAAGGTAAAACTGTTTATCGGGAATATAATACTCATGAGAATCCTTCTAAGCATACACACCATAGAGGGCCTAGTATGAAAAAAGAATTCAGAGAAGGAAGAAAACAAAGATCGACTCACTTTACATTTGAAAAAGATACTAATTCACAGAAATGCATCAATAACCCAGAATGTAACAGAAAACGTCACTCTGTCCTAAAGGGCTGCTCTGGTATTTTTGAATGCGCTCATCAGGAATTTATTAGCCTGTTTAACAAAGTACTGGACCCTATTAGGGCTGAAGAATTTAATCAGTTAATGCAAAAATACTTGCAGCAAGAAGTAGACAGTTTCCATCACTGGAGAGAACTAGAGAATTTCATCAATAAGTTTTTCCATAATGGGATCTTTATACATGACCAGATGCTGTTCACGGACTTTGTTAGTGATGTTAAGGATTATCTTGAGGACATAAAGGAGTACCAAAGTGATCATGAAGGGATGTTTGAGGATTTGGATAAATACATCTACACATACTACTTTCATTATGATAATTCACCTCAGTATGGACCCAGGTTGGTTTTTATGTAATATTTCCTGAATTAAAATATAGTTTTTAAGGACACCAAAGGAATTAGTGTCATAGTTACAACAGGTGACCTTTTAACCCTAAAATGAATGTGGTGAGATGTCTCTTGGGGACAGATTTTATTGGCTGTTGGGGCAAGTGATATTAGCACAGATTCCACTGTACCTTTTATAGCTTTAATGTGTGGAGGATTCCTTTAGAAAATAGTTGTTGATTAAGATTAAGCATTGCTGCTTGGAGCAATTGTTGAATGCAACAGCATGCCTGCTTACTGGCCTGAGCATCTGTGGTAATTTTTTTCAGAGGTGTTGTAATCACTTTCTTCCCCTGCTTAAGTCCCTTCTTACTGATGATGCATTTTGCTTGGATTTTAAATAATTTTACTGAGTTATTCCACTTATATATTAAATTCTATTTTAACTATTCTTAGCTTCTTGAGGGAAATAACTCCATTTTGATCTGATGAGAGAGGCAAAGTTATGCTAATGTGTTTAAAAAAAAGTTGCATTCTCTCTCTTCTTCCAGTAAACAGTAGGGCACTAACGTAACTCTTTTTCCCTTGCACTCTATAAAGCATATTTAAACTTTTTAGACCAAAAGCAGTTTTATATTAAAAATTTAAATGTACTGTCTTCTGGACTGCTGTGCTGCTCCCTTTCTCACTCATCTCTTTTTTTTTGTTATTTTTGAAATAGTTTGCATCTTATTGCAGTTTAGCTTTCAGAGAACAACTTTCAACTGTTTCTTTATTGGTAATAATGATCAAGGGATAGTTTCTAATTCCTGGTTTTGGCAAATGCACACCACATCTAACTAGGTGTATTTATTTATCTAGATTTTAATTTGCCTGTCACATTTCATTATTAAAACAGCTTTCTGATATTTTGATTTCTCATGACTTACTCTATTATTGGGCAGCTTGTTTTTCTATGGTCTGAATTAATTCTGAATGAGACTAAAACATCTGTTTACTGGTACAGGCATTTAATTTTCAAATGTATTTAGTGACTATGTTATTTATCACTACTGGTGAGAATATTAAGCAAAGTAAGACTGTATAGCCTTTTGCTTCAGAACTGTGGGATGTGAGACTGTAATACAAGGATAAAATTCCTTGGAGTTCTTGTAATATCAAAAAACACGAAAGATGAGCTACAACGGTTTATTAACCCTCCTGTCCTCCATCTAAGTCCTTGTATTGTGTGTACACACATGCACACACACACATATTATGGTGCAGATGTTTCTTTTGAAACTTGGTTTGCGTATGTGTTCCAAATGTCTTGACGTAAGAGTATTGTTCAGTCCTAACCAGCATTGTGTTCCCTGCAAGTCCAGCAGAGTGGTGTGGTATGGAAATTTGCACTGGAGCTTATTTACCCTGACCCTAACTAGGGCTTTGGGTAATCTATTTTGAGAGTACTACGTACATTCTTAAAAAAAAAAAAAAAAATTTTAAATAAAACCCATCATTTTTACACCAATTGTAACTCTTCTTTGAGCACTGGTAGTGAAATAATAATCATGTATGTAGTTGATTTTATTAAGATATTTTCAACAGCTCTAACCAAGTTTTGTTTACTCCTTTCAGTCAACCTGCTAAAAGGCCTACTTTCACACAATCTGAAAGTTCCAGACATGAAAAACAAACTCAGAAGCAACACCAACGGAATAAGAGAGAAGGTAAATGGCATAAACATGGTCGCACTAATGGAAGACACATGGCAAATCTTGAAATAGAATTGGGGCAGTTACCCTTTGATCCAAAATATTAAGTAATTTGTGTATGGTAAAATCAGGAAGATACAAGTAGATAATTTCTAGTGGTTCCTCAATGGAAACTAATTGTTTTTCAACAAAACTGCAAGATGCAAGTGTTTCTTTATACAGACTAATTTTTACCCTGTTCAAAAGCATCAATCAAACTTCCTAACTCGCATTTTCTCTAGTGTTGCTTTACTGTTCTTTGGAAATGATTTTGGTTGTAGTTGTACTGTTATGGAAACTAGGTATGTTGTGACTTGTGTGAAAAATAGGCTTAATTGCATTCCATTAGTATAGTTCAAAATTGAATCATACATAATGTACATGTAATTAACATGGTTTGGTGTACTAACTTCATCTCATCCTTCAGAAAGTAGATCTAAATTATGGCAATGCATCTGTTAATGTTTTGTAATCTTATACTTGCTTCTTGTCTTTTTTGGGGGGTCAAGAACCTGTTGACTTATGAAGAATTTGCTGTGCTGCATTCTAATCAGCTTGCTGACATATGCACTTGAAATTTCTTGCACATCTGCATATTGTGGAAGAAAAATAAAGAGGCCTTGTGGGTAAAAGTCTTTATTCATAAACAAATCTAGCATAAGTGTACAGTCCCATAGAGGTTATGAAGTCTTGTCTTACTCCTCTCCTCTAAATCACAAACATCATGCCGTAGCTGTTGCTGGTGTTCTGTTAATTATTTATAAATGTCCTAAGACAGATGAACCGTGTGTTTTTCCCCTCCCCTTCTAACACCAAGAGTAAGATGAGAATATTGCCACTGAAGTTCCACTTTTCCACCAGTGAAGAAGCATCACTAAACATGTTACGCCCAGTATAATCCTTATCTACTGGCTGTAAATTTGAGCCAGACCTGTCAATTTTGCTTACCTATTTTCAAGTATCACTGCCCTCTGTTCTGTACTAGAAGGCTGTTTAACCAAGACACCACTGTACAATACTGACTTCAGTTGGTCCCAGTTCAGAAACTGATCTTGAAGCATGCTTCATTTCACCCTTCTTGTGTAGACATAGATGTGGCTTCCAATTCGTCCTTGAGGCATATGGGTGTGAAAGACAGTAGCTGTTCTCTCGTAACCATTTAGAACAAGAAACGATGATATTTCCTGTAAATAAATACACTTTCGTTTCCAAACAGTCCGGCATTTTTATACTGGTGGGGTACAGAATGGTGTTCCTAAACTTCTATTAAACCAACCACTCAGCTACCTATGGAAGTTAGGTTCTGTGTTGTGGGAAGGAGAAATACCAACCATACCATATCATGACCCTTGGTTAGAGTGAAATCTAACTCCTCCCAACCTTGAGTAAATGGACTTTACAGAAGAGTTGAAGGGGAAGGAATTCTGCTGATTGCAGGCTTCTTTGCTCACTTTATGCCCATAAAGTCACTCAATGCAAACCATGTAGGCTGTGTCTGTGCACCTCAAACTTGCCTTGGTGCTGTTTTGAAGATAGCTGCCTTACAGCAGTACTTCATGGCATGAAAGATTTGCTGGGTACCCATGCATGCCCTCTCTGGGATCTTTCCCTTCACTACAGTGACACAATAGTAGCTATGCTGTATTTTGGGCAAATGTTCAAGTCATACATTTTTAAAGGCTAAAGAACATTTTCAAAGCTGCAATTTCAGCTTTCCCGTCTATTTCTTGTAAAAATTTGTATTCTTAGACTGATCTAGATAAAGTTAACTTGCAATTAACGTACCTGTTCTAGCACACTGAAGAAGACCAAGTGAGTAGGTAATGTACCATTGTAAAACTCCTCATTAAGCCACTTGAGTGGATTAGAGTAAAATATATCTGCTTCATCAAGGTAACTCTCTTTTCCAGTTAGGTCTGGAGGACATTGAAGGAATCTCATTGGTAGAGGACAGTGAACATGGCTAGGAGAGGGGGAAAAAACGGTTGAGATCCAGTGTTAAGTGATCACTTTAGATCTTAGTTTCAATTAAGGATGCTATATTGTAGACTGTAAAACTTCTTGTTCTCTTATTTTCCCATTATCAGTAGGTGTATCTTTCCCTTCTGTGCTAGATACATAATGTTTTTCTCATCTCTGTATTTCAAATTAAGCATACAAAAAGTAAAATGAGATGCCAGTAGTGAGTGTAGTTGCAACTGGAGAGGTTCATAGGAAGCAATAATCCACAATCTGATTTATTTTATATTTTAATAGCAAAAAGACCATCCTGAGTGACCTCAGTCCTTTACTGGAGCACACTTTGAAAATAACATTATATTATGTTAATCCTTTAATTTTTATATATATATCAGGATGTGTTACATAGTTCTGGAAGAGTTACTTTAGTCATGTCATACAGAATAGTTCTATCTGTTAACCTGGTAGCAGAAGTCAAGGAAATAAGCATTAAATCTTGACTCCCTGCAGTAGTTAAATATTGGAGAAGGAGTGAAGCAATGCAAACTGCTAGGGCAAATATATGTCTAACACTAAGCGGTTTTGGTAAAACAGGAAAAAATGCAGATGCTGGGTGGAATAAACAATATGAAAGATCCACAATTCCAATTTATTATTTCATACAGAGTTAAGACAGACTGAACAATTTGGTAATAGATGAACATTATCCCTCAAATAATTCAATATATTTGAGGGGGGGAAATTGTATGCTTGAGTAGCTTTAGTATTACAAATTGTATTAGCTACTTTATTACCTGTAAAAAGGAGTAGAGTGGCATGGCATCATTACAAAGACAGAAGCCCATGATTGGTTAGAAGAATTGTTACAGAGCTGCTGCATATGAATCATGACATCAAGAGAGCCACGCTGGTGAATCAAACCCGTGTACAGGGCTGGGAGTAAATTTGATAAAAGCAGGAAGGTTATTGCTGATTTCTTCCATGTTTTCAATTGTTTAAGAGAATATCCTAAAGTGAGAAATATAAAATAGTTAAGCAGATAGGCAAGTGTTAACTATTAGTCTACAGCTCTCTTTTGACATAGTGCAACTTACTGAAAATTGATTAGTCGTGGTTAAATTAGAAGTAAAACAGTTCCTTGTTTTGAAATAGTCAAAGTCACTACCCACTCCCGTTTTTTGTTTAGAATGGAAAAAAGGGGCATGTTTCATATGGATTCCACACTCTAAAGTTAATGAGAGGTTAAGCCCTTGAACCTATTTTGCGATTCGGAGACGCAATTAGGGCTTAATTTTTCTAGGCTTGTAGTTAATTCCATAGGGTGGGAAATCATTTAAGAAGAGGACAGTGAATCAGTTTGAACAAATGACAAGGGAAGACTGTTACTGAAGTGTCTGGTTCAAATGTCACAGGTAGGGCAAAGCACGACATACTTCCCACTGTCAGTAATATGGCTCTCTGGTCTCTCCAACACTTTAAAAAGGCCTGAAGCAGGTTACTGTACTCCAAATGAATTGCTGCTGTAGCAAGGGAAGTGGGGTTAGGTGCTAAGCAATGCTTCAGCAGCTCTGGGATGAAGGAAAAAAAGCAGCAGGGAGCTTCAAAATTACAGTGACGGGTGTTGACTCTGTATCGAAGGCTACCTTTCTGCAGGTAAGTGGGCTGTTAACAAAAAAGCAAGATGGTATAAAACACCTGACTAGGACCTTGTCTACAAACTTAAGATGAACCAGTTCAACTTCTATCAGTTTTTAAATTGACTTTGTTAAACCAGGGCAACTCCTGTGTAGACACTCTTATTAAGCTTAAATCATGATTATTTTAGTTATAGCTATTTCTAATTAATGTAAACTAAACCAAAATAAGCCTGGCTTAAACTGAAATAAGAGTGTCCACACAGGGTTGCCCTGGTTTAAATAAAGCTGTTTAAAATTAAACTGGTGCAACTTTGTGTGTGTTAACAAGTCCCAGAAATCTATTCTTTGTAATTTTGCTCAGCTTTCATGGCTTTTGTGATGATATTTCACCAGGGCCCTCACTGTCATTCTTCCAGCCTAGGAAAAAACACAATTTAATATAAGAGTTTTTTAAAATAATACCCTTTCAGGCCTCCTTTCTACATCATAAAGCAACTAGAAAGGACAAGTGTAATTTTACCTTTGCAGGTCACCTTTAAATGTAATTGCAAATACAATAAATTCTGTAAAAGTCATAGAGGGCATGAGGATAGGTTCACACTCAATTTCTTTTTAAAAGACACTGCCTTAAGGGCATTTGACTCCCAGCATTTTTGAGGGGGGCCAGGGATGAATGGGAAATAAAAGAACAGATTCAGCTAAAAATTAGCATTGTTGAAAATCTAAATGTTAAACTCATTATTTTTATGGTTTTAGAGCAGGGGTGGGGAAACTTTTTGGCCCAAGTGCACATCTGGGTATAGAAATTGTATGGTGGGCCATGAACGCTCACGAAATTGGGGTTGGGGTGTGGGCTCTGGGGTGGGGCCAGAAATGAGAAATTCAGGGTGCAGTAAGGGGCTCTGGGGTGGAGGAGGGTACTCCGGGCTGGGATCGAGGGGGTTCGAAGGCCGGGAGGGAGATCAGGGCTAGGGCAGGGGGTTGGGGCATGGGGGGGTGCAGGCTCTAGGGTGGGGCTCAGGATGAGGAGTTTGGGGTGCAAGAGGGCTGGGACTGAGGGGTTCGGAGGGTGAGAGGGGGATCAGGGGTGCAGGTTCGGGGCAGCACTTACCTCAAGCAGCTCCTGGAAGCAGCGGCATGTCCTCCAGGTGGCTCTGCTGCTGGCTGCCCCGTCCACAGGCGCCACCCCTGCAGCTCCCATTGGTCGCAGTTCCCGGCCAATGGGAGCTGCAAGGTCGGAGCTTGGGGCAGGGGCAACTTGCGGAGCGGAGCCCCCTGGCTGCCCCTATGTGTAGGAGCTGGAGGGGGAACGTGCTGCTGCTTCTGAGAGCCGCGCGGAGTGGCCTCAGACCCTGTTCCCGAGCGGGAACTCGAGGGCCGGATTAAAACAGCTGGCGGGCCGTAGTTTGTCCACCCCTGCTTTAGAGGTAACATTTAGTGGTGCACCTAGGCAATAGTTGCTCCTGCCCCTATGATTCAATCTGTTTTGGTGGGGCTGTAAGTGAATAGAAGACTAATTCTAAACAAGCTATGGCTAGCATGCAACTTGACCATAACTAATCTACAACCTATATTTCGTGTAAAAAAGTTTCTACAGAAGTGTAATCACCACCACACAACATTTAAAATCCAAATGCTTACCACAAAACACCATGCAAAATGGCAGTACGGGATATATAAACCTGAATTCTTTGTGGCTCAACGTGCTGTAACAAAACAGGTATGGTACTACTGAAATAAAGTTATATAAATCACAGATTTGTTGACAATTCAATAGCATGTTTTATAGCACATAGGGATAGAAAAGACAACTTTAACAGATTTTTAAAAAACTGAGTAGTAAGCCTCCTCCTCAGTCCTGGCTGGAGGTTTCTGCTCTATCATCAAACCACCGCATTATCTGAACCCGTTCCTTGCCTACCAGCATGAAATATATGGGGCACGAGGAAGGGATTCAGTTAATGTGGTGGTTCAGATAATAGTGTTTTAGAAAACAGGAGCATACTGCAACTGCAAACAAACTACCATTTTCCATGAACTTTACTAACATATGCCAATTGCCTCCAACAGACAGATAAGGAGGAGCATTCAGTCACCCCACTTACATGAAGAAAGTAGTACAATAAATATCATGCTTGACTATTGTGACATTAATCACATACTGCCTACTGTAGATGTTTTTACACCCTGGCAATGAACATATTGAAATCTAGATCATAATTAGTACTTTATTAATTTTGTGACTGGGCAACAAAACGGTAGATAAAATTCAATGCTGATAAATGCAAACTAATGCACATTGGAAAACAATCCCAACTATACATACAAAGTGATGGCGTCTAAGTTAGCTGTTACTGCTAAAGAAAGAGATCATGGAGTCATTGTGGATAGTACTCTGAAAACATCCGCTCAATATGCAGCAGCAGTCCAAAAAAGCTAATCATGTTAAGAACCATTAGGAAAGAGATAGATAAGACAGAAAATATCATAATGCCACTCTATAAATTCATGGTATGCCCACACCTTGAATACTGCATGCAGTTCTGGTCTCCCCATCTCAAAGATATATTAGAATTGGAAAAGGTACAGAGAAGGACAACAAAAATGGAGAAAGTAAATAAGGAAATGTTATTTACCCCGTCACATAACACAAGAACCGGGGGGGTCACCCAATGAAATTAACGTGCAGCAGGTTTAAAACAAAACAAAGTATTATGTCACACAACACAGTGTTAGCCTGTGGAACTCTTTATCAGGGGATGTTGTGAAGGCCAAAACTATAAAGAATTAGATAAGTTCAAGGAGGGTAGGTCCATCAATGGCTATTTATCAAGATGTGGTCAGGGATGCAACCTGTAAGGAGAGACTGTTTCCTTGTCATAAGCTGCTGTTCAAAATACCAAGTGAGGAAAAGTGCTGGTGGTGAATCAAAACTTAGCTGGGCCCACTACAACTATGGAGCCAAGATTCATCTAAGCTAGGACAGCTGTGCACCATACTACTACTCAATACAGTCCTATAACTTGTGGAGTCAGCCACAAGAGGCCCACCCCATTATACCTGGATCAAGTGATGTATAACTATCACAGTGGCTCCTATGCCAACCCCTCCTGCAGGTAGTGCAGGGGGCATGATTAGGGCATCAGACTACTTTAGCTTGTGCCAGGGGACTGGAGCCGTACAGGATTGGGCCAGTGCAAGATAGTTTAAAACCATCTTTGCATCCCTCAGTTTTGAGCTGGACTAATGACTGATGTCACAACTGTGACCCAGTTACAAAATTTTTCTATACTTTATTAATACCATGTTCTGAAACAGGGGAAGGCCTTTAACATTATTTGATATTTAAATAATCACTGTCACCTGTTTCAGCTTCACATGGAACTGTCTGTTTCTACAGTGAGTTGTGTGTGAAGAGCCTGAACAAACTAATCCTCACTGCCATTTCTCATCCCCTGCAAACTGCGACCTTCACCTCTGGTTGTTGTCAAAATAGAGTCATAGAATATCAGGGTTGGAAGGGACCTCAGGAGGTCATCTAGTCCAACCCTCTGCTCAAAGCAGGACCAATCCCCAGACAGATTTTTACCCCAGTTCCCTAAATGGTCCCGTCAAGGACTGAACTCACAACCCTGGGTTTAGCAGGCCAATGCTCAAACCACTGAGCTATCCCTCCCCCCATGACAAAAGACAGGACTGATTTTTATATTGTAATAATATTTGAATTGCTCCATATGCAAGTCTTTACAGAAGATTTCAGAAATCTTGAGTGAAATTGAACAAAAGAATGTGATTTTCTTTAACAAGCCTCAGATAAACAAAACTTTCAAACTCATTCTGCTGCTGAAAGCAAACACCTTTTAGTGATTCAGAGAAGTTTTCAATTTTGCTGCAATGCCCAATCTGCTCTCTAATCACTTACTGTGCCACCAACAACAGTTTAGAATGATTCCATTAAGCCACTGTAGTAGGGTTAAATGCAGCTGTGTCATACCATTGAGTAATTAATTGTAAAATATTTGGATAATTTGTTTAATTCATTGGACACTGCCATTTGAATGCAATTTTCTTTGCATTAATTTCAAAATTTTGTTCTAGAGAAAATAAGTTATGACTTTGACTTTAAAAATAATGTGACTGGTTCAAAGTTAATTACATTTAAGGGAGCTTACCTGTATACCAACACTGTCCAAACCACTACCACTAGAAAGATCCGATACCTCTTTGGGGCCTGGATGCAGCCGTGAATAAAGAAGGGTAGATGGGTGCCCAAAATAACCGGCAATCCCTGGCTCAAGTACCAATGCCAAGGATGAGAACCATAAAATGTCCCCAAATTCTGTAGCACATTAAACTTCAAGAATTTCATCTGAACCAGTATCCACTGAAAGGTTAAAAAAAAATGAATTAATGTTAAGTATGAAAATGTTAGATTAAGTCTGTCCGGTTCTGTTATGCATCACCGCCATTAAAAGATACCATGATTTACATTTTTATCTAAAATCATTACAGCAAGTTTTTAAAGTAAAAACTATCTTGTGAAAGCAATTTAGTTACTTTCAGCAGTTAATACAAGTTACAAGCTTTATGGTTTGAAAGTTTTCTACTTTTCTATTATACAGAACAGGCCTTTTATGCTGAACAAGACAAATGTGAAATGTTTTAAAAATCTACACACAATCCGTCTTAGGTGGTCACTAATTGACTTCCACAAAAAGTACAGGCTCATCTTTTAGAGTTATTGAATCCTTTAAATGAGACATGGGTTGTCCATAGAACTTTTTTTAAAAAAGCAGGGGCAGGATTCTCAAAATTGCTCAACATTGGTGTAATCTGCTCCTATTTAAGTTACCATTTACTTCAATGGAAGCAGTTAGATCAATGCTGAGCACTTCTGAAAATCCTACCCTAAATATTTTATACATCCCTTCGAGCCCTATAGAATTCTCCTCTGCCCACTTGAATATTGCTCTAGTACTTCTCTGTTATCTCTGTAATGTCTCCTGCTTGGAAAAAATCTTTTCTACATATTATATGACATTGGGTTAGATGGACAACTTCAAGTTTGCCAAAATTGTCCATTTTACAGTAATATCGGCAACCGTCATCAATATATTTAACACTTCTTACCCTGAGAGCTGTGCATCTTTACCCGCGTGAAAGTTGAAAACATGCAGGATATGAGTTGGAGCTTTTGCTAATCTTTGTTTTACATAATTGATGCCGTCTACAGAAAGCAGCTTTTGTAGGTAAGTATTAAACTGCCGAATACTTTATGGTAACACAAGATGTCAGAAATGAGAAGTTTCACAAGCAGGTTTACTAGGTCAGTGCTAACTAGGATCTGTAAATACTTATAGAAGCAAATAAATACCAAAACGCTACAACTGAGCCATCCTAACAGAAATTAATGCTGAGCTAACCATAACACTACAACTCTCCCAGAACATAAGATATGCTGCAGAGAATACCAGTGTAGAGTTTAGTTACTCTGTGTATCATTAAATTAACATGCAGATATCTCTGAACACTGACACTAAATATCAGTGAATTGAGAAGCCACTGCATTGTTGGTCCTATTTGAAATGGCATTCTAGTGATTTAACATAAGCATAGATATTAATGGCTAGAATTATACTCATAAGATTATAGGATACAGACAAACTGTTATTAGAGGTGATGCCAAAGGCAGAATGTACAGTACAGATCTCAAATCATTGAGACAGCGATAGCTCTTGAATTAGGAAAATGTGGAACCATCTGCCCAAGTACAAAATTGTTAGAAATGCTTACAAATTTAATTTAAGACATTGTATGGCAACTTACCTCACCAAAAAATACACGATCGATTATTAAAGAAATCCCTAGAGTGACCAATCTGCAAAAATCAAGAAAAAACTCCTTGTATTACTGGCATCTTCTGAATGTTTAGATTACACTTTTCTTCAGCTTGCCTCTACAATTTATTGTGTGTCACTGTCCCCTAAACTAGTCACAGTTACTTAGAGTGAATCACCAACACTTAGACTTTCTGGAACAACCACTGGTTGGCTTGGAGGTCCTCCTCATATTTTCCCCTCATGAAATCTTTCCATGAAACCTCCCTCTTGTGGGGATACACAGCGTTTGTATTGTAAGCAAGGCCCTTCTCCAAACTGTTGCCACAGTGTTTTAGTCTTCACTTTTGCATATCTCCCTAAGTTGAAACGTTCAGGAGGTGTCCTGCCCCTGGCTACAGTCTTATTAGTTAAAAAAAAAAAAAAAAAAAAGTAAATATTGATAAGCAGAATGCCTAAATGAATCCTGTTAGGATGGTTATAGATGGTAACATATAATAGTTACTAGATAGTATGCATAGTGTCATAAATCACTGAATTAATAAAACACTTACCCTACTGGAATATAGCTGTATAGAACAAGGTCTACCTTCTTCTGTTCTTGCCAGAAATGCCTGAGCATCAAAGGTATCCATGGAATTACAGCAGTTGGACGAATAATAAATGCAAGTGCTACCAAAGTTAAATATTTGCAACTAGAAATGAAGAAAATATTAACGAAAAACAGTCAGAGTACAATTGTAAAGAGACTTAATTGCTTTTTCATTATATGATATTTTAGTCCAATGTGACAGGAGTATCACATTTTTCATGTCACCATGTTTCTGGACACTGACTCAGGCAAGTACAGCATACAGACTTCAGCACACACCACTGCCTTTAACCTTGAATCTTTGAGTGCAAACACTTGCTTATTGGCCTGCTTCTATGAAAAAACTGTGTAGTAAATTAAACTATGCAAGACTAAGTATCTAACTAGAAAGTATATACAGGCTTTTAAAAAGAGTAATTACTCAGTTCAAAATTAGTTAATACATTGACTCTGAATACTTGTTTGGCTTGAGTGACCATCTTTCATGTCCTTCCTAAGTTCTCACAAATTAAGTGTCTCTACATTGCCCTAAAGATGAAATTAATGTCCTCCATAGGTGATTATTTGGTTTGAAATGAGGAACAGCAGAATAGTAATTTTACACATCCACTACCATCCCCTGTAGACGTGTGCAGCAGCAACACCAGTTACCATTCCACTCAGGAACTAGAACAGCTGCAGTTTCTCCACAAACTGAGGGGTTTGGGTTGCTGGATCAACTAAGGATTAGTTTCCTATGGCCCCATCCCCAACAGCTTATTTGGAACCAGCACAAAAGTCTTGGCACATAGAGAACTTGCAGGTGTTCCATCTATGCAGTCTTGCCTTGAGTCTTAATTGGTTTGCATGCCACTGCACTGAACCTGTGCCTTTGGATGAATTTCACCCTCAGTAACAAAAGGAATAGTTATCTTCCACGTTATCTTTATACAACTTGAACTAATCTTTCTAAATTCAGAAGCCTGTGCACTTGTTCAGACAGACGTAAAACATCAGGGAGGATAACAAAAAGGCAGGAAAAGTTTATATATGAACAGAAAGCATTACTTTAACAGTTGCATCCATTTTGATTGGTAACCTTTGGTTGGGATAATGTTGTTAGTGTAAATTCTCTCACCTGCTCCTTGTCTTTGAGCCTTCCATTGGATAGTAGAAAAGAGCAAAGATGGTGAGAACAGTTTCCATGGTGTTTGTTAGAGTTCTGGTACAGCAATACCATGTAAACCAAGAGCACAACTGGCAAAGGTACTAAAAACAATTATGAACAACAGGGGGGGTGTTAATACAATATTTGTATAGCCTTTAATGAAAGAGGTGATAGCACTTAAGTCTAAAACTTTTCAGACATTTAATAATATCATTAAACCATTTCTTAAGTTCTGCAGTACACTGTATGCTAAAATACTATAAGGCACATACACAAGACATGTATTTCAAGGCTGAGACTCACCACCCACTTTGCTGTTTCTGCATTTTCTAGGTGTCTCACTAATGAGTAAAGCTTTACGTCTGCTAGAGCTGACAGAACTGCTTGCACAAGTCTAGGGATCCAAATCTACGTTAAAAAAAAAAAAGAAAGTTTACTTATTTTTGTGACTCTTGTTTCTGAAGCCCCTATTAACTCCCAAGTTTAATTGCAATATATAAAACTAGGAGATTCTTGAAACATCAATCCACAGAGGAAACTAAAGGTATATGACTGTCCTCTGTATGTTTTGATGGAAAGCTCTTATTATTTTAAATACCGTAGTCCTAGAGAAAGATGAGTCCAGAGTTTCTATTAAAACCAATCAAAGACCGTGAGTCAATTTGACATTCAATTGAAAGTTTCCAGAAACTCAAGGCAGCACTTTCAAAATTGTTCCACAATGATGTAACTCATCTTTACATGAAGTCAATGGGAGTTTTATTCATTGTCTTCAATGGAAGCAATTATGTCAATACCGAGTGCTTTTGAAAAAAACCTACCCTCCGATTCTGTTCAGTTGTTCGTTATTTGCAGTCCTGGTCTTATACTTGCAGCCAAAGTAATCTGCTAATTAAAGAGCTACTGAGTAAATCCTGTTCTGAGTCTAATGGCTAAGGATATGATTTAATCACGGAGATCACGAATTCCATGACTTTAATGAACCTCTGTGACTACTTTGGCTACAGCACCCGCCGCAACGGCTGCGGTGGGGGCTGGAGCTGTCAGACTCTCTCTCTCCCCCCGCCCCTTCAGTCCTATCACTCCATTATTTGTACTAAAAGTCATGGGCAGGTTGCAGGCTTCCATGAATTTTTCTTTATTGCCCATGATCTGTCTATGACTTTTACTAAAAATAACTGACAAAATTTTAACCTTACTAGTGGTACAACACTAGTTTCTTTGACATTTGAAGAGGTTGATAGAGATCAAGAATCACCATCTATAGTCTTCAGCCTCACCCCTGCCACTGGAGCCATGCAACTGGACCCTTGTGGCCAGGCAGAGCCACATTAACTTAATTGAGGCTTCATGCGCTGGCAAGTGTTTCACTCACATGGATCCAATGGCCAAACCAGGGTCTTTCATTTCACGTGGAGGGCAGTTAAATTTCCTACCTACAATGCTTTGAAATTAAATTAATTGTAAGTTGTAGCTGGGCTTTAAAAAAATATTTCCTTTATACTTACCAGCAGCTGAACATCATCCTTTGCCAGTAGCTGTAAAACTCTGTAGATAGTTGCAAATAGTAGTGGGTATGAATAACCCCTTAAACCTTCTGCCCATTCCCAGGTCAAGTAGCCATAATTAGTAATATTAAGGATATTTTAAAAACTTAAACGTTTTCCTGTTAGTGTTCTGCTTATTCTCAGGATTTCCTGATTCTATGTTAAAAATCTTACTCTGTGGCCACTGTCAATTAGCAATTTCTGCCAATGGTCATATTAATTTCTCACTGCCAGGGAAACCTCTAGCTTAACACTCTTCCTACCAAAAAAGGACAGTGGTAGTGACATAGCTCCAAGAAAGTTACTAGGATACAAAAGCATGGAGCAGAGAGAGCATTATTGGGGCAATAAAGTCATCATAAAGAGATGTTATTACAGTATAGAGGACACAATTACGACAAAATGAAAAAGTGAGCACACTTAGTTCAGTTATAGAAAGATTCCACTCATTTTAACTTCAAAAAGCAAAGGATATTTGAAAACCATATGATGTGCAACTTCAAGCGACTGCCAGTATTCATCTGGAACAAAGCTTGTCTGGACTAAAAAGCAGTTAAGTACTCGCAGAGTTATGGTAAACAAGACCAGATAAATGTTTTCGCCAATAAGCTCTGAGAAAGCAAAACATTAGTTTGGAGAAAGTCCCTGTTATAGTCACTGAAATAATAATTGCTTATGGCTAGTGATGATTGAACAAAGGCATTCTCTTTAAAATGATAGCTTTGAACTGTATAAGTAGCCTGATCTTAGAAATGAGATATATGGTCGCATTTTTGAACAACTTTAATTATAAGAAAAAATACACATCGTACATTTGTCAAGAAGTTCCATCATTTTATGTCTCATTTTGCTGTTTGCACTTTAATAGCATTATTCCTCACAGCCTCCAGTTTGATTCCATGTTGAAGTCTTAAATGATTGCAAACTACTGTATCATCAAATCAATTGCAGTGACTGAAGAAAGATCGAAATCCAAATTAAAACTGAATTTAGTGAGAACTTTTCAAACAAGTACCTTGGACAGTTATTAGTGAGAAGAAAGAGTTAATGGCTTTGGGTTAGTTATTCTTCCCCACAGCCGGCTTCCCTTTTTTTTTTTTTTTTAAAGTTGCTCTCTTCTGTGGAATCTCAGCTTTTATATATATATATTTTTTAAAGTAAGCCACTGGCTCCCAAGTTTGTAAACATGAATCAAATGTAACTGCTATAGTAGTGTCTGGTTTTGCAGAATCTGAAAAATTGGCTGAGAGGTGTGAGTAGTCCTGTTCATTTCACTGGTTATGGATTCTGATGTCCATTTGAATTAACAATAACTATTTCACAATTGATCAAAGTATGTAAGAAAGGTGAGGAATGGATGGAGGACACTTGGAGCAATCAAAAAAGTGTTACTTTCCCAAGGTTAAAGTGGTGGCAACCAATGTTCTTCAGAGTCCCCTGCTACAGGGTCAGTTATGGTAGCCTCCTTCTTCCCCAGCAATGATGGCAGCAGAATGACACCTTTAGGGGCCTAATCTGCTCTGGTGGTGATTGCCGGGTCAGACTGCTCCCTCCCTTACTGCCACTAGCTGCAACTGCTGCTCCTCCCCTCTGCTGGAGGCTGTCTACAAACTCAACTCAAGCACATCAGCTATACAGACTTCTCCAGTTTCTCTTTACAAATGTGAGCTAGAAACTTTTTAACGTAAAAGATTAGATTCTGATGTCATCACTTGACTTTGGGAACATGCTACTTTTCTTACGTCTTCATGTAATCATGGGTGTATCCTATCCTAACCCATGGTAAAGTCTAGCAGAACATATATACGAAGTTTTGAAGTGCACAATCTGCTGCAAATGACCTCTCACGTTGGAGTCTCAAGGAGGTGAGTTTGCGGGCAGTTTCAGAAAGGACTGCTTCCTCCGCCCCTTGAAGAAAACATTTGCACACGCAACCTGGCGTAATTAAGAAGCCCCTTGGGTTCCTCCCACTGGCCCAACTAACAACAGGAAGAGACTGCAGGCACCTGGCCCACTCTTGGCTGGGAGGGCGCCGAGACCACCCCCGCAGTACTGGCGCCTCTCAAGCAGCCGGCGGGGCACAGCCTGCCCCTCTGTAGGGGTGTCTCGCTAAGCGGCGGAGCTCCCTCTCCGATCGCTGCCGCCCGGGGTCAGAGGGCTGAGCGGGACACAGCTCTCTGCCTACTCCACCGCGTGTCCAGCCTCAGGCCCTTCCCCCAGAGCTTCTCCTCTCCCGGGCGCCCCTCACCTGGGCCCCGCTCCCCGCCGGCCCCCGGGGCAGCGCTGTACAGCGCAGATTTTCTCTTGCGGAGCCGCACGGTGTCGGCACTGCGGGTCCGGCCGCGGGGGAAGAACCCGCCTCCACCCCCCGCCTGCATGTCGGCCGCAGCTCTCTGCGCGGAGCCCTCTCACTTCCGCATTGGGCGGAGCCAGAGTGACGCTCGGGGGCGAGGCTGCGGCCCTGCCGGAGCTTGCGGGGGCTGGGTGAGCGCATGTGCGGAAGAGTATTTAGGGGCGGGAAATTGGGATACAATTCAGCGGGGTGAGAGATTATGTCGCTCGGGGCGGGGGCTGGGTTTTTTACTTCCGGCAGCTTGTCTGGCGTATGGAGGTTTCATCTCGCTGGTTTAATCGGTTCGACGAAGGGGTCTCGAAGGTAAGGCGGCGCGCGCGGCTCCGCGGTGGGAGGGGTTTGCGGGGCTCTGGGCAGGGAGGCGGGGGCTGATGTCCCCGGAGTCTCTCCTCCCGCTTCTCGAGCCCTGCCCCGATTGACCGGGGGGGGGTGGGTGTCTGTGCCCCCCTCAGCTTCGCTCAGCCCTGCTCCCCTGTACGGGGCAGCGGGACCCGCTGGGCGCGTGCGGCTCCCTCCACAGCTGCCCCCGCCTCCGTGCCCTTCCGTGGCTGCGCTCGGGCCACGGGGCGCCGCCCCCTGGTTCTCCCGCCGCCCCTAAATTCGGCCCCGGTCTCGTGGGAGGGCGACGGGCCGCGGGAAGCGCCTCTCCCGCACGCTGCCTCCCCCTCGGGAAGCCGGGCGCTCTCGTCTTGAGGCGCCTCTCGGGCTTCAGCTCTCCCGTGCCCGGCGATCTCCGCTGTTTCAGTCCACAGCTCTGCGCTGCCCGGAGAGTCCCGCTGGCGTCGGAAGCTGGAGTCTGGAAAGAGCTGGTGGGTCGTGGCCCCGAGCCTTAATCCATGCGGCGCCTGTCACCGAGGCGCTGGTAACAGGGATTTCACGTAGCACTTCTGTCAGTTACACCTAGTGACTAATTCTTAGTGTACCGCCATTGAAATCCAGATCGCTGTGAGCTAAGGCAGCATGCCCCCGTGTGGGGGCATTGCCTCGGGGGAGAGACACTAACTGCGAACGGACACAGAACAGTCTTCCCTATCCTGCCCTACTAACGCTGCTGTTGAAGGAGACTGTAACGGGCTTCAACTTTCTGAAGGGGAGTTGACCTTCTAAAAAGTTTGGGGAAATGCTGAAAAAGTTTTCTACCATAATTTTATGTGTTTATCATTTAACTATGGCACTGCTTTACAGAATGGACAAACACATTCCCTCTACTGAAGAGCTGACAGGCAAATGTGATCTATTGGCTGATATTGGAGCTAGTACCCATAAAAACCTCAATCCTTACTGGAGAGAGAGGAAAAAGACCTCCATGCTCCTGATCTTTGTATTATACAGTACAGAATGTGTGATCCAGCTCCTCCATGAAACCAAGAGAAACCTGCTTTTTACATGAAGCAATATTTACAAGAGAGCAGCACTTCTATCTTACTATCAGTAACTGAACACCGACTGTTAATCATGGTTGGAGTTCTTGCTCTGAAAAGTGGAACAGAGCCATAATTCTTATGTTATCGCATTTTAGATGCAAAATACAAATATTTATATTGGTCTTAGACCCATCTGTTTACAGTTCAAATTGATTTAAGTGGAAATTGTGTGCATGGATGATGGCAGAATATTTCTTGTTTTGTTTTGTATAGCAGCCCCTACCCAAAGTAACTGTGATAGTCACGTGTCAATACTTCATTCTTTTTGGACTGCAACAAACATTACAGTGAGTAACACTTTACATTCACTTTCATTTATATGCAGATCTGAAGATTTTGCTTGGCTACTCAGATGTCTTTAGAGTATCTTTGAAGACAGGTGTGACAAGTTACAGCTTTGGCTGTTAAAATGTATGGTAAAGTGCCATTACCTCATATCTTTCTGGGGGCTCTCCTTGGAGTTGCAGGAGGAATCTACATCTATAAACCAATATTTGAACAATATCACAGAAAACAGAATAAATTAAAAGAAAAGCTGCAAGCACCAGAACTAGAAGAGAAGAAAGAATAGCAGAGATTACATGGAGCTGCTTGGTGATATTGGTTTGGACACTGTAAACTTTTGTTCTGAGATAAAAACAAAATAACATAGTCTATTCTTCAAAAGAAATTGGTTTATCTTGGTGAAGAATAAATATGCTTTTTAATTAATGTAAATATGGTGTTTTCTTAGATGGCCAGCTGCACATACATTGACCGAATTGCATTTGATTCCACTGACCTTTTTCTTTAAAATTATAGGTTTCTAGTCTTATGCAAATTCAGAGTTAGGTCTGTCACTCTGCCCTTAGTCCTAACCCCATTGGGAATAGAAAGCATACTTGTAGTACACCTCTACTCTGATATAACGTGACCCGATATAACATGGGTTTGCATACAACGCGGTAAAGCAGCGCTCCGGAGGATCAGCATGTCAGCTCCCTGCGCTCCGCTTCCCGCCGCCGGTGAGTGCAGGGAGGTTGGGGAAAGGACGCCCCCCCATACTCACCTGCAGTGGGAAGCTGAGCGCCATGGCTGGGAGATGGTGGAGTGGAGCGGGCTGGGGCTGGGCTGCTCCTGCACTCACCAGCATCAGCGGAAGCAGGAGGTTGGGGAAAGGACGTCCCCCCGTACTCACCCGTGGCGGGAAGCGGAGTGCTGCGGCTGGGAGCTGGCGGAGTGGAGCGGGCTGGGGCTGGGCTGCTCCGCTTACCGCTGCCGGTGAGTGCGGGGCCTTTCCCCACCCCCCCAGCGACACTGCTGGGGCCGGGGCAAGGAAAGCGGAGCGGGCTGGGGCCACATTGCTCCACTTCCTGCCGCAGGTAAGTGCAGGGGGCGTCCTTTCCCCAATCTCCCCGCACTCACCGGCAGCGGCGGGAAGCGGAGAAGCCCGGCCCCAACCCGCTCCACTCCGCCAGCTCCCACCTGCGGCGCTCTGCTTCTTGCCACAGGTGAGTCCGGGGGGCATCCTCTACCCAACCTCCCCGCTCTCACCGGCGTCAGGAACCAGAGCACCGCGGCTGGGAGCTGCTGGAGTGGAGTGGGCTGGGGCTGGACTGCTCTGCTTCCCACCACTGCCGGTGAGTGCCTGTCATGTGGTGGGGGGTGTGGATAGGGGTTGGGGCAGTCAGGGGATAGGGAGCACGGGGGTTGGGTAGGGGGTGATTAGGGATGGGGGGGTCTCTGGAGGGGGTGGTCGGGACAAGGAGCAGGGGGGCCAAAGCAAGTTCGATATAATGCGGTCTCACCTATAGTGCGGTAAGATATTTTTTTTTTTTTTTTTTTTTTTTTTTGGCTCCAGAGGACCGTGTTATATCGGGATAGAGGTGTATGTGTGATCTGAGAGTGGAGTGTGTGACCCACCACTGAGTTTCTTAGCTCTTTAACAGCATGTTACAACCTTCATGCTGTAAAAGTAGAAAATTAGACATAGGCCTGGTCTACACTATGAGTTTAATTCGAATTTAGCAGCGTTAAATTGAATTAACCCTGCACCCGTCCACACAACGAAGCCATTTTTTTCGAAATAAAGGGCTCTTAAAATCGATTTCTGTACTCCTCCCCGATGAGCGGAGTAGCGCCGAAATCAATATTGTCATTTCGAATTAGGGTTAGTGTGGCCGCAATTCGATGGTATTGGCCTCCGGGAGCTATCCCACAGTGCACCATTGTGACCGCTCTGGACAGCAATCTGAACTCGGATGCACTGGCCAGGTAGACAGGAAAAGCCCTGCGAACATTTGAATTTCATTTCCTGTTTGCCCAGCACAGGAGAGCACAGGTGACCACAGAGAGCTCATTAGCACAGGTAACCATGCAGGCCAATAATCGAAAAAGCACCAGCATGGACCGTACGGGAGGTACTGGATCTGATTGCTATATGGGGAGAGGATTCAGTGCTAGCAGAACTTCGTTCGAAAAGACAAAATCCCAAAACTTTTGAAAAAAATCTCCAAGGGCATGATGGAGAGAGGCCACAATAGGGACTCAGAGCAGTGCCTCATGAAAGTCAAGGAGCTCAGACAAGCCTATCAGAAAACAAAGGAGGCAAACGGTCGCTCCGGGTCAGAGCCGCAGACATGCTGCTTCCACGCTGAGCTGCATGCAATTCTAGGGGGGGCCCCCACCTCTGACCGTGGATTCCAAGGTGAGGGGTAATCTCATCAGCCACACCTGAGGATTCTGTGGACGGGGAAGAGGAGGAGGACGACGAGCTTGCGGAGAGCACACAGCACTCCGTTCTCCCCAACAGCCAGGATCTTTTTCTCAGCCTGACTGAAGTACCCTCCCAAGCCAGTACCCAAGACCATGACCCCATGGAAGGGACCTCAGGTGAGTTTACCTTTTAAAATATAAGACATGGTTTAAAAGCAAGCGTTTTTTAATGATTAATTTGCCCTGAGGACTTGGGATGCATTTGCAGCCAGTACAGCTACTGGAAAAGTCTGTTAACGTGTCTGGGGATGGAGCAGAAATCCTCCAGGGACATCTTCAGGAGAGCTTCATGGAGATACTCCAAAAGCCTTTGCAAAAGGTTTCTGGGCAGTGCAGCCTTCTTCCGTCCTCCATGGTAGGACACTTGACCACGCCATGCTAGTAGCAAGTACTCTGGTATCATTGCATGACAAAGCCTGGCAGCGTATGTCCCAGTATTTGCTGGCATTCAAGCAAAATCTGTTCTTTATCTCGCTGTGTAATCCTCTGGAGAGTGATATCGCTCATGGTAACCTGGTTGAAATACGGGAATTTAATTAAGGGGACAGAGGTGGCCGTTCCTACTGGGCTTTTTGCCTGTGGCTGAAAAGAAATCCTTCCCTGCAGTTAGCCAACTGTGGTTGGGGGAGGAGGGGGTGGAACTGGCGCTGAGCTTTTCGCCTTTGGCTAGCAGGGATCTTCCCTGATACCAGCCACATGGTGGGGGGAGGGATAAAGCGATCATCCCATAGAATTGGATGTGGGGGCGGGGGTTAATTTTTCTGCTGCTGAAGGTTAACAGGAAAACCGCAGCAGTCAACGGGCTTTGCTTGGTATGTGGGAAAGGAGGGCGCAGAAGCCGAAAGACAATGGCTTACCATGGCCGCATGCAAGCCGAATTCTGTTGCCCGGACCTGCGTCTGTGATCTCTAACACCAAAGCCACAGGCACTCAATATTAAGATGGAAAATGCAACCTTGTACTGAAATCACATGTGCTATGTAATGTGAATAGTGTTGTTCACCGTGAAAGAGTATAAGCATTGTTCTGTAAAATGTATCTTTTTAAAAACTTTTCCTTTTTTCCATCCCTCCAGCAGCTGCAAATTTTTCAAGCCTCCCTCCTCCGTCCCAAAGGCTATCTCCGATAAGGCGGCGAAGAAAGAGGATGCGAGACGAGATGTTCTCGGAAATAATGGAATGCACCTGCAATGAAAGAGCTCATTTGAATGAGTGGAAGGACACGGTATCTAAGTACAGGAAAAATGCCAGTGAACGTGAGGTCATGAGGGACACTTGAGATGAGAGGTGGCAGGCTGCAATGCTGGGCCTGCTGCATGATCAAACGGACATGCTCTGCCTCTGGCATCTGGTGGAG
The DNA here is from genome assembly GCF_002925995.2 of Terrapene triunguis. Taxonomy (NCBI): domain Eukaryota; kingdom Metazoa; phylum Chordata; order Testudines; family Emydidae; genus Terrapene; species Terrapene triunguis. The sequence continues at coordinate 27,725,783 of NW_020664418.1, forward strand.
CTTCAGGAACGGCAGCAGGATAACAGAGTGCCGCTGCAGCCGCTGTATAACCAAATTTCCATTGACTTCCATGGGAGCAGGAACTAGCCTCAAGTTGGACAGTGAGGCAGCAGGCTTTTGAAAGATTCTTTGGCTATAAAGCATGATTGGTGTTTGCTTGTTTGTTAAATTGTGAATTTCCGATATGGTGCTCCAATGCCAGAGACATAGATTAGGTTTCTTTTGCTGTGTTTGTGCAGCAGGAAATAGAAGTCTTGGTTTCAGAAAGACACTCAAGAGAATCCTTTGGAAGAGTTATTGAGAGGCTGCTTGGAGCAAGCTGCTAGAATGGAATCTTGTCTTAAACAGATTAAACAAGGCATTTTTCCCTTGTATTACAGAGGGATTTAACCTATGCGTATGCTGTTAAAACTTTTTTATTTTGACCTACCAGAACAACAGACAACTAATTACGTTAGTTCTTAAAGTACATTGTGTTTTTCAACTGGAACATTTTGCATAGAAGGTTTGGAGCCTGATTCCACAGGGTGCTGAACACATTCAACCCCCAGTGACTCAAGAAGTGTTCAGTGCCTTGCAGCCCTGACTTTTTCACAAAACCTTTAGAATTAGAGGCAGCAACTCTTTTCTTGGTGGTTGGGAAGGGTCATAAGTTGAAGGAGACCTATGTATGTGGAGTACTCATTTTAATTACCTATTTCAGAAACATCTGTACCTCAAAAAGCATCTTAATTTTTGTGAGATGATGTAGAGAGAAATGAAGGAAGAACTCTGTCAGCCTGGTAGGACATGCTTAATTGAGGGAGAAATTGAATGAGAGGGGAAATGCAGCACTCTCTGTGTTGACAGTACTGAATGTGGTGATGGTTTAAAAAAATACATGGGAATTACAAGAGATCAACCTTTGTTAAATCACTACAAGAGAAGGCTAAGCAGTAATGGGACAAAAGTATTGTGTGGCTGTCACCCAAGAAAAGGCATGTTGCTTCTGTTTGTATTAGATATAAAGTCTAATCTGAGATGTGAGACCGGGCAATTTTATGTTTGTTTCTGTCTGCTGGCCAAGAGAGAGCGCTAAATATCACATGCTTCCTGGCTAACTATGTCCACATTGGCATTGTCTTGACAGGAAAAGTGGTTGAGTTTAGCTAACATGTGCTAGTTAAACTCATTAGTCTCTTGAAAATGGTATTTAGGAGCCTGTCACTTAGGTGGTTTTGAAAATTTTGCACCAGTTACTTGGTCAAACTGTAGCTTAAGCTTCTTTCTGGGCTAGAACATGAGCTAAAACCAAGCTAATGGTGTTACTCTGCAGCTACAGTAGGAAGTCTACCCTACAAAGTTTTGTTGGCATAACTATGTTGGTCAGCAGTGTGGAAAAAAAACTCACTCTTGGCAGACGGTGCTAGGGCAGCAAAACCTCAAGTCTAATGTTGTTTGGGGAGGTGATATTACTATACCAACAGAAAAATTCCTCCTGTTGGCATAACCTGCATCTACACTAAAGGCTCTGCAAAGCATTGATAGAGTAGACAAGGCCTAAGGCCTTCTACTCAAGACAAAGCCATAGTGAGGAAAAAGATTTACAGCTTTTTATGGAGAGAGAGAAAACTCTATCCTATTGGGTAGCTGTAAAGAAGCTCTGCATTAGGAAGAGTGCCCTTTGTATTGAAAGACCTCCCCCCATCCCCCATCCCCCCAAAAGAAAGAAAGTTCCCAGTCTTAGAGATCAGTTTTAAAAGGCAATATTTCTGTTCCTTTACTGTGCTAGACCAGATCAGCCAGAGCAAGGAACAAATATGTTCCTTGTTAAACAGCTAACAAAATCATCCAAAGCACAGGACTTGGTAGCTGAAGTCCCCCATCACCACCCAGACATCTGTTAGGAAAATAACACAGCAAGGCAATTATCCAATAAGTTCTTGGAATGTATTGGAGACAATTTTTTATTTCAGAAGGAGGAGACAACTGCCAGGGGAGAAGCTGTTCTAGATTTGATTTTGACAAATAGGGAGGAACTGGTTGAAAATTTGAAAGTGGAAGACACCTTGAGTGAAAGTGATCATGAAATGATTGAATTCGTGTTTCTAAGGAATGATGAGAGAGAGCAGCAAAATAAAGACAATAGATTTCAAGAAGGCAGACTTTAGCAAACTCAGAGAGTTGGTAGGTAAGATTACATGGGAATAGAGTGACCAGATGTCCTGATTTGATAGGGACAGTCCCGATACGTGGGGCTTTGTCTTATATAGGCACCTATTACACCCCACCCCCGTCCCAATTTTTCACACTTGCTGTCTGGTCACCCTACATGGGAAGTAAGTCTAAAGGGAAAAACAATAGAAGACAGTTGGCAGTTTTTCAAAGGGACATTAAGGGCACAAGAGCAAACTATCCAAATGCATAGGAAAGATAGGAAGTATGACAAGAGACCACCCTGGCTTAACCAGGAGATCTTCAATGATCTAAAAATAAAAAATAAGTCCTACAAAAAGTAGAAACTAGGTCAAAGTAGAAGGATGAATATAAACAAATAACACAAGTATGTAGGGACCAAATTAGAAAGGCCAAGGTACAAAATGAGATCAAACTAGCTAGACACAAAGGGTAACAAGAAAACATTCTACAAATACATTAGAAGTAAGAGGAAGACCAAGGATAAGGTAGGCCCGTTACTCAATGAGGGGGGAAAAAACAATGACAGAAAACGTGGAAATGGCAGAGGTGCTTAATGACTTTTTTTGTTTCGGTTTTCACCAAGAAGGTTGGTGGTGATTGGATGTCTTAATGTAGTGAATGCCAGTGAAAATGAGGTAAGATCAGAAAAGGCTAAAATAGGGAAAGAAGCTAAAAATTACTTGGACAAATTAGATGTCTTCAAGTCACCAGGGCCTGATGAAATGCATCCTTGAATACTCAAGGAGCTGACTGAGGAGATATTTGAGTCATTAGTGATTATCTTTGAAAAGTAATGGAAGATGGGAGAGATTCCAGAAGACTGGAAAAGGGCAAATATAGTGCCCATGTATAAAAAGGGAAATAAGGACAACCCAGAGAATTATAGACCAGTCAGATTAACTTCTGTACCCGGAAAGATAATGGAGCAAATAAATAAGTAATCAGTTTACAAACATTTAGAAGATAATAAGGTGATACGTAACAACCAGCATTGATTTGTCAAGAACAAATCATGTCAAACCAACTTGATAGCTTTCTTTGACAGGGTAACAAGCCTTGTGGACGGGAGGGGGGGGGAGAAGCAGTAGACTTGGTATATCTTGACTTCAGTAAAGTTTTTGATTCTGTCTCGCATGACCGTCTCATAAACAAACTAGGGAAATGCAGCCTAGATGGAGCTACTATAAGGTGAGTGCAAAACTGGTTGGAAAACCATTCTCAGAGAGTAGTTATCAGTGCTTCACAGTCATGCTGGAAGGACATAATGAGTGGGGTCCCACAGGAATCCGTTCTGGATCCGGTTCAGTTCAGTATCTTCATCGATGATTTAGATAATGGCATACAGAGTACACTTACAAAGTTTGTGGACGATACCAAGCTGGGTGGGGTGGCAAGTGCTTTGGAGGTTAGGATTAAAATTCAAAATGATCTAGACAAACTGGAGAAATGGTCTGAAGTAAATAGGATGAAATTCAATAAGGACAAATGCAAAGTACTCCCTTTAGGAAGGAACAATCAGTTGCACACATATAAAATGGGAAATGACTGCCTAGGAAGGAGTATTGCGGAAAGGGATCTGGGGGTCATAGTGGACCACAAGATAAATATGAGTCAACAGTGTAACGCTGTTGCAAAAAAAGCGAACATCATTCTGGGATGTATTAGCAGGAACGTTGTGAGCAAGACACGAGAAGTAATTCTTCCACTCTACTCTGCGCTGATTAGGCCTTAACTGGAGTATTGTATCCAGTTCTGGGTGCCACATTTCAGGAAGAATGTGGACAAATTGGAGAGAGTCCAGAGAAGAGCCACAAAAATTATTAAAGGTCTAGAAAACATGACCTATGAGGGAAGATTGAAAAAAATTGGGTTTGTTTAATCTGGAAAAGAGAAGACTGAAAGGGGACATGATAACCGTTTTCAAGTATGTAATAGATTGTTACAAGGAGGAGGAAGAAAAATTGTTTTTCTTAACCTCTGGGGATAGGACAAGAAGCAATGGGCTTAAATTGCAGCAAGGGCGGTTTAGGTTGGACATTAGGAAAAACTTCCTAACTGTCAGGGTGGTTAAGCACTGGAATAAATTGCGTAGGGAGGTTATGGAGTCTCCGTCACTGGAGATTTTTAAGAGCAGGTGAGACAAACACCTATCGGGAATGGTCTAGATAATACTTAGTCCTGCCATGAGTGCAGGGGACTGGACTAGATGACCTCGCAAGGTCCCTTCCAGTTCTATGATTCTATGTGACTGTTAAGCTTAAACCCAGAGAAAAATATCCAGACAACTTTAGAAACTGCATTATAGTTTTTCACAGTATTATACAGTATATTAAAATTCTTCTTTCTAAGGAAACTGTGGTACAGTTACTTATTCATTCTTTTCATCACTACCACAGCTTCCTGTAAACTGCAATCTCTCTTTGAGATTAAAAATGCACTTACTCATCAACCCTTTTTGCCATACAGATAAGGATCACAGATCTATTTAAAAAAATAGATGATTTCTAACTCTTCTCATACTGAAAGCAGAGGCATCAGATGAAGTTGTTGGTTTATTTTTTTTTAAAGCTTCTTTCAAGAACATGGGGGGCTTGCTATTTTTAGTCTTTACTAGCTTAAATACCACTTTGATAAAAACAGGCTCAAAATGAGTACTCACAAAAAGTTAAACCAGCAGACGTCCCACTCACACCAAAGCTATAGCCTGCTAATAACTATGCATTTCATCCATCTGTTATGTTCCAGTTTATGACCTGTTTTCAGCTCATGATTGATTTGGAAAAACAACAATCATTTACTTATTTTTGTGGCCACTTTTTGTGTTTAAAAGAACCCCACAAACAACCTCCTTCCAACCCTGATCTCCCACCCCCAACACACATTCTTGACTAGGATGTTCACTGCAATCTGGATTCTAATCTCTTTTTCTACACTTTGTTTGTTCTCTATTTTAGAACTTTTTAATAAAATCCATTTCTACTTCTACACCATAAGGGGCTGGAATGCATTTCAATTTTTTTTTAAACATTTCTCCCCTTACCTCCCTTATCTTAAAAAAAAAAGTTCAAGATAAGAAACTGAACATCCTATAAATTGAAACTTGTTTAACACTTGAGTCTGATCAGAAGCAGGCCTTGCATGAGTTATACTGTGTGGCTTAATGTGACTTTTGTCCCTTTCATGTGGATCTGAAGTCAGCACCTGAATTTTACAGATGGAGAAAGTGAGGCAGAGAGGTCACACTGCAGGTCAGTGACAGAGCTGTGATGAGAACTCTGGAGTAGAGCTGGGCAAAATATTTTGGTCAAAAATTTTTTTCCCCCCCCCCCCCCCAGGAAAAGGTGCAGATTCAGCAACACAAAATGTTTCATGATTCATGTCCGTTTCGCCAAATCGTTTGTCTCAATCCTCCTCCCTCCACCCCCAATTCGGAAAAAGTTTAAACGTTTTGTTTCAATACTTTTGAAATGTTCAATTTGTTTAGGCTGAAACAACTTCATTTTGTAATTTCCTTCAATTTTACACTTAAAAAAGCAAATATGATTTTTTTTTTTAAAAAAGCTCAAAATTTGTGGGAAACTTCAAAAACACTCA
>NW_020664418.1:27731654-27742418 GCF_002925995.2 Terrapene triunguis
TTTTTACTGGAAAATTTTGTTTTAAAACCAGAAAAATTCAACCAAAATGAAAACTTTGTTTGAACTTTCAATTTGGTCACACAATTATTTTGTCAAAATATGATTTTGGTGAAAAAATTGACCAGTAGAATTAAGCCTCCCCCAACTCCTAGGTGGCTATAAGTAGTAGTATAACATTGTTTGCAGATGAGGAAGCAGAGGGACAGAGAGAAGTGATTCAGGAAGGAGCTGAGAATAGGACCTACCTGTCCTGCCTTCAGGTGAAGTCAGTAGGAGTGCAGAATGGAGCCTAGGAGTCTCTACGGTGCTGATGAAGATTGACCAAGAAGAGCTGGCAAGGAGAGCTAATATTTGGCTATTTTGTGGGGTAAAGGCTAAGGTAAGTTCCAACCAAAAAAAAAGTGCTTTTGAAATATGTATTTGTTTCACAGTAGTACATTTGTGTGTCGTATTATTGAAGAGACACTTGTAACCCAGTGAAGTGCGTCCTCAAGATCATAACAATTGTAGCTTTTTACTAAATATTGTAACCTCTTAATTCTTTGGGAACTAATTACTTTCTACTAGAGTGGAGAAACTGGATTGTCTCATTTATGCTCCTTAATATGAGACAATAGGAGTAAGGAGCCACTGACTTTAAACATACCTCGTCTACTTTTATTTGCAATGGTAAAATGCGGTAATTAGTGTAAATAATGCCTAGATTTACTGTCCGTTACAACAAAAGAACATTGAAATTTTACTTCAATCCTTTTTTGCTGCTGAATACTCTGTTATAAGCCGTTGTGTCTTTGTTGCTTCCAAAATGTTTTTTGGATTGCATGCTTCAAAGAGAGCTTGACCTTCATTCATTGTAATTACTACAACGACATTTCAGAATTCGACACTGTCAAAGTTTAATCTTTACCTTTCTACCATGAAGAATGATCATCTGGTCTGTAGTGAGGCAAGTACAAAAGGATCAACATAATGCTTTCAGCTCTCAGAGTTGCATATGCGAGAGCGTTGCTGCATTCACTAACTTTTCATAACGCTAGCTCTGAACGGAACTCACCTGGTATATGGTCAGATTTTCTTTGCAGTGCTTTACCCATAGATGAACTGTCAATTCCTCCTTTACTTTGCCAGTGAGTTTGACCTTTGATGCTTGATCAAGTAAGGATGATGGTTTTTGAGAGGCTCGCTCTCTCTCTCTTCAGAGGAGATTTCTCTAGCATCTTATCTAATTCTGTAGTACAATAGTAAGAATCAGTTTCATTACCAGTGTGACAGACCCAGACCAGTGGGGTACAGGAGTCTGGTAGAGGGCAAATATACTGGTCACTGGATGAGTAGTTTTCTGTTCCCTGAGTGACCAGAGCAGGGGCTGCACTAGAGTAATCAGGAACCTGCTAGAACCAGTTAAGGCAGGCAGGCTAATTAGGACACCTGGAGCCAATTAAGAAGAAGCTTCTAGAATCAATTAAGGCAGGCTAATCAGGGCATCTGGGTTTTAAAAGGACCTCACTTCAGTTTGTGGTGTGAGTATGAGGAGCTGGGAGCAAGAGGCGCAAGGAGCTGAGAGTGTGTGCTGCTGGAGGACTGAGGAGCACAAGCGTTATCAGACACCAGGAGGAAGGTCCTGTGGTGAGAATAAGGAAGGTGTGGAGGAGGCCATGGGGAAGTAGCCCAGGGAGTTGTAGCTGTCATGCAGCTGTTTCAGGAGGCACTATAGACAGCTGCAGTCCACAGGTCCCTGGGCTGGAACCCGGAGTAGAGGGTGGGCCCGGGTTCCCCCCAAACCTCCCAATTGACCTGGACTGTGGGTTCTTCCAGAGAGGAAGGTCTCTGGGCTGTTCCCCAACCCACATGGTGAATGTCTGAGGCAAGAAAATCCGCCAATAAGCGCAGGACCCACCAAGATAGAGGAGGAACTTTGTCACACCAGTCTGTCTCATATTCCTTGTTTTCCTCCTTTGGGCCTGCTCCCTTATCATTTAGTTAAGAGTTTTGTTTTGGGTTTTGCTTAGTTGTCAGTGATTTAAAAACAAAAACAAAGTGCCATGAATCAGTTGAACTTGCACTTTCGTTTTAATACATGTTGTCAAGGCAATAAAGACCGATCTGCTGGCAATGTGTCATACCTTTTTGAGCTTCGTGTTTAATTGCCAGGAGGCTCTGTAGCAGAAATTGGCTTTGTAGATGCTGGCAAATAACATCAACTTTGGCTCTCGACTGTTTGCTTTCAGCCTGCCAGCCTTGCAAGCCTCATGTTCAACATCTGTTGTGTGGCCTTGTGAAGATTTAAGCCCATGGTTTTTAATGACTTAAAGGGAGCAAAAGTCCTTCACTGATAGGAATTGTCGGAAAAGGGTGATAGACATCCTCAACTGAACTGGAAAATGTCATTGACAAACTTCTGCCAAAGAACAAAGACAGCCAGCAGTGACATTGAGTACACACTTCTTTCAGCACTGGACTTAAACAATTGTTCTGCAGTATTATCTGAAGACTACAATGTTTATCATTAGTAGATCCCTCCTTCCTCCCCACAGTCAGGTGCCCTGATCCCAGCAGGAATCATGGCATAACGTGTAACTGATCTGGCATGTTCCTCATGGGGAAGAATCATACTCAAATGACCACTGACTTTCTGTTCTCTTTATAAACCATCCCTGAAGATGTATGAATGTACATAGCACCGTCTTTCTGGTACTTGGGTTTAAGAATGCTCCAAGCAGAGCAGGTGTCTTTTGGCCTTCTCCAACTCACCTTCCAAGTTCATAGGTCTGTACAAAGTAGAAAAATAATTATCGACTCCTTATTAACGTTAACAGCTTTCTAGTGAGCTCAGCTGAGGTCACAAATTCCAAGTGCTAAAATTATCTTGTCAGAAGAGCTTGATTGAAGTTGGAGGAAAATGTAATAAGAACTTCGCATTCCTCTGTAGAATTGTAGCTTCAAAGCTCCATAAAATCTCTCAAATTACTGCACTACAATTCGGCTCTTCGTTTTTGACTTTCCAAGTATATTTAGAAGTTTCCAGTCTCTTATTAATTGCTTTCCTTTGTTGATGCACTGGACTGCATGCTGCCTTTTGTTTCAGTTCTATTCTCCACCATTTGCCTTCAAGTCGGTTTTAGCTCCATGCAACTTCATATGAAAAAAGAATTCCTTAATTCTAATTGTACCTTTTGTAGCAAAGTCCTTCTATTTTTGATAGACTTAGCTTCTAGAAAAAGAGTAGAGATGCTTGACTGGTAGGAGAAAAGTTAGGAAGTATAATTTACTACCTGAAGTAAATTACTGGAAGGAAGGAAATTCTTTATAAACCATTCCCTTAACTCCCCCTGCTGCTCCTTTTCAAAAAAGGGGAAAAAATTAATGTATTGGAGAGGTTGAAATCCTTCTACTTCTTATATTAAGACCCTTCCAGACAAGTAGGTTGTACATGCTCATTGCATGTAACCACCATCGAGGGCTAATTGCAACATGCCAAAGAGGTTGTTGTTTGTTCTTTCACCATCTCTTACCCTGTTCCTCTAGCCACATTTACAGAAGCAGTGCTTCAATAAATCCTCTAGCCTACTCTGGTCCTAATTGTCCCCAAGCTGACTAATCGTGTTGGCATTACTGAGGGAGCCGATGGTGCTCCAAACCAGCTCCCCATACAAAACGTAAAGGAGTTCCCAAGCTGAAAAAACACGGCAGAGTGAATTTAATAAGTATTATTAACAAATTAGTCTGTTTTATATTAGGTAATTGGGTCACTGACTAAAATACTTTCAGTGGTCTCTGATCGCAGTATTTTTTCCTTTTCCCAAAAAGACAACATACTGTGATCAGGGACAAGTGGTTTCAGAAGAGGTACAGAGGAAGCATGGTCTAATCTGAGACTGGCTCAGCCACTGATTCATTGAAAGACCTTAGGCAAGTTGCTTGACATCTCTCTGCCTGTCACATGTAAGGGCCTGTAGCTGGCCTGCTTACCTGCCAGCTTAACCCCCAGACAGTGTAACGAGCACAGCTAGACCCCAACTGAGTTGCCTGTTTGGTCACACACCCTCTTTCCCCCACTTGGCTGAAGGGATTAGCATAACTGCTCTTAAGGGCAGCAGCAGGGTGCTGGCTGCTCAAAGCATTCGGCTGCATTAACTTCTGCTCCTGCCATGTTCCAGTCCCTCTTTTCTGCCATGATTTCTGCCATGCTCGAGTCTTATCACTCCCTTATTTCAGCCCTGTCCCAGCCTCATTCCTGCCTCAGACTCAGTCCTACTCCTGCCTTCCTTGACTCCAGGTAACCTGGTTCTGACCCTCGGCTTTGATTCCTGGCTCTGACTCTAGCTTGACCCTTGGCTTGGTGATTTTAGAGCCTCTGATTCTGACCCTCTGTGACATTCCCCAGGGTACAATCTGGATTGTTGAATAGCTGATTCCCCTTAATTCTCTAGTCTGGGGTGCCTTTTACACTGCTGTGCTGTGAACAGCCACTGCTCCCGGTCCTGCTCATATACAGCCACTAGCATGTAAAGTCACTCCCAGCTATGTTACATGAATGCTTTCCCAGCCATTCATGAATTACATATGCATATTCTTCAGTCTTAGCCTTGTTTCCCAGAAATGTGCAACTTGCACTGCTCAGTACCCTCCTGGACAGTATAAGCTCATAGTAAGTCCATCATTCCAACACTGGGTAATGATTATGCATCAGTCTTGTCATCCTATGTAGAGCTTCCCAAACACTTCAATCCAAACACACTGGTTTAGATAAAATAATAAAACAAAACAAGTTTATTAACTACAGATAGATTCTAAGTGATTACAAGTGATAAGGCATAAAAGTCGGAATTGGTTACAGAAGAAATAAAAGCACAAGCTAATACCTAAATGAACTTAAAAGCAAAATGACTTTCTCCCCATAAGCTGCAACAGTTCAGACTGGATTTCTTTTCAGCCATGTACCCCTCCCCCAGTTCAGAGTCCTTCAGGTGTTCATTGGTGTCATGAACAGAGAGATGGGAGGAAGAGAGGGGTCATGTAGAGGTCACAGTCTCTTGTTTTTATACCCTCCTCCTCCTCTTTCAGGATTACCCCCTGCTGGGGCGTAGAACAGTCTCCTGTGTACGTGAGATTTGAACAGTCTCTGGGATGAAATATAAATTTCTTGTTTACATCATCTCTGCCGCCTAAGCAATTAATAGTTTCTTAACACCTGTGGTCAGTTCTGTGTTGTTTCTGAAGAGCTAGTCTGGGGGCATTCTCCAGAACCAGAACGTATTTTAGTAACATAAAGCAAAATCTCATACTTTTGTATGCAGTGTTGTCACACACATTTTAACAGGGTAATAATATCCAGAAGATTGAGTTTTCAAATGATACCTCACAAGGCATACTTTGTACAAAATTTATAACCATATGAAAGTGGTGAACATGGGGTACAGGGTGTCACACCCTCACTTTCATTTCTCTGTTCCAGACTCCTCCTCCTGACCACTAGGCCGGACCACCCATGTCCTGGTTCCTACAGTGCCTGGGTTTCCCCATTTGCACAATGGAGATAATGTTGCTTACCCACCTTTACAAAGTTCTTTGTGGTCCTCTGTAAAGTGCTATAAAAGTGTGGCTATATATATATATTTTTTTTTTATTTCCTGTGTCTTTTTCTTCAGGTTGGGCCTGTAGTTATGTCTAGTCCTGGTTGAGCTGCCCAAGACTTCATTAGGCTAACCATTTGTCAGACTGTTCACTTCCTCCTGGAATTAGTGATCTCTTACTGTCTAGTTCTGAATTTGTGAAATCTACTGAAGTAAATTCTGTGATGCTTTATGGAGAAGACAATAACACTGTGATTTGAGCTACACTGTACAAGTGCACTTCTTGATATAGGTACACCAAAGTAGTGTTGGAAGGAGACTGCAACAGGTTTGTGTCAGAAATACGTAAGCTATAAAAGCTATTAAAAATCCTCTAAGAATCTGGGTACAAATCCTGAAACCTATATTTATGGAGGGCAGCTTTATTCACCAGACTATTTCGATTGAAATTGTGATGCCCTTTTGTAAGGGTCTAATTTTTCCTTCCATGAAAGTCAGTGGGAGCAGGATTGGTCCATAATTTTTGTACCAGTTCTTATTCTGCCGTATTATTGTTTTGAAGTCAGTGGGAGTTTGACCTAATAAAATACTAAGGAATTGGACCACTGACTTCAATGGGGCTGCTTGTGATTACTCAAGCAAGTAAAAGTTGCAAGATTGTTTTCCTATCAGTTATTCATGATCTCTCTAAATAAATTAGATACTCCCAACATTTTTCAAGCAATGGTGACCAGTGACTGTCTGCAAGACAGTGTATTTTGTATACTTATTAAATAAATTGCATCACATTGTCACAGATCAGAATGGAGAGGCTTAAAGTGAACACTTAATTTTGACCAGAACCAATTTATAAAAAACTTAAGTCCTGGTATTGTTAGGCTGTACTGAACAACATGCACAGATCAAAGAGATGGGTTAAGAAAAGGAGGAAGTCAGTTTTGTGTGTGAATGCCCAAGTAGTTACGATTTTATAATTGTATGCATTTCTAAGGTAAAATTCACCAGCAAATGCGGTGTATTGATCAGTTATCTAGATTTTTTTTTTCCCCCTTAAAAGTGCATGTTAAATTAGATCTGTTTTAACATCTTAGTACTTTATATGTTGTACAAATGGAGACTAATCATGCCAACGATAGTGCATTTTTATTTGCTAGTAGCCATCCTTCCTTAATTAAAATATATATAATATATTTTCAAATAAAATTCAAAGCCCAGCATAAAATAATAGCATCCTGGCACTGCATGGTACTGAGCCCCTTCTGACCAGTACTGATGCCCTCAGCTCTCACTGACAAGCATTTATAAATCATAGTGTACATGTGCTTTGAATAGTTGGGATTTACCTATGTAAGTACTCCAAGCACGTTAAGATAATTTGATGGATTCCTCAGTAACAGAAGTAAGTGTGGTTAAAGTCTTTTCCTTTCACTTACATAAAGTCGGAATAATCAGGCAAAAACCAGTGGGAGAACACTTTAACCTGTCTAGCTATTCTATGACAGACCTGCGGGTGGCTATCTTAAAACAGAAAAACTTCAGGATACATCTTTCAGGATAGGTTGTAGATCTCTGATGATGCGCTGGAGAGGTTTTAGTTGGCGGCTGAAGGTGACAGCTAGTGGTGTTCTGTTATTTTCTTTGTTGGGCCTGTCTTGTAAAGGATCATCTTTACTCTCAAGCATTCTTAAAACTACAATACCCACCTGCTGAAGTGAAAAAACAGATTGACAGAGCCAGACGAGTACCCAGAAGTCACCTCCTACAAGACAGGCCCATACCTATCCTGAAAGATGACCCTTTACTCTCACAGATCTTGGGAGACAGACCTGTCCTCGCTTACAGACAACCCCTCAACCTAAAGCAAATACTCACCAGCAACCACACATCACTGAACAAAAACACTGACCCAGGAACCTATCCTTGTAACAAAGCCCGATGCCAACTCTGTCCACATATCTATTCAAGTGACATCATCATAGGGCCTAATCACATCAGCCATACCATCAGGGGCTCGTTCACCTGCACATCCAGCAATGTGATATATGCCATCATGTGCCAGCAATGCCCCTCTGCCATGTACATTGGCCAAACCGGACAGTCTCTACGCAAAAGAATTAATGGACACAAATCTGACATCAGGAATCATAATACTCAAAAACCAGTGGGAGAACACTTTAACCTGTCTGGCCATTCTATGACAGACCTGCGGGTGGCTATCTTAAAACAGAAAAACTTCAAAAACAGACTCCAACGAGAGACTGCTGAGCTGGAATTGATATGCAAACTAGACACAATCAACTCAGGATTAAATAAAGATTGGGAATGGCTGAGCCATTACAAACATTGAATCTATCTCCCCTTGTAAGTATTTTCACACTTGCTTCTTATCAAACTGTCTGTACTGAGCTATCTTGATTATCACTTCAAAAGTTTTTTTTCTCTTACTTAATTGGCCTCTCAGAGTTGGTAAGACAACTCCCACCTGTTCATGCTCTCTGTATGTGTGTATATATATCTCCTCAATATATGTTTCACTCTATATGCATCCGAAGAAGTGGGTTGTAGCCCACGAAAGCTTATGCTCTAATAAATTTGTTAGTCTCTAAGGTGCCACAAGTACTCCTGTTCTTTTTGCGGATACAGACTAACACGGCTGCTACTCTGAAACTTGTTAAAAAAATAATGCGTTAATAAAATTTGTGACTGAACTCCTTGGGGGAGAACTGTATGTCTCTGGCTCTGTTTTACCTGCATTCTGCCATATATCATGTTAAAGCAGTCTCAGATGATGACCTAGCACATGTTGTTCATTTTAAGAACACTTTTGCTGCAGATTTGACAAAACTCAAAGAAGGTACCATGTGAGATTTCTAAACATAGCTACAGCACTCAACCCAAGGTTTAAGAATCTGAAGTGCCTTCCAAAATCTGAGAGGGACAAGGTGTGGCACATGCTTTCGGAAGTCTTAAAAGTGCAATATTCTGATGCAGAAACTACAGAACCCGAACCACCAAAAAAGAAAATTAACCTTCTGCTAGTGGCATCTGACTCCGATTATGAAAATGAACATGCATCGGTCCGCTCTGCTTTGGATTGTTATCAATCAGAACCCGTCATCAGCATGGAAGCATGTCCTCTGGAATGGTGGATGAAGCATGAAGGGACATATGAATCTTTAGCGCATCTGGCATGTAAATAACTAGTGATGCCGGCTACAACAGTGCCATGAGAACACCTGTTCTCACTTTCAGGTGATATTGTAAATAAGAAGCGGGCAGCATTATCTCCTGCAAATGTAAACAAACTTGTTTGTCTGAGCGATTGGCTGAACAAGAAATAGGACTGAGTGGACTTGTAGGCTCTAAAGTTTTACCTTGTTTTATTTTTGAATGCAGTTATTTTTTGTACATAATTCTACATTTTTAAGTTCAACTTTCATGATAGAGATTGCACTACAGTACTTGTATTGGGTGAATTGAAAAATACTATTTCATTTGTTTTTTACAGTGCAAGTATTTGTAATCAAAAATAAATATAAAGTGAGCAGTGTACACTTTGTATTCTGTGTTGTAATTGAAATCAATATATTTGAAAATGTAGAAAACATCCAAAAATATTTAAAGAAATGGTATTCTATTGTTTAACAGCAAGATTAATCAATATTAATTTTTTTAATCGCTTGACAGCCCTAGTAGAAATATTATTTTAATATAGTTTATTTTAAAACTTATTAAGGGCAGCTGCCACTTAGCATGGATTGAAACAGCTTCGCTTTTCTTTTAGATCAAAATGTCTCCTGTTTGTGTTGTAATGAAATAGTTTGACACTGGAGTTACAATGCAAACAGCAGACGTTTTGACCGAGAAGAGAAGAGAAGATGTTTCAATCAGTGCTAAGTAGCAGCTGCCCTTAACTGTTTTAAAAATGCACAGATTAATCCATTCCAAGGCCAGAAGGGACCATTACGATCATCTGGTTTGACCTACTATGTGACACAGACCATAGAACCTAGGGAATGCCTTTAGAAAAACATCCCCTCTTGATTTAAAAATTGTCAGTGGTGGAGTCTCCACCACGTCCCTGTGTAAATTGCTCCAATGATTAATTACCTTCACTGTAAACAATTTACACCTTCTTTCCAGTCTGAATTTGTCTAGTTTCAACTTCCAGCCATGGGACTATATTATGCCTTTCTCTGCTAGACTGAAGCACCCGTTATTAAATATTTAAAATAAAATCAATAGAATAATTAAACGATTATGTCATTTTACGACACCAGTAGTAGTAGTGTATGCCACAGGCATGTCATTAAATAATAGAAAAATAAAAATATTAAACAAACAAACAAAAAGAAATAAAATAAAACAAAATTTCAGTGTTCCAGAACCAACATTTTTCAAAACTTCCATTTCATGCGATATTTTGAAAATATTTTTTTTGTTCCAATCGGGACCAAAACCAAATGATGATGTTGAAATTTCCCCCGAAACAGAAATGCTGAGTTTTGACCAGCTCTGCTCCTGAGTCCTGCCCTAGACGGAGCAGTCAGAGAAGGCCCTGCGGGCCGTGCTTTACTGTGGCCGGTTGGGCGCCCAGGGAAGCATTTGTTTAGTGGCTGTCAGCCCAGTTCCTAGGCCACAGATGTCTGCGTGAGAAAAGCACCATCACAATTGGCAGCTGGGCCAAGAACGGGCTGTGGAGAATGAACTCCCTGGAGAGACTCCTGTGGGGTGGGGCTGAGGCTCGCTGGCTCGGTGGTACTTGATAAGCTTCCTTTACTGTGCCTATTCTGTGGATCTAGAGAGGACTTAAGTGTCCAGGGCTCCAATCTGGCTTCTTTCATGAGCAGCAGTCACTAAAAAGAAAGAGGAGCAGAGGTGATCTGCCCCGTTCCCATTAACTCCCCTCTGCTCCCCTTCAGATGACCGCTGTCATAATTATAAAGGGAAGGGTGGCAGCTCTCCTGTGTACAGTGCTATGGAATCCCTCCTAGCCAGAGACTCCAAATCCTTTTACCTGTAAAGGGTTAAGAAGCTCGGGTAACCTGGCTGACACCTGACCCGAAGGACCAATAAGGGGGCAAGATACTTTCAAATCTTGGGGGGGAAAAGGCTTTTGTGTGTGCTCTTTGTTTTAAGGGGTGGTTCGCTCTTGGGACTGAGAGGGACCAGACATCAATCCAGGTTCTCC
>NW_020664418.1:27777418-27796400 GCF_002925995.2 Terrapene triunguis
GTGCTAGCCACAACTGTTAGCCAAGGTTTTTACTTTTAAATCTGAAAACCATAGTAAAATGGTGCTGTAGAGTATAGCCCTCTATGCAGCCTGCAACGTTATTTTGTGAGGGGGAAACGTCTGTATGTACATGGCTATACTGCTTAGTATTGTGTGATTTTTTTTTTTTTTTTTTTTTGTATGGGAAGAAATAGAAGTAAATAATAGACATGTCCTCCACTCTGCAAATTTTCAATACTGATGAAATGCCTCTAACTTCATTTTAAATGTAAAAATAAAAAAAAAAATCTGTTTAATGATTAGCACCCCATGCCTACAACAGAGTCTATGCAGATGGATTCCTGCACCCACACAGAGGTGATTACAGTGGTGCTCTGTGCAGAGCAGGGCTCTGTCTGTCCGATGCTCATTGCAGGATCGGTTAAACACTTACTAAAATTCTCTGGCATCTTGTTCTTGTCCTACTGCTGTCATATGTCCTATTTAACTGAGGATTTCCCTGTTTTTTTTTTTTTTTTTTTAAAGGAAGTTGTCTGTTTTTGTTGTTATGGATCAGTTGTAAGGGAAGATGTGGACCCAGCATGCTTGAAGGTGATAATGCTCATTACATTTGGGGAGCTTTTGCTTGATGCTGGCTGATGTCCCATTTATAAACATTTTGTAAAAAAAACAAAAACAACCTCACAATAATAGGCTAGCATCCTTTTGTAGCTTGTTTTATTTAAAAATAGATAAAAGGCACTCTTTTTTAGCTACACGCACTCAGACTTGGTCCCTGGGTTAAGCAAAGGTTTGATACATTTACATTTAGATGGTAGAGATGGGCTAGTTAACTGGGTTGCTAGACTTGTGAAAGGAGGAAAAGAAGTCACTTGATCAGTCAGCAAGACCACATGACAAACAGCTGAAAGTAATTAGGTGGGTCATGATGTTTTTAGGCATTGGTTGATCTTGTATGTTACCATATAGGCAGCATAACATCTGAGTGCAAATGGTGATTTTTAGAGTCTAAATACACTTTTCTAAATTGCGTGTTTTTTTTCCCCATTGATCTCCATTGTAGATTAAAACCAACTTTCTTTGCATGGATGTGGTGTTCAAGAGATCCAAACTGCATCAGCACCGGGAAACTTGTAATTAAAGTAGATCTGGAAAACTACAGATCTATTTCCTGTTAATCCCAGGTATGTAAACTCCTTTTCTCTCAATGATTTACATACATATTTTACTGTGTTACTTTCTGGTGCTGACATGAGTTTATCATAAATGAATCTAAATACTGTGGTTTTTTTAAACAATTCTTTCCTTGTACTTTGACAAGTTGATTTTAAACATTTTTATTTCATCTTTGATATAGGCTTAATCAGCTGTACTAAATCCTCAAGTCCTGGAGGTGAAAGTGAAGTTAAGACTCTATAAATGCTGTATATGGTGTTATGTAGAATGTGCTGCTCTATCTTTTGTAAGCAGCTAAACAAAATGCAGCTCTTTGATGCTGAGTAAAATGGCTTTTTTGTTTTTAGAATGATGTGTTTGGTGATTGTAAATGTTTGAGTCAAAAACCAACCTGACTGAGGTTGTGGGAGACCTAGCTAAGGCCATCAGTGCTGCAAGCTGCAGAGGGTTTCTCTGTAAACGGTCTTAAAAACTTTTTAGAGGCAGGAAAGTTTATTTTACTCTTGATTTATATATGCTTTCTATTGAAAAGTATTTCTCAGATTGCTGATATAGGATGATATTCTGCTTTACAACTGGGTCAGTCATTGGATAAATAAATACAGATTAAATATTTATTCGGTGTAACTGAGTAGAATTTTTGGCCCATAGTCTGAGACTATAATTACCTAAACTCTTATGTAAAGATACATTAGCAAAATATTATGCAAATAATAACTACTGACATGTACATATAAAACAAAACTGAAACAAGACTTTTTTTTAATGATCTTGTAGTATGAATTTCTGTTACGGGGTAAAATTATATTTTAGCTGTATATTTAATCTAAGTACGGCAGTAATACATAAGCTTTTCATAGCTAAACTAAATTATGGAGGATAAAACAATTTACAGGAAGAAGAAGAAATCTGATTTTTGGCCCTGAATGTGCATCAAGATCCACTGGGCTAAACTTCTGTATTCATGTAGATCAATGTATATCGATGAGATTCCATGACCACAAGGATCTGTGCTAGTGTATCCTGATGCAGGATCTGTGTGTGTGAAATAGTCTATTCAGAAAGAGACCAGCCCTCCCTTTCTACCATCTCTGCTGGTAGAAGGGTGTGTAGTTTTACATGTGAAACATCATGAGCTGCTTCTCTTTGTGGGTTGATTTTTAAACTGTGCATCCTACAAAGTTGGGCCAGCTCTTGCACATAATTAACATGCGAGTGAGCAAAAGAACAAGGATGGTCAATTGTATAACAAATGCAACTTGATTTTAAGAAGACAGTTTTAGGACTGCAAACATATCTGTGTTGTGGGATTTTGTAGCTCAGCCCAAATGATACTCCTCAGAGGATCCTGAAATGTTTTTGGTTCTTCTTAGGCCATGATTTTCTCCCTCCCCCCTAATGTCACAGATCTGGTTTGGCTTCCCCTGCTGGTGGCGGATCAGATTGAGAGGATCCGAACATGAAGTCCCCTGCATGCTTTAAGCTTCCCTGGGTCTCAGCAGGCTGCAGCATTGTTTCCTCCCTTGGCCTCTCTGGCACGTTTCTTGGGCTCATCAGTCTCCTATATGCAGCTCCACTCAGCGTGAGCTGGTGAAAGTCTGTAGAATCCCCAAATAGATCAGCACCTGCCCTTTGTAACCTTCCAGTCCCTTTGTGAGGTGACATCGGAGGAGGCAAATCCAGGACACTTTGTTGTCAGGTGACCTTCTCCCTGACAAATCAGTTTTCATGGTCAGAGCCAGTCTTTTGTCTAGAGCAATAAGCAATTACATTTCAGTAGCTGAACACTGAATTCAGCAACCCTCTTGTGTCAGCAGCTTTAGCATTTCAAATCCAACATAAAGGGGAAAAAAAAACAGAGAGAAGATACTTAGCCTCCATATTAAGAAGGGAGTTTGCAGCTTGGTAATGATGCATACAGAGTTCATAAATTGTACAGATCCCCAGATCACTACTCCCCATTATGGCCCCTGAGCACTTGTTGGCAGTTACCATCACAGTGCTCATTGGAGCTGGGTGAAATTTTTTGGTGAAAAATGCAGCAACAGAGAACAATTTCAAGAAGTTGTCGTTTTTCATGAATTGTGTGTGTGTTTTATCAACACACATACCACCCCTCTACAAGTTTAAATGTTATGACTACATCTTTGAAATGAAATGGTTAGATTTTTTGGTTTGAAATGACTTGTGAGAAATTTCCTTCCAATTTATTAAAATAAAAAACATGAAATGCTCAAAATTAAAGCAAACTCTTTCATTTGATCTGAAACAAATTTTGTTTGATTTTTATTTGGGGCGGGACAATTGCCAATGAACTGAAAAACCCATTCACATAATGCTCAACTGTAGCTGGGATAAAGAACTAACTGTAGTGACCTCTAAGGCTGCCATCTTCACCATACCATAAATAAACTAGAAGGAATTATTCACCGAGCAGAAGGAACCATTATCATCCTCTTTTTTTTGCGGGAAAATCACAAGTCTGCTCCCAAACTCGTGGTCCTTCTTAGCTTTGAAGCCACCAGATTCTGCTTGTCTGAATTTGAAAAGACCTCAGATAGTCTGAGCTTCAGTGCAGTGTATCTATTGTAAATAGAAGTCTAAAAAATTAGGTTCCATAAATGTTTCGACTTGGATGAACCATCTCTCTGCCATTGGGCTTATTTCCCTTTCCTTCCATCCCTTTCTTAGTCAGTTTATTACACTTACAAGGCTGAGCCCCAAACCTCATTAAGCAGATACATGAACAGCTTCTTTCTTTGTTGGGATTCGTATGCTGTTGTCTTATAAAGAACTATCTTGTTCAAAACAGTATTAGGTAAAATAGCCTGGAACAAAACTCCCTGTAAACTTCCCAGAGTCAGACTCATTGTAATCCTTTTCCTGCTCTGCTAGATACATTTGCTGTTATAATTTCAGGTGCCCATTTTGTTCTTTTTAATATAATATTTCTGAATAATTTTAAAGTGGGTGTTAAATATCCTGTTTGGAAATCAGTTTCATAATCCATTCTAGTTAGTCTGATTATTTAAAGAATTTTTAAAAATAGTTTAAACTAACTCATTTGGGGATTTATTTTCCCCTCCTCCCCTCCTGTATCTAGTTACTATCATTCTAGCGAATTTTTCCCCACTTTCTGTTACTATTTCAAGATGGTATTGGTGAACTTGCCCATTTTCCAACATATATTCTGTTTTCATCATTCTCTGTCTGAGCTGCTCAGAGCACTTTCTTTAACTCAAACTTTTATCACAGTGCTGCTAAAAATAAATAACTAAACCATAGGAAAATTATTCAAGATGAGGATAGTTAGTGGTGTCATTAGGAAGGGAATCAAATAAACTGTAAACAATTCAGTGATCTAGTTTTCTAATCCATTAAAATGGACAACCAACAAAAGTTAAGCAAGTTTCCTCCAATTAAAAAACTAAAATAAACTCTGCTTTAGCAATTGATGGAAAAGCAGTCTTGGAAGAAATCCTAGAAGAATCAAGGAAATGAGTTGAAGTCAAAAAGGAAACAGAAGTGTCTTAAGGAAGAGAGAATTCTGCAGAAAGAAACTTTGGGTCAAATTGGTGTAATACCATGTAGCAAAGCGCCGACTCACCGGTGCAGCGCCTCCTCCTGGTCAGTCTGGGAATTAGCTCATCCAGCTCAGGAGCGCCCTCCTCTGGCCGGTTTCTCATCCTCAGTTACCTGCCCTTTTGTCTCCACCTCTGGCCCCATGTCCCTCCCGGACTCCAGTGCCCCTTACCTTGGGGTACTGCCTCACAGCAGTGCCCCCACACTCTAGGTCTCCCCTCCCAGGGGAGCACCAACCCCCTATACCCACCTTGCCTCAGTGGCTACTGCCAGTTGTCATCTAGCCCCTTCTCTCAGGGGCAAACTTAGGGTTACCATACGTCCGGATTTTCCCGGACATGTCCGGCTTTTTGGGCCTCAAATCCCCATCCGGGGGGAAATCCCAAAAAGCTGGACATGTCCAGGAAAATAGGGAGGTAGGGCCTGGCGGTGCGGGACGGGCGCGGTGCTTGGCCAGGGGCCCGGGGCCAGAGCGGTGCTGGGCCGGGGGCGCGGGCACTTGGCCGGGGCCGGCGCCAGGACCGGGACTGGGGTCGGCGCGGTGCTCGGCTGGGGGCACGGGGCCGGCACGGTGCTGGGCCGGGGGTGCGGGCACTTGGCCGGGGGCCGGCGCGGTGCTGGGCCAGGGGCCAGGGCCCCAGCCGGGCGGGAGACGCCGGGGCCAGAGCCTCTTGGCCTGGGCCAGCAGGCCGCCGAAGGGAGCCTCTCGGCCAGGGGGGCCGGACTGAGCTGCGCCGCACCCCGCCCCAGCTTACCTGCTGCCTCCCTGTTTCAGGCTTCCCGCGAATATGTGATTCGTGGGAAGCAGGGGAGGGGGAGAAGCAGGGGGCGGAGCGTTCAGGGGAGGGGGCGGAGTTGGGGCGGGGCTGGGGCGAAGTTGGGGGCAGGGAAGGGGCCCCATGGAGTGTTCTCCTTTTTAAAAATTAAAATATGGTAACCCTAGCAAACTGCAGTCTGAAATGGCCACTCATCACTGTCAATGGTTGGACCTGCTGCCTTTCTAGCCCCAGCTGCCTCCCTGCAGCTCTAGTACCTCCCCTGGCCTTTAGCAAGGCCTCAGCCTGGGGACTCACCAGGGCAGAGCTCCTCAGCTTGCCCTGCCCTTCCCCAGCCCTGCTCTGTCTCAGGTACCCTGCTTGCTCTCCCAGGCAGCCTGGTCCTCTCTGCTCCCCAGCTGGAGCAAGAGTCTCCTCTCTCAGCCTGCCCTTTTATCCAGGCCAGCTGTGCCCTAATTGGGTGCAACCACACATGTGTCTGACTTCCCAACCAGCCTCCCTTGGCTGCTTTTAACCCCTTTCTGACTGACTTAATTCATCACCAAGAATATATTTGACCTCTTTCTACATTTTAAAAAAAGTGTTATAGGAATAATGCATTCTTCTCAAATAACTTGGCTCCCACTAATAAAACAAGGGCTAGCTATTGACTTAAATAGGAGCAGGATTGGGTGCTATGTGGCTGTTTTAAGAGTTGGACAAAATGAGCTTGGGATTCTCTGGCTAGATTCTCAACTAGTGTATATTGGTGTAGTTCCATTACAGGCAGTGGAGTTGTGCTGATAAATATCAGTTAAGATGATCTATTTTACTGTTTGATAAAGTATCTTTCACGTAATGCTTTGAAACTGCAGAAGTAGTAACAAGCATTCTGCACTGCTTATAGATCTCAATTTTAAACAATTTTCTGAAAGGTTAGATTTAAATGTAGCCAGTATGTTGGTACAAATCTAAAAGAGAGCGGGGAGACAAGTATGTTTATTGCCAGACATTTTCCCTGACTAGAGTCCCAGTTCCACAATTGGATCCACATGGATGGACTTTTGTGCCTATGTAGAGGCCTGTGAAGTCAGTGGGACTCTGCATTTGTGCAGGGATCTGCCTGCAGGGATCGAGTACAGGACGGGGGCCTGGGTTTTAATATGTAATTCTATGACTGCTTTATACAGGCCATGAAAGGCAGCATTTATTTTAATGGTCTGTTGAAGCAGACAAACTCCATTTGTTGGAAAATGTTCTGTATACCGCTTCTCTCTTGTGATTTGTGGGTAGACATCCATATCTGAATGGCTTCTTTCATATCTATTTGCATTTTATCACGCAAGTTCCATTTCAGGGGTTTTAATATCTTTTTTTTTATAGTCATAATTTTTGTGGTAACTGTTAAGTTCAGATCACTGTATTCATTTTGATGGTTACAGTTTGCATGGGATCTTCTGATTCTTACTAATGTGTGTTAGACTTTGCTGATCTTGATTATACAGTAATTATTGGTCTGAATTTTCCTTGAGTTGAACATTGCCTTTGAGATACTCTAATGTAGATTCATTGCAGAAAGATATATTAGTTACATTAGTTTGATCACTGGCAACCTATTTTTCCTGAGTAATTTAGTACACTTTCTCTGGAAAGTGGTAGGGTGCACATGTGCACCCCCAGACCTCTGAACTATACACACATAAGTGCTGTGTATAAGACAGTAGAGCACCTTTCTTGGAGGCAATGTAGGTATGTTCTGAATAAAGATATTAGTGGGAAATTCCTCTTTGGGGAGGTGCAGGAAGTCCGTCTGGCATGTAATGTTCTGAACGTAGCAAAAGAAAAATGTCATGTAATGCCTCCATGGCCATACAGTTTCTTCAAAATAAAGAAAGAACTCTTTATGAAAAGTAACCATCACATGACAGACAAAGGTCTGTCAGCTTACAGCTAAGGAGATGTGTGTTTACTAACATACCCCAAGCCTCAAAGACAATTGGTAGTGGGAAAATCATAAGCAATATACTAGAGATTGCTTTTCCTTAATTTTTCTTTTGAGCTCCACATTTCGTATCCTGTTCCCGTGAATAATACCGGCCTGAAGCTTGGAGAGCAGGGCAGGGAGGAAGTATGATCATGTTCCTATTACGCCTCTAGCATTTTAGGGCAGTGATGAAGCTCCTCCACTCCTGTCTGTTTCTGGCAAGTCTTTCAATAGTTTCCCAGCTGGGCCCGAGGTTTTTCACCTCAGCTTCCACAGCTCTTCGCTATGCTGTTTTCGGGCGGCCTCATTTTCGCTTGCCTTCAGGTGTCAATCTTATTGCTACTCTGGTGATGGAATCAGTTTCCATTCGAAGCACATGACCGATCCATCTCCAGTGCCTCCTGGCAATGATGGTGCTCAGATCCTCTCGGCTGCACTGTGTCAATAGATCTTGGTTTTGAGATTGTTTTGGGCCAAAAGATATGGAGGATTTTTCTGAGGCAGGTTGTATAGAATGAAGCAGTTTGGACATGTTATACTTTCTCATTCCCCAGCATTCTGCACTATAAAGTAGTGTTGAAAGTACGCAGCTCTGAGAAGTCTTGAGTTTGGTTTTGGTGTTGTATTTTGATGATTTCCAGACTGTATTTAAGATCCTGAAGGTGTTCCTGGCTTTATTGATTTTGTTCTGGATGTCTTGGCTTGTTCCACCGTCCTGGCTGATGGTGCTGCCCAAGTATGTGAATGTTTCTACATTGGTGAGAATATAATCCTCTATCCGTACTGGTGATGGTGAGGCAATATTAAAGGTCGTGATATCTGTCTTATTGCGGTTGATTTTCAGTCCAATTTGCTGGCTGCCTGCATTGAATCGAGTTGTGTTTTCTTGTATATTGTGTTGGGTATGTGATAGGAGAGCAACATCATCTGCGAAGTCCAAGTCTTCAAGGGATGAGAAGAGTGTCCATTTAATGCCTCTTGGCATGTCTTTCTGTTGTACGCCACATTACCCAGTCGATGGCAATGTTGAAAACGATTGCAGACATGGCACACCCCTGACGTACTCCTGTTTTGACTTCAAAACTGAGCTCACTGTGATCAACATTGCATGTAAAGTTGAAATAGAAACTTTTGATGACGGTGATTATACAGAAAGGAATTCCATATGCCTTCAGAATGCGCCATAGGCTGGTCCTGTGAATGCTATCAAAAGCCTTCTCAAAGTCTATGAAATTTATGTAGAGTTGCCTTTGCCATTCTAAGTACTGTTTTATTATGTTTTGTAGAATAAAGATCTGGTCTGTGCATCCACGCCCTTTCCGAAAACCAGCTTACTCTTTTCTGAGAATGCTATCAAGTGCCTCTGATATATGCTGGACTATGATCTTACATAATACTTTGCCTGGCACAGATAAAAGTGTGATATCACACCAGTTATTAGTCACTGAGAGTTCCTTTCTTTGGTATCTTCACTATAACCCCATTGGTCCACTCATCTGGCACCTTTTCCCTTTCCCAGACTGATGTAAATAGAGGGGCCAGGATAGATGCTGCTAATTTAGGATTTACCTTGAACAATTCTGCATTCAAGTTATCCTTGCCAGGAGCTTTCCCATTTTTAAAGGATTTGATGGCTTGAACGATCTCTTCCTTCCTTGGGGTGTCTGTGTTGATATCAAGATCTTCTTCTGCCTCTCAGATGTTTGCTTCCTCTGTAGGTGGCTCCCTGTTCAGCAATTCTTTGAAATGCTCTGTCCAGCGCATTTCTTGTTCTTTTTTGGTTGTTAGTAGGTGGCCTTGTTTGTTCCTGATAAGAATGTTTGTTGGTGTCTGCCGTTTACCACTGATCAGCTGCGTCATTTTGTAGATGGTTCCTTGTTCACCACGAGAAGCTGCATCCTCTGCTTGTGTTGCAAGATTATCCATATAATGCCATTTGTCCGCTCTCACAAGGCATTTGACCCCCTTCCCCAGCGTGCCTTGCTATACTGCTCATGGT
The DNA here is from genome assembly GCF_002925995.2 of Terrapene triunguis. NCBI lineage: Eukaryota > Metazoa > Chordata > Testudines > Emydidae > Terrapene > Terrapene triunguis. Next base: position 27,786,915 of record NW_020664418.1, read on the forward strand.
ATTTGTCATTTAGCTTCTGGGATTTTGTGTCTAAAACTTTTCTTCAGGGCTCGTCTGGTTTCTATGGCATTCCATGTGCTGAGTGTAATCCACTCCTTCCTTCTCTTCTGCCTGTAGCCTAGACAGGCTTTGCTGCTTTGTTTATAAATTACTGTTACATTGTCCCACTTCTTGTTGATTGCATCATCCGCATTCCCCTCCTCTTCATCAAGGTCTGCAAGTGCTTGAAACCCATTTAACTGCAGAACGAAGGCTTTCTGTATTTCAAGGGACTTTAGCTTGTCAATATCGTAACGTCTATGTCCCTTGTTTGGTAGACGCACACTTCTCAGTTTTAGCTTGATGAAGGCTGTCACGAGGTGGTGGTCGCTGCCAACATCTGCACCCCTTTTCACTTTCACATCTGTCAGTGAGCGTCACCATTTGCCATTGATCATGATATGGTCAATCGGGTTCTTATCTCTGCCATTTGGAGAACACCATGTCAGCTTGTGAATTTCAAGATGTTCAAATAGGGTTCCGCCGATGACTAGGTCATTCATATTATAGAAATCAACAAGCCTTTCTCCATTTTCATTCATGGTGCCACACCCATGTCTTCCCATTGCTCTGTCATTGTTTGTGTTGTCCTTACCGACCTTGGCATTCAGGTCTCCCATGATGATAGATAGGTCGTGGTGTGGTACTCTCTCTAACTCCGCCTGTAGTGTAAGGTAAAATTTGTCCTTTACTTCTTCATCACTGTCATTTGTCGGAGAATAGCACTGAATCGGGGTGATATTATTCTGTTTCCCTTTCAGTCTGGCTCTCACAAGTCTGCAGCTGATGGATTTCCATTCAAGCAGGGAATGCTCCATTCCCTTTTTCAAAAGGATGGCAACACCCTCATGATGTCCATCATCCCATCCAGAAAACAGCAAAGTTTCTCCCAAAGCTGCTGTTAATCTTCCTGATCCTGTCCATCTGCTCTCGCTGACACCCAGAATGTGTAAGCTATAGCATCTCATCTCTGCTGTGACTTGAGCTAGCTTCCCTGTTTCATACATTGTCCGTACGTTCCAAAAACCAAGTTTGTTTTTTGTGTTTGAGCACTTCAGTCTTCATGCCAGTGGCTTCCTTTCAGCTTTCACCACTGGCAGTCATACGGGTCATTGACTCCTGAAGGCCATCACACACAGTAATGGTCAATTTCTCAGTCGCTGTTTCCGTAACATTTTTTTTTTTTACGGGACAGAGTTGTTAGCCCTGTGCCTAACCCCCAACCAGGGTGTCTGTTTTGTCTGGCCCCTCCCCCACAGACCAATATGGCACGGTTGACCCTACCAGGAGCAAAAAGCCCCTGCCGACACAGACTCTGGGGATCGTTAGAGCACGCAAGCTGTCCCACTATGACAAGGCATGGACAACAGAGGACAGCAGGGAGGAAGTATATTCAAGACAAATACACCTCTACCCCGATATAACACTGGCCTCGGGAGCCAAAAAATCTTACTGCGTTATAGGTGAAACCGCATTAAATCGAACTTGCTTTGATCTGCCGGAGCACGCAGCCCCGCCCCCCCGGAGCGCTGCTTTACCGTGTTATATCGGGTCACGTTATATCGGGGTAGAGATGTACTAGACAAGTTCCTCATTTGCCAATTGGATAATGGAATAATCTAATAAGAGAAGTTGCTGAGGCTACCTCGCTAGGTAGATTTAACAAGAGAATATACTATGAATATGTGGCGTACAGGAACTCCTATTCAAGTGTGGTCAGTCCTTTCATTAAAGTATAGATCACATCAGAATGTAGGATCCTGCCCAAAGAGTGGTAAAATGAAAAGAACAATGAGAAGAGGCTGGTGTGACTGGACAACTTGTACAGACTAGTTCAGCCTGCCTAACCAATGCCTCCATTAAAGTCCTATCGTTATCTTTTGCATGGCTCTGGAAAACTGACTATACTGGAATAGCAATTCAAATAATGTTTTTGCTAGGGGATAACCTGAAAGTTTTGGCAGAGTTCACTCCTGTTATAAAGAGCATAGCCAATGCTAATGCTAAGAGAAGTGCAGTGACTCTCAGGAGAGGCAAACCCATGCAATAAACTGATTTTTAAATTCTTGCACAGGAGCACACTGACGTCCTAGTTGTGCTCCGTTTTAAAAGGATTGGAAACCTATTCCTCCAGTAACAGACTGTGCTCCAAGAATGCATATGCCCTGATGTGACATCTGTTAGGATCTCTGCTTTTCTGTCACAGGCTGATAACCCATTGAAGAAAACAAGTTACTTCCCACAAACTACAGACTAGCTCTTGTCCAGGGTGCAATAGTATGTCCTATTCCATAACAGATGTGTTAAACATTCCCAGAAAAAGGTTTCTGAAATAGAAATAACACTTAAACCTGGAAACATCAGGAATTCTAATTAAATTCCAGATATATAGTATTAGCAGGAACCTGCCCGTCTGTGGCTGAAAATACATCTCCAAGGTACTGACTGTCTCAGTCCCTGCATAAGCTGGGTGAACCAATTTCCAAACACCAAGTACACAGCTTTCAAGTGACAGACCCCTGCCGTCACTTCTTTTTGGGGTGGGCCCTATACTCCATCTGCTCTTGACTGTGTCTCTGGGTTGCACGCTGCACCTCCCTCCCAGTTGCCAACCATGATACCTAAAAGGTCCACAGGTTCCCACTGGGCAGTAATACTTTGCAGTGACAGAGAAACAGAATCTTCAAAGCAACATATGGTTTATTTGCCAAAAGGTTCATAGCACTCAGAAAAATGGATTTAAAACAAAGACTTAAATGCATAGTGTCTTATGTATATGTGGCATTCCCCTCAAATCCCTCAGAAGAAGTGCCGTGATTTAATTCTTTTGGGGACCAAGCTGCAGCCTGTTTGCTGCACACTCTGATTTTCAGTTGGTCTGGGTGTCTTAAAAACATAAGAGCGGCCATACTGGGTCAGACCAGTAGTTTTATCTAGCCCAGTATCCTGTCTTCCGACAGTGCCCAATACCAGGTGCTTCAGAGGGAATGAACAGAATAGGTAATCACCAAGTGATCCATCCCGTGTCTTCCCATTTCCCAGCTTCTGGCAAACAGGGGTTAGGGACACTTCAGAGCATGGTTTTGCATCCCTGCCCATCCTGGCTAATAACCATTGATGGACCTATCTGCTATGAACTTATCTAGTTCTTTTTTTAACCCTGTTGTAATCTTGGCCTTCACAACATCCTCTGGCAAAGAGTTCCACAGGTTGACTGTGCGTTGTGTGAAGAAATACTTGCTTTTTTTGTTTTAAATCTGCTGCTTATTAATTTCATTTGATGACCCCTACTTCTTGTGTTATGAAAAGGAAAAAATAACACTTTCTTATTTACTTCTCTACACCAGTCATGATTTTATAGATCTCTATTATATTCCCCCTTAGTCATCTCTCTTGCAAGCTGAAAAGTCCAAATCTTATTAATCTCTCCTCATATTGAAGCTGTTCCATGCCCCTAATAATTTTTGTTGCCCTTTTCTGTACCTTTTCCAATTCCAGTATATCTTTTTTGAGAGGGGGTGACCAGATCTACCCGCAGTATTCAAGATGTGGGTGTACCACGGCTTTATATAGAGGCAATATATTTTCTGTCTTATAATCAATCCCTTCCTTAATGATTCCCAACATTCTTTTGGCTTTTTTGACTGCCACTACACATTGAGTGGATGTTTTTAGAAAACTATCCACAATGATGCTAAGATCTTTCTTGAGAGGTAAGAGCTAATTTAGACCCCATCATTTTATATGTATAGTTGGAATTATGTTTTCCAATGTTCATCACTTTGCATTTATCAGCATTGAGCAACAAAACGGCAGATGAAATTCAATCAGCCAGTTTTGTGAGATCCCTTTGTAACTCTTTGCAGTCTACTTTGGACTTAACTGTTTTGAGTAATTTTGTATCATCTGCAAATTTTGCCACGTGACTGTTTACCCCTTTTTTTTTTCAGATCATTTATGAATATGTTGAACAGTACTGGTCCCAGTACAGACCACTGGGGGACACCATTATTTACCTCTCTCCATTCTGAAAACTGACCATTTATTCCTACCCTTTGTTTCCTATCTTTTAACCAGTTACTGATCCAGGAGAGGACCTTCCCTTTTATCCCATGACAGCTTTACTTTGGTTAAGAGCCTTTGGTGAGGGAGTTTGTCAAAGGCTTGCTGAAAACCTAAGTACACTATATCCACTGGATCACCCTTGTCCATATGCTTTTTGACCCCCTCAAAGAATTGGTAGAGGCATGATTTCCCTTTAGAAAAACCATGTTGACTCTTCCCCAACAAACTGTGTTCATCTCTGTGTCTGTTAATTCTGTTCTTTGCTATAATTTCAACAAATTTGCCTGCTACTGAAGTTAAGCTTACCAACTTGTAATTGCCGGGATCGCCTCTGGAGCATTTTTTTAAAAATTGGCATCCTATTAGCTATCCTCCAGTCATCTGGCACACTGATTTAAACGATAGGGTACATACCACAATTAGTAGTTCTGCAATTTCACATTTGAGTTCATTCAGAACTCTTGGGTGAATACCATCTGGTCCTGGTGACATATTACTGTTTAACTTATCAATTTATTCCAAAACCTCCTCTGACACCTCATTCTGTGACAGTTCCTCAGATTTGTCACCTAAAAAGAATGAATCAGGTTTGGGAATCTCCCGCACATGCTCAGCCATGAAGAGCAGTTCAAAGAATTCATTTAATTTCTCTGCAATGGCCTTATCTTTCTTGGGTGCTTCTTTAGTGCTTCCTTGAATGCTGCTTTCATCCCTGTCACTCCCTGAGCAGTCTCTTTCAACTCACTCAAACTCTTTTCCTTGGCCTGGGGTCCTGTAATGCTTTAATATCCTCCTTTGATCCTAGGCTTAGCATTGGCAAGAGTAAACCACTCTAACATGATCAGCTTCCCCATTATTTCCTCAAGGACTATCCTCTGTGATTGTTTTTGTCTCTTTTGCTTGGTCTCTCTAACAACCCCTTTTGATTTAATTCCATAGCAAGTAACCCATTATAAGCAAACATAAAAAGGCATGCACAGTCATAATAAAAATAATACAAAGATATTTTCCAATTTGGCACAATGGCCATTGATTGCATGCTCAGTTAAGTCAATAAATTGGGTGTTTGATAAATCTCAGAGCCAAAGATTAACAACACAACACAGGATACTTTTACTGGCTGCCAAAATTGTGACTCAGCTCAACTCATACCCCCAAAGGTTTAGGAGGACTCCCAATTAGCTGGTTTTGGTTTTTTATTTGTGTGTGTGTGTCAGATGAAACTGACATAGAATAAACAAAACTAGAATGGATAAAGCAAAATCAGATGTGAAAAACCTGACATTAAGACAAACATCTCTTGTACCAAAAATAAGAGAGCTGGTGGGGGCATTTCAATATCAAGTAGAAGCAGCTCCATGCTAGCAAATAACAGCTAACGAGAAGAAAGGGTGCTGTTGTTGTTGTTGTTGTTGTAGTAGTAGTAGTAGTATATTCCAACAAAAAACAACCACCCTCCAACCACTAAGGAACAGATTCTTATGCTGCTGAAAAAATAGGCAACTCTATCAAAAACGTAAGGAAAAGAATCAGATCATATCAAATACTGAAAAATGCCCTCCCCCAACTCTTTTGCATGTTAGCCCTTTGTTCTGGTCGCGATAATGTCAGATACATTAGACAGTTTTATTTTGTAGTCACATTTTGTATTATAATTCATGGTATCTGTGTGGACTAAATAAATTATATGGAGAAATTGCAAGAGTGACCTGATAGGTATCTTCTAGGAGACTGATGCCTAATCTGCCCCTTGGACACCTGATATACTACTAATGGCCGTAGTCATTGTTGTCATTGGCTCTGCCAGATCTCTTCTAATACAGCATGTACATTGTATCCCTGCTGAGCTTGGCTATGTGACTGTTTTGAGACAGATTATCTATATTCCATATACATCAGTCTTCCAAAAATCAGGGTACAAGACAGCTGAGAGCTTTCCTATCCTAAAGGAAGACGGATTTTTTTTTTTTTGGTTTGTTTTTTAAACAGGAACTGTGGAATAAGTTTTTAGTTACTCTTTAGAAGCTGTCAGAGTGCAACTCTTAGAACTTGTCAAAAAAATTCTGTCTAAATTGTTTGACGAAAATTAAGTTTTTAACTGAACAATTTTTGTATGTGAAGAGTGTCTGCTTTCCATGGAAAATTAAATTTTTGAAATACAAAATATGTAATGCCCAAGAACCAAAATGTGTTCAGTTTTTCAGCTGAAAACAGAAATTTCCCATGATGCACTATGCCCATATAACTGCCATGGTGCATCACCTCCCCTTGTCAAGAGAGGAGCTTGCAGTGCATCAAGGGATATGCAGTCAGCCCGGCCTATTGAGGAGAATGGAGAGCATGAGACACCTGAACAGCTTTTCCCACGAAGCATCCTAGGGACGTTTGGGATTTGGCTGAGAAGAAATATTGAAAGTTTTTTTTTTTTTTTTTTGAAAATTTTTTTGTATTCCCCCTCCCCCCCCCCCCAACTCAAAAGCTTTTGCAGGGGAAAAACATTTCCCAACCAGCTTTAGTGGCTGGATTATGTCCAAAATGGATGATCATGGATATATCGCGTAAGTAAAGGGTCAGAAGATGTCTAGTACTCTCCTACTTAGACTAGCTATTTTAAAGTACCTAGTAGGGGTTTCTAAGTGTTCCATCAAACTTGCTTGATTTCTTAAAAAGAAGTTCCCAGTAGCCACAGAAGTAAACTCAAGCAGATGGTCCCAAGGCTGTTTACAGATAGCACACTCCAAGGAAATTAAACAAATAAGCCTGGCATGTTTAATTTATAGCATGGTCTTCTGAAACAGCCAATTAGATTAGATTTTATGATCTATGTTGCCTTTAGCTGCACACACTCATACAAACCTGCTCATGATTTGTGTGAAGGGCAATGTCACTTTCTGCATATACAAACCACACTTGAAGTTGAGTTGTTGTTGTTTTCTCCTCCAGTTTTGGGGTTTCCACTCTTTCATATTCCCTCCACTCTGCTTTTTCATTTACTACCATAATTCCAGTGACATGCTGATTTTCCCCCCCCCCCACACACACACTTCCAGGAGCAATCAACCACCCCTTAAAGAAAAGTTTAATTCCTATAAATATCTAAAGTACTGGTTCTCAATATACCGTCTTCTTCCCTCTTCCCCAGAGGCTTTTGTGGTGTGAGGAAATGAGGGGGCTTGTTTTTTTTCTCCCTTCCTTAGAGGTGGTGGTTTCCACTCCCTATCAGCACTATGTTGCTGTGAGGGTGGACAAGCTTCTGTTTTATCTTCTTCCTTTGGCAAGCGTATGTGTCTTTTATTAGGGAAATCCTGGTGGTTCCTAAGCTGACAGTCCATGTACAATGCTCTGTATTGTTCTTTAAATTTGAACAGGAAGCCCAGCAGGGAATAGTTCTAGGCAGAAGGTCTGTAGTGAAGCTGAAAAAGACACAGCAGCTGTTTTAGGTAATATTTTTTTCCTTATCCTAATTGTGAGAGTCAGTGTTAGGAGACAGTGTCACTTTGTATTTAGCAATGTCATATGATACCCTACACTAGCATTTCTCAAATGTGGCCACTGTAGCCGCATGTGGCCATTAGGGGCTTTTCTTGCAGCCACAACCTCCTGGGCAGCGGCCCCTCCCCAGGGGCCACCAGCAGTGGTTGGGGGGGCCCCCCCCGGAGACCCACAAGCTGGAGGAGCACGCAGTCAGTGAGTTCCCCACATTCCCGTGGGTGGCGGTGTTGGGCATCACCCCTAGGATGGCAAGTGGCAGGCTCCAGCCATGGGACTCTGTCCCCAGGCCCTGTCCTCTGGGTGTGGGGCTCTGGACTCCATTCCCTGGCTGCACTGTGGTGGGCTCTGGCCCCGAGCTCACCCCTCACTACCTCTGGCCCCTGCTGTGTGCCCCATTGCCCCTGCTGCCTCTGTAGCCATCTCCCCAGCCAGGGTTTAATTTGTCCCTGGGTTGCCGGGGCAGAGTAAGACTGCTGTGAAAAGTGATATTAACAAACATACAAATATCACTTTTCACAGTAGACTTACTTATAGCTAGCAAGTCTTAAAAAAAAAAAAAAAAAAAAAACACCCAAAAAGGCAAAAGAAACCACAAGAAAAAAGACAAGAATGTTCAAAGCATCCTATTTGTGTTTCTATTCTGTTTAGGTCCAGTAAAGAATAGAGACAACTGTACATTATTTTTATTATTGAGTCTGCAGAAAAAGCAAACCCCTACATAGATAAATTACAATGATTTGTACATGTATATATGCATATTTATTGTTTTGCCTAAAGTTAATTAAGTATTTTAGAAAAAATTGTCAGAGTGGCCACCAGCAAGAGTTGGTGGCCGCACTATGAGGCCACCAAAATTTTTGTTGTGAGAACTCCTGCCCTAACTGTCCTGTGTGTGTGTGTGTGTGTGTGTGTTTGGGTGGGAAAGTCGCCTGGGACCTGTGCTATGTCAGTCTGCCGAGACACAGGCAGACCTGCAGCTTGTAGAGCATGGGCTGAGTGTCCCTGCTGCATGCTCTATCGCTGTGGTATGCTTGACTTCTTGCTCCCACCCAATATTTGCATTTCCCCACCAACCCAGTGGGATTGGTTCATCAGCAGCAGTCTTGTTGTATAACCAGACCATTTTGGGATAGTGGAGAATAGAAGATCAGAAACTGTTCTTGCCTCTGCCTCCAGTCAGTCCATGTAATATGTGGGGAAGGGGTTGGAAATGTAAACAGATCAGAAGGCATCTGTGGAAGCTCAGTAACTATGCTGTCGTTCATTACAAATTCTTATTTAATACTGGCCATGACAGCTATGTTGCTGCTCTGTATTAAAGAGATTAAGGTTGGGCTTTCAAACAAATGGGTTAAAGCCATTCCAGTCTACAGTGTGCTATGACAAAGCAGCTATAGCAGTCAAATTAAAAAAAGGGGTCAAGCCTCATTAGAATTGGAGTGAGATGAAATTAATTTTAAAAATTGCTTTGACTTCTGTATAGTTACTGTAACTCATACCATACTACCTCATCACAGAGGCATTGCCGTATCTTCTAAATCTGACATCTACAGGAGAACATAGGGCAGTTTACTATGCAGGGTACAAATATCTTTCTACCAGAAGTTATATCATTTATCACTGACAGTGACCTCTACACTGTACATAAGTACAGACAGTTTGGCTTTAATGAAAGATAGACATATAGTGAGAAATGTTTAGAAGTGCCCAAAGCCTTTAGAAGCCCAATCATAATTGAATGTTAATGCTATTTTTTTTCCCTGATGCTACAATTTATTCTCCTGAATCTATATTAGAGCCAATCTGAACTTTTGACAAAATATATCAAAGCTGAAGCATTTCACAGAGACACATTGATAGATTTTTTTTTTTTTTTTTTTTTTTTTTTTT
>NW_020664418.1:27796500-27910812 GCF_002925995.2 Terrapene triunguis
GGGGGGGGGGGGAGAGATGATGGGGAAGAGAACCAAATCGAAAACCTTCCCTTTTTGATGCAAAAATGACAGTTTTGACACAATCCTGTTTCATGAAGTCATTCAAAAGATTTTGTTTTTGTTCCAACATGAAATGAAAAATGAATGTCAAAACCTTGAAAGTTGTCATGAGACAGAATTGTTGACCTCCAACCAGCTCTAATCTACATGCATGCAAAATTTCAGGAAGATTGAACCACTTCCTGTGTCTCCTGCTTCTTCAACCAAAATACAAGATAAAGAGGATGAAAATTGTCCTACATTTTGATTATAGATTTCTCCATTAATAAGGCCTCTACAGAAATATCAGTACTGGTTGCATCAAAACACAATCCGAATCCTTTTGATGCTTAGTTGTAAGAGCAATACCCCAAATTCCACAGCAAGTTCAGTCTAGTAGAGCTGGAAAAGGAGCAGCTTTCACTAACTTGGCTCATATCACTGCCATGACTCTTGGCCTTCAATACTAAAGGGGGCAGAAGGGCACACACTATCCCATATGTGGCTTCAACTGTGTGTTATACCATGCTGCTTCCAGGCAGGGTGCAAAGGGCCTTCCCCACATGTCTTATTCAGACAGTGGCAGTGCACAACTGCAGTTCTTGCACTCATCTGCTGGGTTGGATTTAAAGGGGAAACCAGGAAGTGAAAGCTGCCAGTCCCATGAGATATCCAGTCTACCTATTGCATAGAAGTGTTAACTGTTTTTACCACCGGTACCCATGAATACTTCTTTCTTTGGGGTTTATTGTTTCCTTGATACATGTGCGTGCATCTCATTTTTACAATAGTATCCAAGGACTTCAGAGTGTGGGTGTGGAGGTGTGCTGTGTTTGAGCAGAGAGGATTATTGAAGATGCATGATATTCTGTATAGGTTTTTCTCTTTTATTGCTATCACAGGTGACACACGCACAAACCCTGACACTGTTAACTTTGAACTTCTTCCATTTAACTCCTGCTTTTGTGCCCTCCCATTTTGTTCCTACAAATTTCTCTAAGTCTTGCTCTGATGAAATTCAACTTCTTACCTTTCCTTGGTTTGGTCTTACTTTAACGAGAGTTATGAAACTAACTGTAGTCCCTGGCCTCTTCCCGCAGCCTCTACATTTCTGAAAGTCCCCTGGCTTTCTCAAAATGATATCAAGGACTTCTAGTTTCCCCTCTTATCCTGTTATGTAAGATTGGAGTCGTACACCACATCCGCAAAGCTATTGCTTAACTTACTGCTTCCATGCCCGTTTTCTGGGAGTTTGGGGGAAGAGGATAGAGTTTTAAGGCAGCTGACCTCTCTCACAATAAAGAGCTTTTCTGTGAAGCTTTTTTGATGCCTGCTATCTCCTGGTCTTCGTTTTGACCATTCTATTGGAAAATTCTGCAATTCTGGGCTAAATAAGATGACAGTGGATGCAGATGCCACAGGATATATTCAGGTGGGATACGTGTGGTATTGCTACTTGTGAATTGAAGCCCTACAACTGGCTTAATGGGGACAGACCCTTGCACCCACAGTGAACCCCACTGAAATCAATGGGGCTCTGCATGGGCACAATTTCAGCCTGCATGCAGCTAGTTGGGGGCTCAAGGCTTAAGATTTTCCTTGCTTCTTGAAGAATCTGATTCCTTATATTCCCTTTAGAGTGGAAGCTGAAAATGTGCACAGAGCAATCAAATGCCAAATAAGGGGATGCAAATACTGAGAGTATCCAAATCTCTCTTAAAATAAATATATAAATAAAAGGTTGGAATGAATTGGAAATGGTGAGGAAAAATTACCTCATAATTGTCTGATGATTTTTAGCACCTCATAATTGTCTGATATTTTGTTAGTGGAAAGACTAAGGTACCGTTAAGTTCTTCTTAATGCATGTCAACAATGGCTGTAAAAAGCAAACCAGGTATTAGATTTTTATTAGGAAGGGAATATAGAGCGACACTCAGAATATTCTAGCAGGGCCGGCTCCAGGCACCAGCTTACCAAGCAGGTGCTTGGGGCGGCCACTTTGGAGAGGGGCGGCATGTCCAGCTGTTCGGTGGCAATTCGGCGGACGATCCCTCACTCCTGCTGGGAGCGAAGGACCTCCCGGCGAATTGCCGCCACAGATCGCGATCGCGGCTTTTTGCTTGTTTGGCTGCTTGGGGTGGCCAAAACTCTGGAGCCGGCCCTGTATTCTACTATTGTTATATAAACTCATGACATGCCTTCATCCTGAAATACTATGTTTGGTTCTAACTACTCGGGATGGGGAAGCGGGGGGAAACAGAGTATAAACAGAAAGGTATTGACAATGATTAGAGGCATTTGAAGGCTTCCATGTGAGGAAAGAGTTAAAAACATCAGGACTATGGTTTAGAGAGGAGACACACGAGGTGATATGGTATAAATGTATAAAACAAATGATATATAGGAAAGCAGTCAGGTGCCCTTAGTTTTTCCTTTGTCTTGCATTAAGAGAGGGGGACATGCAATGGCATTAAAAAGCTACACATTTTAAGACTGTTACTCTAGCAGTTTCTCTAGCTGAAATAAGAAATTGAAAAGTGATATCAAGGTTCATACTTCAGGAGATAGCTCAACCACTAACTGTAAGGTTCCAAGAAGAAAATTTCATAATCGTGTTATTGAACTGTTACAGGGGTTTTACATCTTCCTTAGAGTATCTTGAACTGGTCACTGTTGAAGACAGGATACAGTAAGTATGCAGTTCCGGTGGTGTCAGTCAAACAATGCACAGTAGTCTGCTTTTTAAACTGTTAGCACTTTTGCTTTTATGCCAAAGTCCCATTTTTCAAAAATGAAAGGCAATAAGACTTTGGGTTTATCTACACTGTGCCTTAGTCTGCACTAGTTTGGGAGTAAATTCTAGTGCATGCTAGCAGGGTCCACGTGGACCAGTTAGTGTGCAACATACTGGTGCAGATTAGAAGTTCCCCAGTGGGTGTTAACATAGTACTTTTTGAAATGATACTACATTAATGCTCAGAAGGGAGCTTTTTGTGTGCTCCAGTAGGGTCCACACAGGCCAGTTTGCGCATGTTATATTAGTGTGCACTGGAATTCATACCCCACTGGTGCAGACTAAAATACTAGGCTCTTAAGGGCCAAAGTCATTTTTTAAATGGAACATAGGGTATGTCTAATTGCAATCGGTGGTTTGGTTTGCAGCTTATGTCCGCATATCTGTGATAGCTTTAGTTTAGCTAGCTCACTAATAATAGCAGTGAGTCTACAGCAGCGCAAGCTTCAGCATGGGCTGTGCAAACTGACCCAGAACGCTGGGTACATACTCACATTCCTTGCCAGGGTCTGTGCTGCTATCTTTTGCCCTATTAGATAGATTAAGACTAGTGCGGGTATGTCTACATGAGCTGCAGTCACATGATTGCAGTGTAAGCCTCCTAAGTCACTTAGACATTTTTGAAAATTTTACCCTATATGAAAAAAAGCACTAATCCTTGTTTATATCTATTGTCTAATATAGATATAAAACACTTCTCACTAAGGAAAGTCTATCTTGTCCTTTCCCCACAGTGCTCCATCAGCACAAAGTAATTCAGAAAGTTTAATATGGAGAAGTTCTGCTAGGTCTACTTCATCCAACCCTTTCTTTCCCCAGATTACTTGGGTTAAGGAAAGATTTAATAGTTCCCATCAAGAATATCTACAAGTGACATCATTTCTCTGCTTACCTGGTGAGCATTAAAGGCTGTGCGCTCATTAGATTTGATAAAGTAGTCACGGTGGTGGTAAATCAATAGTTAGATGGGAAACTGAAGTTCTCTAGGGAAAAACCTCAGGTACTGCAGGTGTTAAGTGATTCAGTAGCTTGTATGGTTCCCATAAGCACTGAACCAGTGCCCCACTATGGTGTTAAGAAACACTGCAAGTGACATGCCATCTTTCAGCTGGACAATAAGACTTTACTCTTAACCCCTTGTGATTATTTAAAAATCACCAGCCAATTTTGCAGTACAGTATCTCCTCACTTAAAGTCATCCCGGTTAACGTTGTTATGTTGCTGATCAATTAGGGAACATGCTCGTTTAAAGTTGTGCAATGTTCCCTTCTAACGTCGTTTGGCAGCCGCCTGCTTTGTCCACTGCTTGCAGGAAGAACAGCCCATTGCAGCTGGCTGGTGGGGGCTTGGAACCAGGGTGGACCGGCAGCCCCCTTATCAGCGCCCCACTCCCCTAAGTTCCCTGTGCAGCAGCTGCCCAGCAGGCTAGCAATTGCAGCTGTCCCTCCCCCCACTGCCATGTGCTGCTCCTGCCCTCTGCCTTGGAGCTGCTCCCTGAGATTCCTGCTTGCTGTGCGGGGGGGAGGGAAGGTAGAGGGGGGCTAATGTCAGGGTGTCCCCCTCCCCCTTGCTCCAGTACCCCACTTACCCCATCTTCAATAGAGCAGGGGGGACACACGACAGGGCTCAGGACGGAGGGAGCTTGCTGTCAGCAGCTGTGGTCTCAGCAAGCTGATCTAATTAACAAGGCGGTGTACTTAAAGGGGAAATGCGCATCACACACACACACACACACACACACACACACACACAATCTCTGTCCGCAATGCTGTCTCCCCTCCCTCCATTCCTGCTGCCTTGTAGAGTGTGAGAGTTAACACCTGAGGGCTCAGCCAATTGCTAGTTCATCATTTAGCAGTAAGGCATTCCCTGGGAAATATCCCACCCTCTGACTCCTCCACCTCAACCAAGCTTCTCAATCATCATCACTGTGTACCAGTATTAAATTGTTTGTTTAAAACTTATACGTGTGTGTGTGTGTGTGTGTGTGTGTATATATATATATATGTGTGTGTGTGTATATTATATTAAATAATACTTTTGTCTGGTGAAAAAAATTCCCTGGAACCTAATCCCCTCATTTACATTAATTCTTATGGGGAAATTGGATTCACCTAACATCATTTTGCTTAAAGTTGCATTTTTCAGGAACATAACTACAACGTTAAGTGAGGAGTTACTGTAATACTAATTCCAGGGTCCTGGATAAATTTCAGTGTATACTATTTAAATTCCCCCCGTAATTTCTATTGGATATAGTATCTTTCATTTCTTGTCCTAATCTGTATATCATTAAATATTTTCTGTTTCACCCTAGAGAGATGGCTGTGGAGGGTGAAGTGATTCCTATGGAGTATTTCTAAATCAATTTAGTTGAGTGGCACTATTTTTGTGTGTCAATTTAAGTATGTGCATAAGTGATTGGAGGCTTAGTAGACAACAGTCGCTTAAAAATTGTTAAGTAGTTTTAGGATCCATTTGGCTGGCAGCTGCTGTATGTGCAAAATCATGTCATTTTATTTTTAAAGTTTTGAATGGGGAGTAGTGTGTATTTCCCCGTTTACTACTGAGGACCTAGCTGTGGGCAAATATCTAACGTTGACCTACTGTGATACAGGAGGGCCAGGGAGCAGTGGTAGAGTGTTAGAGGGGAAATATATAAGCCCAAGGCTAATTAAGGCGTGGTTCCCTGTAGACTAGAGAGTGTGGCTACAGGTTAATTGGAGCACCTGCAGTCAATTAAGGCCCTGTCAGGAACCTAATAACATCCCCACCCCCTAACCCCCTGCTTCAGGCAGACAGGGGGAAAGAGAGAGAACTGGAGCTTGGAGGTGTGCTGTGAGACTTGAAAGATCAGAGAACCGAAGTAAGGGAGACCCTTCCCCAGCAGGGGAGGGAGACTGCCTCCCCCAGTGTCTAAGGACCAAAGGTACCCCACCCAAGGGGGAAGACGGTAAGAACCCGCAGGGGTTGAGAGGGGCTGGGGCTCAGAGTAAAGCGCAAACCCAGACCCCTCCCCCGCTTCCCTCCTTTACCACCTTCCTGGGCCACTAGCGGGGCCCTTGGCACCTTAGCCCCCCCCGCCAAGAAAAGCGCAGGACCCACCATACTAACATTGGCCATCTTGTCACACTACTTAGCAAGGACCAAGGTTCCAAATGAGGCTTTATTCAGAGGGTCACACTCAGGGGTGAAAGTAAGTCCAGGGACTTACCGGTACCCTGGGGCCAGCTCTGGCCCCCAGAAGGGGCGTGGCTGAGGGAGTCAGAGCCAGCCCACCCTGTAAGGTAAGTGCCCCTCTCTTCCCCTCCCCCCCGGGGTAGCAGCAGCAGCCCGGGGCTCCGGGGGCTATTTAAAGGGCCCGGGGCTCCCCTGCTTCTACCACCCCGGCCCTTTAAATAGCTGCCGGAGCCCCACCGCCACTACTCCAGGGCTCCGGCGGCTATTTAAAGGGCCGGGGCGGTAAAAGCAGCGGGAGCCCTGGACTTTTTAAATAGCCCCCAGAGCCCCGCAGCCCTACCCCAGGGCTCCAGCAGTGGGGCTCTGGTGGCAATTTAAAGGGCCTGGGGCGTACCGGCTTACTTTCACCTCTGGTCACACCCCTTAAAAGCTGGCATGGAGGAAGGTCACTGAACTTTTTACCCAGGCTATGAGAAAAGGTTGTTGGCAGTCCACTATATCAGTTGGTTAAATGTGGGTTCTCGGGGGTCCCCCTTCTATAAGGGCATTTCCATCACAACAAACCAGGTCAGTTATAACTACTACTGTAGTTAATTCACTGTGTACAACAACTTCAGCACTACATGAACGCAAACTAGCTTGCACGTCCACAATGTTTTAAAAACCTGTGTAACTCCATTGCTCTTCAGTACATGATTTCACCCTTAGGCCAAGCTTTTCAGGGCATTCAATGAGCAAACATTTTACATTGGGCTTTAGAGGCTGGGTTCTGTGATAACCCCAGGATAATTTTTCTTTTAAAGAAACAGGAATTCAGTCTTCAGAAGTAGCCACCATTCATATCTCTTGGAAAGTGGCTGTGAAATGTGGGATTCCATCTTTATTGTGCCTAGAGCTTGGTCAAATATTTTTCATCAACATTTTTCTTCAGAAAATGCCCTTTCAAAAAACTTAGAACTATTTTGCATATTTTTTGTTTTTAAAAAATTAAAAATATTTGTCGGAGGGAAGTATATTTATTGGGGGATTAGCTCTAATTGTCCATGATTTCTATATCAAATTTACACAGCTTACAAGTAAAAAGACGATGGTGGCTATTGTTCTTAACAGCCGACCTTGGGCAATTTGGGATCTGAGTCAGCTGGAGTTATTTCCTTTGTGCTCCTCATCACTACCAATACAGGTTCTGGAGGCTAAATTCTGCCCTCATAGTTACATCTATGCAATTCTGTTTAAAGCCCCATGGATGGGCAGTGAGGTTGCACAAATGTCAGAGGGCAAACTGAAAAGAGTGGAGATGCACAGGTGTCCCTGCAGGTCTAATTTGGTCTGCAGAATCTGCACTACTGATGATGATGCCTGAAAGAACCCAGCTTGATTTCCAGACCCCAATGATGACTTTGCAAGGATGGTAGCTGGAGGGGGAAAAGATCTTTCAGACAATAAACTGAGCAAATTCAGTATGGATTCAGCAAGAGACAATAAACATGGAAGCCCATATGGAGTTGCTTTTCAGAGCAGAGCTACACATTGGGATTTCTTGGCTATCAGCATTTTCTAGGACTTAAGTATCAGTAGATTTGTGACAGACTATATTTTTGGTAGCTTTACTCAAATGAGTACTTGTCAGCAATAGATCCCTATCATGTACCTACATGGTAGTGCCTTTTGATTATACTGCAGTCTATTTCCTACCATTTCCTCTTGCTATGACATGCCAATGTCAATCTTACACTTTCCCAAGAAATATACCCCCTTTTCTTTCCCACAATCACTGCTTTCTTCTCTGGCTTGATTTCTGCTACCTGGATCAGAGAGAGAATATGCACACCTCACTGCAGCCTGTCTCCCACCTCCCTGACCTAATCCCCAATTAATCTACCCTCTATGCTACTAGAATTAATTTCTTGCTGAATACAGAAGGCAAGGTACTTGGCAAGGTTGAATAAAGATGCGACCCTGTTTGTCAGACATGACTCCTTTCTTTGGTTATAAGCTCTGCCTGAAAATTTTATGTCGCTTGTGGAAACGTCCTCTGAATCTGACTCTAACCTGTGAAATAGCAAACAAAGAACAGGGTGGCTGTCACGTGACCTTTTAAAATTATAGTTACCATATAAATTAATTACATAGGCCTGTTCTCTGTTATCTGGCAAGTTCTAATTAGTTTGTCTCTTTAAACATCTGTCTCTCTGTGTGGTAAATTATACCATGAAAATTAGTCAATGCATTTATGGTTGGCTGCCCTTGCTAGCAGAGATATGGAGGTGATGAATGACCCTAACATATAAAATTTTCTTTTCTTCTTGGTGTGGGGGGAGGTGCAAGTTTCACTTGCCATGTTTTCCTAGAGAACAAATGGCCTTTGCTTTGCTGTGAGAGCTGGTGTTGAGAGGAAAGGAGGGAAAACTAGCCCCATCCCTCAATCTCCAGGAGTCTCAAAATTCTAAATTACACATAGCTTCTCTTTGAAATTTTAGAGTGGTGTAATTGGTATTGGCATATGTTGTTTGTCAGAAAATGTGCTTTCACGATTTCAGCCAACGAGTCACTTCCATTATTACAAGATCTTGCTCAGTTTCTTTAGAAATAAATGGTCAAGTTGGGGCACCTGTCACCCAAACCTCTTCTGTGCATTCAGTTCTATATACAGAGGAGAAACACAGATAATAAATGAAAACTAACACTAGAGAGCAGAGATTGCTACCATGTTGGCCGCCTCTAAGACAAGGGGATGCAAAGTTGCAAAACCTATTAAGATCATTATGCTTTTTAAAATGTGGCTTGACTGTGATCAGTATACTATATTATTTATATAGTGATATTGTTTCTAACAGGCAATTAAATATTAAGATTTATTATGATACACACGGGGTCTGACTACCATTTTTATCTGCTCCCTGATGGGATCTGTATATATCCCTTCTTAAAGTGCTGTTTCCATTTTAGAAAACAAATGGGACATATTGTAAGTGTGTAACTGCTCCCCCACACTGCTGCCAGCCAGCACCGTCTTTACATATACATACATAAGGCACACCTTTTTATCTATAGTCACTGACAAATGCAAACAGGTGACACACAGGCTGCTCGGCTGTGTGCTAAACAGGTGGAGCTAGAAAAATACTCCCGCTAGGAATAATAAGTATCTCCGATTAGACCAGCACATTTCTTGAACAGAGTGGAGGTAAGTTTTATATAAATTTTTTGGTATAAAATTGTGTTTAACATAGTAGAGGACAGCTTGATTAAGAGCAGGCATACAGGTAGTTTAAAATGCATGTGTCTGTGCCTTCATATATTTTAACTAGCAGTTCCATGATTAGTCTGTTTTTGTTTTGAGCTTCACCCTTATTGCTGTAAGCTGATCTGTTTTGAAGCCCCCCCGCCCCCCCCCACGATCAGTAGTTACATGGTTTTTAGTAAAAACATGAAGTAGCTGTTTGTGTACAGAGGGCATGTTGCACTGTAAAGGGAAACATCCTGTATGCCAGGCTTATTTCCTTAACTTATCCACAAACAAAGCATTCAACAGTAAGGAAGCTTTATCACACAGCAACATCATGGTATTGTTTATAACCAAATGTACCCACGGTGAAACGTGACCATGTAAAGCCGATAGAAGCCTATTAATGTGAAACCACCTTAAACTAATGTGAATAGACTCATTTATCAGGAGCAGTACTTGCCTCAAGAAACATGTAGCCTTTCCTATTGGCAGAGAAGTAAGTAGTAGAGTAGGCATAATTATTTGGAGATGCCACAGACATGACCACATTGAAATAGATAATAATATGATCATACAGATCATACCAGCAGTGCAAACTGCCAATGGAGCTTCCCAGATTTTCATATTCTCTGTCCATCCCAGTGTTTTACTATGAAGTATCAAATGTAACCACAGCACAAGAGGTTTGTTAAAAGAGGAGAGCTGGCTGGAGTGCTTGCTGTGTGACCTGTTCCTTTGGTAACTTACAGTTCTCAGCAAAAAGGAGTTGCTCTTGTATTTCCTACTCTTAAAAATAATGTTGGGGAAGTCCCTTCCAAAACGATTTTGGACCTCCTGCTGGGTTCTAATTATATCCAACTCCCTCCTAGATTGCTTATGCCTTCCTTTAGGGCACATTAATGTGAATGGAAGGGACTGAAAAGTGTGCTGCAGTGCTGTGAGCTTGATTAAAAAACATGTGAATGAAGGAGTTCTACCAACTTCTAACTGTTAGGTTAAATGTCTTCTGTTTTTTAATGATTTTAACATCCACAGTTCTTCTTCCCTCTTTTGACATCTTCCCAAAAGATGAACACAGGCTGAATTATTGTCTCTAATTTGCATTTATATATGACTTTTAACCCTGATAGATTCCAAAGAGCTTCACAAGTTGTATGCGTATGGTGCCACGGAAATGAGGGCAACTTTGGTATAGAGAGTAGCAACTAACACTGAGCAATGCATAACATACAGAAGTGGGTGGGGAATTTTGGCCAAAGGATCCAGGCAAAGCCCAATTTATGGAAGTTCTGTGGCATTTTTAATGTCCAGCCTGAGCAGACAAGAATTTTGTTTTGAAAACAAATGGCAAGGAAATCGGTTTTATTTACTGGAAGAATGAAGGACTGAACTCACCCATCTAGGGTCTGAGCTGGTGGTTACAGAGAGCTGGGTTAAATCCTGGCCTCACTGAAGCCTATGGGAGTTTTGCCATTGATTCACTGGGGGCAGAAATTCATCCTCTGTGTATTTTAAATCTATGACTTGGGCCACCAAACTGTCACTTTCATCTGTCCCATCTCCACCTTTTTTCATTAATGGGTAAAGGTTTATAAACATGTAATAGATATTTTTTAAAATAACAAACATTGGCTATTGTATAAAAAAACCTCAATAAAAAGTGTTTAAAGGTATCAGTTTGGTTTTTTTTTTAACTCCTTGAAGGATTTTGTTATTTCACACACTGTCAATTTATATAGTAGAAATTTGGATGCTTCTAGGTTCCTGGATTGTAAGCCGTGTAAGGCGGAAGGTGGAGAACACTTTTTAAATATTTGTACAGGGAGGAGGACAGGGCTGGGGCTGACTATGAAAATAACTCTTGCTTCTCTTCAGGGTTAGGTTCAGACTTTCACAGTAAACACATCCTGGAAATATTTGAGTACTGGGTTTATCTTGTAGGGTGAGAGGTGGGAGTGATACGCACTGTAACTTGACCGAGGAAGATCTTTTCCTTGTCAAGGATTGATTGGAATGTATTATTCTTTTATTTTGTGTTAAGGGACTCCTGGCCCTGTTCCCAGCCATTTGCAAATTGTTAATTACAAGCTATATGGTGAATTAAAGCAGGGGTAAAAAGCAGTCTGTATTGTGTGGCAGCCTATCCAAACAGGTATTATGCAAATTCCTGTATTGGAAGATGTATATATTTAATCTTGTGCTAGCTCTGACCTTTGTTCAGTGGAGGGCGGTAGCTATTTACAGTAAGTTTTAGCAAACTACACAAAGTGAGATGACGTATAATAGTTTCCTACCTTTCCAAACGTGCTGCTGCTGATAAGAATACTTTGCACTTCTGTTGTATCTATCTTCTGAGGTCTTTATACACACACATTTTACTCACAACAGCAGTCTGTTAGGAATAAAGGATAGCATTACTACTAGTGTCTTTACAGTGCACGCCAGCAGGGTCCACATGGGCCAGTCAGTGCACAACACACTGGTGCACATTAGAATTACACCTCTCTAGTGCAGACTAATGCACCATTGGATAAGCTCCCGGAGAGGGATGACCTGTCTTCATAACACACTAGTCCCAAGTTGCACTTGTTGAGTATCTGGGCATTTTTAAAATATTAGTAATTTTAGAGATTTATGCACAACAGAATGTATATTTAAAAAGAGGGAAAGTTTACAAAGGACTGCAATGTAGCTTGGCAGAAGATGTGGAAGCATTAATTTCATCACAAACTAAACATTAGGAAGAAGTCATAGTCAATCTGTTATCGGGGTAGCCGTGTTAGTCTATATCCACAAAAACATCTGAAGTGGGTTTTTTACCCACGAAAGCTTATGCCCAAATAAATCTGTTAGTCTTTAAGGTGCCACCGGACTCCTTGTTGTTTTTATAGTCAATCTGAAGATTTTAAAAAATATATACTTCCCAATGGAAACTTTTCTGGGGAATTGCTTGCTGTGTGATCCTATTTTTTTCCCCCTTCCTCATCCCCGAAAGTATTTTGCGGGTCTTTATGAGCACCTGGGTGGATGAGGACTTCTAATATCTAGGTAAAGCCTTTTACTGCAATGCCTTTCCCTTCTGCTCTAGCTGCTTGTAAGACTCTGCACTCCTTCATGTTATAGCATAGAGGGTAGGTGAATGTGTTTCTGGAGTGTCAAGCCTGCAACACAGCATAGAAATCATGCTGCTAGTTCTGAATGTCTTGTCTCATCTCATCTGAGGCCTTAATGTTATGACCACATTTTATCATGTTTTAAAACTTGAGTGTGGAAAGTTGATTTAGCTGACCATGACTTTGTGTTGAGTGTAGAGGTGGAGAATTTGTGTCAGCTGTTCATCAACATGAGTAGCTGAAATGATGCAGAGCAGGAGTGGTGCTTGGGGGGAAATTTTCATGACACAAATGACAGCTGGGCACCAAACTCCAATTAAAAGTCAGTGGCCATGAAGCACCTACCTGCCACTTATGCCTTTGACAAATCTTCCCTCTTGTCTGCACTGACCACAGTCATGGGGTCTGCACCATGTTGGCTAACTAAACTCATCACAGTCATGTTCTGTTTACAATATGAAATTTTGCAATAAAGCCAAAGCCTCAGAGACAGTTACGTTCCTACCTTAATGGTGGTGGTTGATGCCCACACACTGGAGGTCTGGAGTTTGTTCCAAACCGCAAGTTGTGCAGTAGGGACTAAGGTCTGAATTGATGCTATGCTATTGAGGACAATTATACTGCAAAGAATATAGTTGAAATGCTGTGGACTTAATGAGGTGATTAGCCTTACAGCTTTGTGTAGTTAGAGCAGAAAATAGTATTACAGTTCTAATAATATTATTATTTGCAGCCATTTTTGCAAGAAAAATGTATTTAATTTTATGGTCTCTTTATATTTTGATACCTTTTCTTCCCTGGTAATTGGTAATTTTTTGGTGCGAGATTTCTATTGCTTTTGGAAGAGCTCCTCAGGTTTCTTTTTAGATGTTTTCTTTTACAAGCTGCATAAGGCAGCAAGATACTGGGGAAGGGGAGATCAGTAGCTACTCAAACCGGAAACAACTAGAGCACAATTCCCATGTGTCTTTTTCACATACGCTGAATTTTCCCTGGAATTGACGTGGTTGGTTTAGGAATTGTTTTGTACAGTCTAGGCATTTTGAAACACCTAATTTTCCACTTCAAATTTTAAATCTTATACTTTTTTCTTTTATGATCCCCAAAGGGGATAAGACTAGACATTTTAAATTCTAATGACTGATACAGTAGTAGTGTTTAGCAGTGTATTCAAACACCTAGGTTTAGTGGTTGGTAAAACTGTTCAAACTATCATTAATAAATTACAAAAATACCTGAAAATTGTCTTCTATTTCATTACAAACTCAAAAATGGTCTTTTTTTCATGGAAACTGTTGCTCACATATGTGTTTAAATGAAAAACAGGCTGTTTTGGAGGAAAACATAGCTTTGCATAAGAAACATATAGGCAGTCACATTCATTTGCATGTATTCCATGTGAAAATACTAATTCTTCAAAAGTTTGCATTAAGTGAAATCTTGGAAAATAAAAGTTTTAATAATAGGCAGTTCTAGTGTTTTGGTTTTGGTTAGCTGGCTATTTTCTGTGTTGTAATGTCCACATGTGCTTTTCAAAGGATACATTATTTTTCAAGAGAGCTCAAACTAGCTTCTAAAACTGCACCCACAGGGTTTTTTTAAATCCAAGATTTTGTGCACACTTGAACCTGGATTTGCCAGTTATACCTTCACATCCTAGTGTTTTCATACAAGAAGGTAGATATAGAGAATTTGGGCTTCAGTTTGAGGTGGCCTTTGAAAATTTGACCGTGAATGTGCAATTTAAGTCCCAATTTAGTTTTAAAGGCCTAGTATAGATACTCTCTCTCTCTCTCTCTCTCTTATTTTTATATATATATGGGCATTTTAAGTAGCTTGAATGTAACTGTGACCCAACGTATTGAATGCTGCTAACAGTGTTCCCATCATGCCTTATAAAAAGGGTAGTGAGGTTTTATATTAATTATGGACTTCTGCATCAAGAACTTGGATGGAAAGAGTTGGAGAGACTGTTTGGATGATCTGCCTTCAATGACTAATGAAGAAAATGAACTCTTTAAGCCACACTTGGGTTGAGAGGATAGGTCAGTCTTCATAGACCATCCAGAGGAGCATCTCCTGAAACTCCCACCAAATTCATTTTGCATAAGACATGGAGCACTTATTGTTAAGCTGTTTTTAAAAGAGCCTGGTATGGTGCATTCTGTGCCCCCCCCCCCCAAAAAGTGCAATATAGTTTGATTGTTTATGGCAGTACAGTGCCTTTTATTGAATTGCTGCTTGTGGTGGGCAAAGTAAAGAGAATAAAATAGATTCTTCATGTATTCCAAATCTAGTATGCTCTGGTGAATACTAGTTCAGCTGGATACTGCAGATGCAAACTGCTGCAACTTTCAGATATGGATGAAAATTAGTTCTGTGACTAATGCTGTGTACATGGTTTTCCAGAGTACTTTAATTCTGTACTTTGTTGCTTTTTGTAAAAAAGTAAAAATTTTATTTTCTCCTTTTTTGTTTCTAATAAATGATGGTCTGTAGCAACTCTTACTGGGGAGGACCATCCTGCATTCACTTGCACCCTCCATTGACTGGTAGGTAGTTTATCCAGGACAGCTGATTTCTCTCTTTATCTAACAAATTGAGCCTGATTTTTCTCTCACTTACATTGGTGTATATCAAGAGTAATTCAGTCAGAGCCATTGGAGTTGCACCTAGTGTAAAACTGGAGTCAGAGTAGAATTGGCCCTTGGCTTCTTCTGAAATTATGAGCCAGAATCAGTTCTGTTGTAGTTAAGCACTGAAGTCAGTAGATTTGTGTCCCTTTATGTCAGAGCTGAATTTGGCATTGACCTTTCAAAATGTTAAGCCTGAGCCTCCGCTCCATCAGTGACCTTCAGTGGGGTTACACCAGAATAAAACCAGTGTAAAGGAGGGCAAAATCAGGCCCGTTCTTATCTTTATTTTAAATAAGTTGCAAAAAAGCTTTAGTGGAGACTTAGAATTAACAAACTTATGTATTCAGAATACTGCCTTTTGCTTTGTGTAATGAAATGAGAAGTGTTTTTTTGTTTTGCTTTTTAAAGGTGGTCTACAAAGATCTCACTATGTCTGATGGAGACTACGATTACCTCATCAAATTCCTAGCACTCGGTGACTCGGGAGTAGGAAAGACCAGCATCCTTTACCAGTACACAGATGGCAAATTTAATTCCAGATTTATCACAACAGTGGGGATTGACTTTCGGGAAAAGAGAGTGGTAAGTTGCAGCAACTCTGTCGGCTACTTTGAATGTACAATTATTTAAAAAAAAAAAAAAAAAATCTAGCCATCAACTGCATAAAAATTACTCTTTTAAAACCTGATCTCCTGATTGTCACTGCATAGTCGACCATATATCATGGGCACAAAATACCACCTTCTTCTCTCTCTAGGAACTGCAAATAAAACAAAAAAGGCTGTTTCTGTGAGGTCCACAAAAGAATTATTTTGTTACTCCCTTCTGCAGAAGCAGTTAACTAATAAACCAAGTTCAATGACCTGTACTGATAGCAACGGATGATGCTATGGCATTCAGACCATTCCCTGTAAATTGAACTGCCATTTTCATCAGTAGACTTTCCACAAGGGAAGGCCTGCAGAACTGGCCCCAATTAAAGATGCATTGGCATAAATTTCTTTATAAGCCAAAGTGGCTAGTAAACAAAGACAACCATGTTAATTTTTTGTGCCACTGAAAAATACAGGGTAGGGCAGTGGTGAATAATTAATACTTTCTAAATGAAAGGGGCAACGCTTGTAGGACTCTTAAGTTTCCTAAGCAGGTACCTATGTTTTCCAAACTCCTAAGCATCAGAGGTCAAAATTTGAAAACTAAAAGCTACTCTAATACATTTATTTAACAAGGTCTCAATTTTAAATGCAACAGAGTTTGAATGGATAGCTACAAGATTTCCTCCTTTTAATCACTTTATAGAGAAAATCTGTGATCCATACTGAATATTTTAAAGTCATTTTTTATAAAATTGGAAAATTTTAGTTGCTGAAATTTTATCTGAAGTGAGGTTGCTGTCAGTAAATATTGTAAACAATTCATGCCATAATGATGATAATCCAACAGGGCATCCAGTACAGAAAGTAATCTGGCATTGGGTGTTGGATCTGGGCCCTGATTACCTGGGAAACCCATTTTCCCAGTGTCTTCAAAGAATCCAGGAGGTGGCTCCTAAATTATCTAAAATATATGGGAAATGTTTTTTGATTTGAGGCAATGGAGAACCACAATGATTACCATACCACCGTTCCCTGCCGCATTTGCACATTCATAGTTGGCACCAAGCCCATCTTGTTAGCATACAGGGGTTTCAGACGACTTTCGGCAGAGTCACTTTACCTGGGCTACTCACCCCACACTCAATATGCATGAGTACCAAGGGGTTTTCATGGTGCAGAATGTTCTTGATCAGACTTGCTGCTGATGGGTGAGTAATTGTTCTAATGGAGTAACCAAAACAAAATTCTCAAAATGAATATTTTCCAAGCAAGAGACAGTTAAACTTGATGGTTTTGATTTGATATGCCTGTCTGACGCTCTGTGACCATTATCCTGTGACACATTCTGTGCCAATGATATTGCCTGTATATCCATAACTTCTTTAATCTTAGGGTTCAGTAATACCAATAGGAAAAGGAGAGGACAACCCAAACTGAGATGTGTTCTAGACAATGACTTGAAACACTATTTCCATTTGATTCTCTTCATACTCAACAGATGTCTTTATTTATATTCACCTGCTAAATAAGCTACTGAGCTTTTATTCCCGTTCCTGTTCTTGTAAGCTATAATATGATAAGATCTACACTAGATTCTTCTTAGCAACCTTGTGACAGTTAAACAGAAGTCATTATCTCTACAGTCATATTCTGTTTTGCTGACATGGTTCTGTTAATGGTACAAATATATTGCCATATTACGTTATCTGATTGCGCTTTTATAATTGTTTAAATTTGAACAGAGTGAAACAGTAATAATAAAAATAAAAACTAGAAAGAATCAAGCCTGCCTAATGCAAATCATAGCCGCATTGAATTTCTCGTTAGGTCTTCATAGCTTATTGGAAACATTTTTTTTCTCTCATTTGATGCTTTTCCTTTGTTAAATATTTTACTAGAGGGCAGGATCAAAGTGGGAGCCTACAACTCGGCCTCATAAGGCAAAGAAATGGTGTCTGTCTGTAGTGTTGACTCTTAGATCAACAATGCATTAGATTGTTATTGGCATCAAGACTGATTAAAGTATTATATTTTAAACGTCAGTTTTTTGCTGTGCTGTTGAGTGGACTGCTGACACTTGGAAAATTGTCTGTTTATAGGTGTATAGATCCAATGGGCCAGATGGCATTAGCGGCAGAGGACAGAGGATACATCTGCAACTGTGGGACACTGCAGGACAGGAAAGGTGTGGCCTTTATATGAAGCAAATGTGACTGTGTTTACTAAACTATTAACTGAACTCAAGTGCATGAATTCTCCTGTTGTCTGTTGTATTTTATGAGCATGACTCTAGATCAGGGGTCGGCAACCTTTCAGAAGTGGTGTGCCGAGTCTTCATTTATTCACTCTAATTTAAGGTTTTGCGTGCCAGTAATACATTTTAACATTTTTAGAAGGCTCGTTCTATAAGTCTATAATATATAACTAAACTATTGTTGTATGTAAAGTAAATAAGGTTTTTAAAATGTTTAAGAAGCTTCTTTTAAAATTAAATTAAAATGCAGAGCCCCCCGTACCAGTGGCCAGGACCCGGGCAATGTGAGTGCCACTGAAAATCAGCTCGCGTGCCGCCTTCGGCACACGTGCCATAGGTTGCCTACCCCTGCTCTAGATGAATCAAAATGTGCCCGTATTCTGACATTAACAGCAATGTGATCACAATTTCCCCTGGGGGCGGGGGGGGGGTTTGTTCTTACCTATAGACGCTTTTTTTTCTCTCTATTTTATATATATTTTCCTAGCATGCCCCCCCTCTCTTAATCTATTTTCTTAATTTATCTTCTTGTGCTTTCGTTCGTTCTTCTGAAGATATTAAGACTCAGTGGAAGCCATACACATGAAGTCAGAATGAGGGGTCTGCCAGAAGTCTGCAGTGCATATTTGGTTATATCGACCTGCACTCTGTTTAGGCTTTCATTAGCTCTTGTAGCCAGCTAGAAGTGGCTGTAATTTATTTGAATGGTAATTATTGAGGATGATATATATATTATGCTGTGCTAGCAAATTTATATCTAGCTCTGTATCTCCAACCATTTGCCCTCTTTCAAGACCAAAGCCAGTAGCTATCTATGGGTCACATCCTGCAGTCTTTACCCAGTTCTTAAGCAGGCAAACCCTCCATTGTCTTTGTGGAAGTAGAGATGCAGGATTCATCCCTCCCTTTGTAAAGATCAGGTAGATGGCTGGTGAGAGTCACTCTCTAATGTTCTATCTTGCATGGAATCAAGTTTTTGTCCTGAATATTGTCGGCAGTTTCTCTTCATATAGAAAGTAAAAGTTGTGCATATTCTTCACCTGTCCTGTTTGTTTCAAAGTGCTTTAATATCGCAACATTTTTGGTCTGATGATGTTTTAAAATATTGTCAAATTTTAAATGCACAGTAATAAATTTCAACATGATTTGAATTTCACTTTGAATGAGATGCTTTCTCCAAGTTGATCAAAATGTGCTGTATAATGTAAGGCTTGATCCAAAGCTCACAGAAATTGATGGGCGTCTTTCCACTAACTTTACTCTTGGATCAGGCCTATAGTAACTTAATTGGTTCAGACCTTATGTCAGCAGAAATCAGACATGACTAGTGATGGTTCTAGTACAATTAAATTTTAGATTACCTCACTTATCTGCCTATTTTATAGTATGATCATTTTTCAAAATAATTGACTCATCAGCTATACTTTATGAAAGGGAAACCAGCTACAACTGTGCTTTGTATTTCTAGGTTTCGTAGCTTGACAACAGCTTTCTTCAGAGATGCTATGGGCTTTCTTCTCCTCTTCGATCTGACAAATGAGCAAAGCTTTCTCAATGTCAGAAACTGGATAAGTATGTCACGTCTTTACTTGTATGTCACTGTTTTTCCTGTGCTGAATTTAGAACTATAGAGCTCCACAGCGGGGATAAGGCCAAAAATATTTGACTTAAAGCTTTCTAGAAAGGAACAAAATGGAAATCTGTATAAAATAGCTGTGAGTGAATCTGATTTCCGACACTGTATCTGAAGCCTTGACTTTTTTAACTTGCTTGCTGCACTCACAAAACCTCAGTCAGGCTGGTTTCATACCCCTGATGTTTGAAATACAATGTGAAATTGGGTGATGTTTAGTAATGAAATTTGAAATCAGCCAACTTGAAACTCAGTCCTGATTCTTTTTGATTGAGAGCTTGTCATGGGCACCACTCAACACCTGGCAGTTTTGTTCTGGAGTTTGTTATGGAAGAGACAGGAAACACTTGCCTAACTGTTAATGCAACAGGAACAGGGCAGTACTCACTTTCCCATTACCAGCAGCTCACTGGAAAAGCTCAGAGGCAGATCCTTAATCCTTAGATTGTGGGTTCACAATCTAGCACTCTAGGGATTACGAGGCGCATCTGCCCCAGTGATTTGGATTTCCAGTGATTGGCTGACAATGGGTGCAGGCATGTTCCTCAGCTCCACTCCACTGCACCATAGCAAGAGGTTTGGTGCATTTTGTCCCCGGGTCAGAGCCATTAGTATTGGGAGGGGTAATGGGCAATACTAGATGACGTCCCCCTACAGGCTGATGGGGAGGAGCATTGTGCTTAACATAAAATCTGCACATAATAAAACGACTTTGCATGAATTGTTACTGAAAAGAGGCATGTGTACAGAATACCGAAAACCATCCATGGCTACTGGTCTATCGTAATGTCCTTTCCTCCGTATATCCTAAATACTGCATTCTCCAGTACTGTAATTGAAGAACTGCGAGTGTTATAGAAAATCTTATCAAATATTGTGCCCTTGACTTCTGTGGAATTGCCGTTTGAATGGATTTGGCTTGTTCCATGTATTTTCTGTATTTCTCTTGTCCTGCTTTTTAAATACTAGGCATGTTTGGACTGGAGTAGGATTTTTGTTTGAGAAGACTGCTTGTCTTCTTTCACCCGATGTCAAAACACTCTGGCATCACAACTGGTTGTGGAGATGATTGTTCCAAAGTGGAGTAATGACTTCATGTGGAGGGAAGGGTGGTCTGGTGTCCTAGCGCTCAGGAGACTGGTCTGAGTTCCCTGGTCTGCCACAGACTTCCTGTGCGACCTTTGGCAAATCGCTGTGTCAGAGAGTTCCCCATCTGTAAAATGGGGATAAAAGCACTTCCCTACTTCATTGGGGTGTTGTGAGTGTAAATACATTAACGATTTTAAGCTCTTGAATGCTATAGTAATGGGGGTCTTATAAGCATCTAAGAGTAAGCAGGAGGACCAGATGAACTTATAAGCAGCAAAGATCCCACTGGAGTGCAAATATCTCTAGTGCTTTTAATAAAATAAATTTAAAAAAAGGTTGAGGAAGAAAACAGGTAAGAAATTGGCAGCAAACTTATTTTTTTCCTGTCCAAGAATTACTTCACTCAAGTTCTCCATTTCCGTTTTAAAAAGGCACTCATGTTCTAAGTGAACTTTATACATAACAGAATAAGATAAGCCCTGCTTTTACTGTTTGTTTTGCTGTTAGGCCAGCTACAAATGCATGCGTATTGTGAAAACCCTGATATTGTATTATGTGGAAACAAAAGTGATATGGAAGACCAGAGAACGGTGAAAGAAGAGGAGGCAAAGGAACTTGCAGAAAAATATGGGCAAGTATCTTCTTCTTGTGTTTTCAAAAAACACATTTAGTTTTGCTTTAAGGTCTGTGATGTTGCTTTGTGTATTGGAAGGCTCTTGTCAGAATGGTCATCTTGGAACACCGCAGGGACCTGTCTGATCTCGCATCCTGTCTCTGACAGAGGCAAATGCCACATGCTTTAAGCAAAGATATGCACCTTATTGTGCAATACTCCAGCATGGGGGAGGTATCTTTGTGCCCCTCTGCCCTTGCAGTAGAAAACAAAGTAAACACTTCTCTATTACTTAATGGAGAATACATTTCATTTATGAGGAGATGAAGCTGCACAGCACACCACAGAGTCCTAGAAATGGCTATAAGGCTGGAAGGGACCTCAAGAGATCATCTAGTCCATTCTCTTTTCCCCCTCTGCCCCCAACTAATGATGAGGCAGGATTAAGTATACCCTGACAGGCGTACATTTAGTCTGTCCTTAAAAACCTCCAACCTCTCTAGGTAACTTGTTCTAGCACTTAACTACCCTTAGAGTTTGAAAGGTTTTTCCTAATATCTAATCTAAATCTCTCGTGCTGCAAATTAAGCCAGTTAATTGTGTCCTACCCTCAGTGGACGTGAAGAACAATTGATCACTGTCCTATTCAGAACAGCCTCGTCTACGTATTTGAAGACTGTTATTGTGTCCCCTCTCAGCCTTCTCTTTTCTAGACTAAACATGCACAGTTCTTCAATCTTTTTTCTCATAGTTCCAACCTCTTCTAGTTCCAAACCATGTTTTCTAAACCTCTTATCATTTTTGTTATCCCCTCTGGACTCTCCAATTTATCCATGTCTTTCTTAAAAGTGCGGTGCCCAAAACTGGAAACAATAGCCCAGCTGATGTCTCACCAGTGCTGAGTAAAGCAGAACAATTAACGGCTGCCACAGTAGCAGCCAGAGCCCCGGGCAGCATGGGCCGGGTAGCACTGAAGGGCTGGCTGCAGGAGTCTGGCCCCAGCCCCGTCCCTTCTGCCCGAGGCTCTGCCCCTTCTGGGGGCCCAGAGCCGCCCCCCCCCCCTTGCCCAAGACCCCGGCTGCCCTGCGTACCGGTAAGTCTGTTAAGTTACTTTCAGCGCTGCATATGGGACTGTGTCAAAAGCCAAAATCCTGATTAATACTACCCTGTAGTATTTAGTAGGACTACAGTAGACAGAGGACCTAATTTCCTTGTGCAGTGAAACCCAAGAGTATACTGACCAAGGTTGTAAAGTCACATTTGTGCATCACATTAAATTCTGGAAGAAACTGGAGGCAGTACTAAACAGTGTCACTCTTATTTTAAAGTTAAGCTTAGCCTCACAAATTGTCAACCCCATTATTAGGGAGGAACAGAGCAAGATGGGGTTTAGTGCAATAATACTTCCTTCCTTTTTCCTGCTCTGAGTTGCATGCTTGTGTAATACTATTTGTGGGGCACTAACCTCAAGCCAGTATAGTTTTGTAACATGTACCTTTATAAAAAGGAATGGAAATTTGGGAAATGTGAAGCAGTAGATAATGTGTGTTTATATCGAAATCTTTTTGCATGCCACTTCATACATTGATATTACCTGCAGAAGGTGAAATGTCTGTTAATCTTGTGGTCAAAATACCAACTTGATCAATGTGGGAATCAAAAACTAAAGGCTGATTCATAGCTCCGATTTTACTCTGTGAGCTGCTATATGGTTCTCAATACTTGTAGGTGGATGAGGAAGGTTACTACTAATAGGAATGTTCTTACATCTTCAAAAGATGGGGTAGGAAAGAGGAGCAACCCTGCCTCACTGAGTGAACTGCTGCTGCTAACCATTCTGGATACTACTGAACATTTCCCCCCCATGCCTACTACCAGTAAATGTTGCGTTTAGAGTGGGATGTAGAGGAGACAGTCACTAGGAGACTGATTAGTCCATTATTAAATATTTAAGGCTTAGCATTTTAACAGCAGTAACTAAACCTCACAAATTAAGGGAAGACAAGCAAGAATTATCTGCATTTTACAGATGCTGTTGACCTATTAAGGTTCCCATGCATGGGAGCAAGAGAGGAGATTTTAAAAATTCCACCTATAATTTATCGGTGTAAATTTGTGCCTAAATAAATAGTAATAGGGCTCTCCCTCTACTAATCCGACAGGTGCCTTTGCCCTATGATTGCCCAGTTACCTTTGTTTCTCACAGAAATCCAGGCTCCCATTTCTCTTTAATTGTATAAACAGAAGCATAATCTTATCAACCAAAGGATTCAGGTGAAAGTCATTCGAAGCTTTTCATTCTTGCAGTCTCCACCCTTGCATTGCTGACCTTCAGCTACCTTAGCTATTTCTTCACCTAATGAGAATGGAAGATTTACGCAGTATGACAGAAGCATGTAGGTTGCTCAGCAGAGGGCCCAAGAGACAGAGTTCCTCGAGGCTCTAAAATCTCTTTAACTGAAAGGATTTCCCCTCTCATGAAATGTGTTGGTAAAACGTTACCCCACTGATTTGATCTTTTAATGGCTTAAAACTTTTTTATGGGTATAAGAAAAGGAAGAAATGCTTCTGTATTTACAGGAAGCTCAGGTAATTCTATTGCTTGTTTCAGCTCCATGATGAATTACTGAGTCATTCTTAATCATCTGCAGAAGGATCTAGCATTTCCTCCTAACACTTTTTCATGTTTAACACACAGCCCAACAGCCCAATGCTTTGCAGTGTGTATTAAATAAACCTCTCTCCAGCTTTTTGGACCTAGCACCAAGGATACTGCTAAAATCCACTTTTGGCACATGAGGGAAAGAGAGAGAGCGAGAGTGTTACTTTGAGACTTACTGCTCTAGTTATGATCAGCCCTCATCTCCATTTTAAAATGTTACTGTGTTTGTTTGTTCACAAACATGTTCAGTCAAATTAGATGACAGGAAGCTGAATGCAACTGAGCAGACTGTGTAAACCAAGACACACCATAATCACACTTTACTGGGACCAGCGGGAGGCTGCTGACTTCCTGTCAAAAGGGAGATAAGAGAGAGAAGGGTGGATATTGGAGGCAAATTGGGTACAAGTTCAGGTTCCTCTTGCTCTCTCAGCCTGCTTGATAGCCTGCTACTTTGGGGACAGTGGCTGAAACACACCTCTTATATTAGGGGCCTTACGTGGCCAGGACAGATTTTTGCAGTTATATCTTGTTTTAAAATATACTGCATAATACAGGTGCTCTGCCCTGGTGGGCCAAGTCCCTTGCTTGACTAACCACTCTCAGTATACCTTTGAACTAGGCAGCTGGGTTAGACATGATTCACTCTCAAGCCCCCTCCTAGCACACAAATAATATTCTCGTGTTTGTTTCTGCTTGATCAGGAAAGGCATTCTAGGAACAGAGACTGTTTTTTTTGTTTGTTTTTTTATCACCACCAAGCACAGTGCCTGTTAATAGAGATCCACATGTTCTTTTCAGATCCAGACCTGAAAAGACATCTTGGGAAATAGCTCTTGGGAAAAATATTCTCTGCTCCTGCAACTGCATTTCATCTTGTCATTTCCTCTGCTGTGAAATTTAGTACCTGAATACGCCTGTCCTTATTTCCATTGATAGATGCCCAATTTATTTATATACAAGTATTTTAAAAAGCAAGCTTGTCCAGTAACAACAAGGTCCTTAAGTCATTCCTCAGGCTGTCAGGATTAATTTTCATGTATGTAGTATGTTAAAAAAAAAAAGTCCATAAATTAATAGATTTTAAATTGTTCAATGGATAGTCTCCCCCATCTCCCTTTGGTCTTGTGTACACTGCTTAATTTGTCATATTGCTTATTCTTTGCATTTCATATAATCAGGAAGTAACTGGTTTTAAATGAGACAAAATGGAAGTGTCATCCATCTCTTTCCTTTCTGAACCCCTCCTTAAGTAAATTGGTTTTAAAATTCAACCACACCCCTTTGGCATTCTGAGACTGCCAAAATAGAAAGCAGACAGACAAGTTGGGTGAGGTAATTTCTTTTATTGGACCACCTTCTGTTGGCGAGAGAGACAAGCTTACACAGAGCCTGAGAGAGAGCATTAAAACACATTACCTCACCCACCTTGTGTCTCTAATATCCTGGGACCGACGTGGCTAAAACAGCAACACTGCATACAATAGAAAGCAGTAACATGTCAAGGTGGAGAAAGGAAAATGCTTTGTGTATTATAGCTTCTGAAGAGGTCTTGAAGTGGAGGTGTGATGTTGTCTGGAACAATCATTAGCTCTCTTCACTTGGGTGAAGCTGCCAGTTACACTTACAGTATTAGACATGACTTGTTGGATTCTTCTGTTGGCAATAAGAATGGCTTGGTGATTCATTACATAGCTGAAATGTAAATGACAGAATTACCTGCCCTTCCTTAAGGCAACACTTGAGATTTTTCCGAGTGTTTGCCTATTTGGTCTAGGCTGAGAATTTCACATTCCTGTGCTGAACAGTTTCCATGGGGAATATGGCAGTAGTTTACAAAGGATTAAAAGTGTACGTTTTCCACCTGAATTGATCCCAAGGAACAGTTTCAGACATCACAGCAAATCGAGAGTTTGATGTCTGTGGAAACTGTCTGTCCTGTTCCTGAAATGGATCTACTTCTTTTAATTTTCTCCTCCTCACTCCTTCAACAGCTGTGTGACCTATACATGCAGTCCCAAAAGATGTTATTGTTTTTCAATGTTATACAGTGTAAATTTTGAGGCTGTAACTTTCAGTTTTCATTACTGCAGGTACCCTTGCAGGGTGACATGCTAACTCTAGATGGAGCTGTACTTTTATGGCAAAATGACTTTGACCCAGAAGAGCAGTGTATAAAGCAATCATTAGGGCAAGTTTCCAATTATTGTCCTGGGCCACTCTCACCTGAAGGATTTATTTCAGTAGGGAAAATCTAGGATTTCACTAATATGCAGACAGTTTATTGGATTAGTATTGCAAATTATACTAGGTTTATAGTTGATACATGACAAAGGGTTCAAAAGTATGTTTGCTCGGAGAATTTTTGTCCAGCAACAGATTCAAAATATTAAGAGCACAAAGTATTTCTACCTTTTTACTAAATACATCTCCTTTATTTCATCAAATGAATATTCTTTCCCCTGTGTTTGCATCTTGTGTCAGAAGATGAATGAGTTATAAACAAGGATTTCCCCCTCTCTAGCTCTGGAACACCGCTTCAAGTGTTTAAGCAGACTTTCAGAAAGTTCACTAAATATATAAGAAGCAGGAATGTTGGGGGATAGTGGGTGGTCTCGATTACCAGGGAGTAAAAGGAGCAGCTGAGGAGGAGAAGAACACTGCACAATAGCTAAATGACTTTTGTATCCATCTTCACTACAGAGGATGTTGTAGAGACCCATACTTTTTCCTGGTAATAAGGATGAGGTATTATCAGAGACTGGAGTTGTGAAAGAGGAGGCACTGGCACAAACCTAGGCCAACTGTTAAATACCCAAGGGATCTGAGGGAACTTGCAGAGAGCTACCAAGAGAAATATGCAGGGAGTACAAGGAAACAATGAGACAGTATTGGTCAGCATGGTACGCTGTGGTCTCAGCATACCAACAGCCTAAATTTTTGTTGTCAAGTGTTTTGAAGGCATCATGGAGAGAGGAGAATTTTCAGGAGGGATTTTAAGGAGGATAATGAGGTAGCTTTTAGGATACGTATGGGAAGCTCCTCCCAAGCATGAGGGGCAGTATGGGAGAAAGCATGAGGGTGCTTGTTTAAAAATATAACAAGTGGGCAGTGGAGGCTGGCATCATGGGCTCTCTCAGATGTCATGGCAAGGAGCAGAGCTTATTGTTAGGTGAGATGTGAGTCCAAGGGGTCTTAAGTTACCTTTTCCCTCATGGACATTTTTAAAAATTAAGGGGGAAAAAATAAAAGAATTAGGATTTACTACTGCTCTGGCCAAGCTTCATTTTACTGTATCTTTTTACACAGTGTGGATCAGGATAGTGGTGAGGACAGCTGTCCTTTCACTGTTATGCCATGGCTTTTTCATGCAGGAGTTTCATTTGATTTAACCAAACAATTTCCTGTCTGCTTGGCTCTATATGGCTAATACAGTTTCCAGGGTTGAGTCCCTTCTTCCTCCTTCATCTTGGTATGTGGATTATTCTCAAGAGCTCAACTCCCCCATCACAGTCTACAGCAGAGGTGGGCAAACTATGGCCCGCGGACCCTCCTGCCCGGCCCCTGGCCCAGGAGGCTTGCCCCCGGCCCCTCCCCTGCTGTTCCCCCTCCCCTGCAGCCTCAGCTCGCCCCGCCGCTGGCGCAATGCTCTGGGCGGTGGGGCTGGGAGCTCCTGGGGCAGCGCAGCTGCAGAGCCCAGCCTGACCTGGTGCTCTGTGCTGCGTGGTAGCAGCGGCGTGGCCTGGCTCCAGCGCCGCCAGCCACCGGTGCTCCAGGCAGTGTGGTAAGGGGGCAGGGAGCAGGGGGGGTTGGATAGAGGGCAGGGGAGTTTGGGGTGGCGGTCAGGGTGCGGGGGTTTGGATAGGGTTCGGGGTGGTCAGAGAGCGGGGAACAGGGGTTGGATGGGGTAGGGGTCCTGGGAGGCCATCAGGAATGACAGGAGGGGTTGGGTGGGGTGGGGGTTCTGGGGGTGGTCAGGGGACAGGGAGCGGGGTGTGTGTGGAGGGGGGAGGAGTGCCGGGGGGGGGGGGGGGAGGGGGGGGGGGGGGGGGGGGGGGGGGGGGGGGGGGCTGGGCCACGACTCCCCTAGCCGGCCCGCCATACAATTTCCGAAACCCGATGCGGCCCTCAGGCCAAAAAGTTTGCCCGCCCCTGGTCTACAGTCTCTTTCTCCATAGTATATGGCCCTGTTGTTTTTTTGGGCCTTTTTTTTTTTGGCCATGATTCACTGTGCTGGTGACTTCTGATGCTTATTCTGGACTATTGATTGAATCCCTCCTTCACTCCTCAGTCCCAGAGCTGCCTCTTCCATCCCTTTCTGCACAGTATCCTATGAGGAATTTTCTACATTTCTTCATTTAAAGACTGGAAATTAACTGAATTTATCACTGCCTGGAGCTCCCTTATTCCTTCTGCACCTTGTCATTGTCTTTCATCAAAGCAATTGGTAGCTTCCTCTTCCTGAATGTCAGCATCTCACTTAAACCCTCTTATATCCTCTGTTATCACCACGTGCCTCTCTGTTTATGCTCTCACCACCATCATCAATCACTCTGTCTCCAGTGAATGTTCCTGCTACTGTTCACCCTTTCCTGTGGCATAGGTGGGAAGGGAAGCTTCATTTGACCCACAGATTCTTTCTGTTCCCAAGATATTATAGGGGGTTGTCCGGTGTACATCATCATCTGATAGAAGTTAAGGGAAACAACAGGGAACTTCCAGACGGTAAGGGATGGAGTGAAGGCCTTTTATGGATGGAGAATAATGCTCTTGAGACCCATTTGGGAGTAGCAGCATCCTCCGTGGGATTTGGAGCCCAGGAAATACCATAGTATTACAGTATCCAATTCACTTACTTTCCTTACTTTTTCTTTCCCTCAATTTCATTATCCGCTTCTCTCTCTCTCTCCATCGCCATATCCCTTTTCTTATTTCTGCCTAGTGTTTTCACTCTTATCTCTTTTATTCTCATCTCCATTTCCCAAGTCACCCTTTCCCATCTTTCTTCTCCAATGTGCGCAATTCAAGGTTGTCCATCCCTTTCCTTTCCCCTTTTACCACTTTCACGTGCTTTCCTCCTTCTGTTCTCTCTCTCTCCTGCTTTTTCCCCTCAACCTCAGTGCCTATCTCTGTCCCCTATCTTGCTTTCATGCCTCTTCTCCTGAGTTGCCAGTCTCCTCTTGCACCCTAAGGTCCTGAGAGGAACAGGGAATCCAGATCAGTGAAGAGACAATGACTGACCATCCCACATGCACTGCCCATTGTCTGATGTTTGCCACCGCCCCAAATCTGAATCCTTAAGTGGCCCATTCTCCCCATATTCCTTGCAGCTGCCACTCTGTGATGGAAATAGTGAGATTCACATAATGGGAGAGCCCAGGGAGGAAGCACCTAGAGCAGGAGTTGAAGAGACAGCTGTTCTCCGAAACCTTGAGGTCCTTAGGAGCCGGAGGAATACAATAGCATGAAGAGTGTTATGTCCTTGGCTCTTGGAAACTTTTGAGGGAGGGACATCCCACACGTGCAGTGGCTGTGGTACATACATTTTTTTTCTTTAATAACCATTGCCTTCGCACCAGTTCAGCTACACCCTTGGTAGCTAGTGTACAAGATCTCTTGGCAGCCCATATATGCGAGCACTCCCATTATTGCTACCACCAGTAGAGCAGTCATGGTGGGAAATTTTAAGAAAAATGCTTGTGGAGACGAGGCCCAACAGAGCAGTTGCATTTGTTTGTGGTTAAAAGAAAGGACTGGAACACAGAACTCCAGGATTTCTTTTTTCCTGGCTCACTGTGGAATTCACATAATCCACTGGTGCCTCAGTAAAATGGGGTTAATACCCACCTCACCGGGCTGTTATGAGGTTAATTAATATTTGTCCTGCTATTGCATCTCTAAGCACGTCACAAAGGGTTGCATTTCAATTTCAGCTTTTGTTGAGTTCTGTTTGATTCTGTTGACCTCTCCAGACATTCTCTAAGGAGAATGTTTTAATGCACATGGCCATAACCATATAATGCGTTCCTCCCAGGGAAGGTCTCACTTGATCTGTGATGGTGTTTTTTGTTTTGTTTTGTTTAATCCTTTACAGGATACCATATTTTGAAACAAGTGCAGCTAATGGAACTAATGTGAGCAAGGCAATTGAAACTCTGCTTGACCTTATCATGAAGCGCATGGAACGGTGCGTGGACAAGTCATGGATACCCGAGGGGGTAGTACGGTCCAATGGACACAGCTCTACTGAGCAGCTACATGAGGAGAAAGATAAAGGCAAATGTGGTTGTTGAGAAACAAACTTTATTCAACAATTAAATTAACATATTTATGTTAAAGTATAGTACAGTTGCAGCTTAATGGATTCATTTATGGACAGCTCTTACCATATGGGTATATAGTAACAAAGCTGTATTAATTATTGGTATTTGCTTTCTAACAACATTAACCATTGCTTGGCAAATGTTTAATTTATTAGCAGTTAGCCAGACATATGTTTGTTTAGGTTTGGTGCAACATTGGACACTCTCAACTTTCAGTATCTTTGACTGGTTTACCATTGTTACAGACTATGGAGGTCTTTAAGTCCAATTTGAACAGAAATGTTCCATCATTACAGCAATAATGATAAACAGCAAATTGTATGTGCCTTGCAAAAGCAGGCAAATAATTTTTCTTTGTTTTTTCATGAATTATTAGTTTCTAATGACAGGAGCTAAAATAGGGCTATTTTTATATGGAATAAAAAGCTGTCTAGAGAAATGCCAAGATGACACTTGTACAGCACTACTGCTATGCCATGCAGTCTTGAACTTGATCTTCTAAACTCCAACTGTACTATAGGAAAGATTCAATATATTATAATAGATCACCTAACATGAATTTCAAGAACATGCTGAGGCATATACATACCAAGGGCAGGTGTACACTTAAAATGCTCTATTGGTGCAGCTGTACCACTTAAGTGAAGATACTCCTACACCGATGGGCGAGAGCTTTCCTGACGGCGTAGTTAATCCATCTCCCTGTGAGGCGGTAGCTATGTCGACAGGAGAAGCTCTCTGATCGACATAGCACTGTCTACATGGGGGGTTAGGTTGGTATAACTGACTCACTCGGGTGTGGATTTTTCATACTCCTGAGCAATGTAGTTATTCCGATTATAGGTCTGTAATGTAGATCAGATCGTAGATGGAGTGTGTGTTTATGAATGCATACATTTTATATACAAACTCTTTTATGTTTTAACAGGAATTTAGGGCAAGCTAAGTGCCAGCAAAATTTCATCAGAGCTAGTGCTTTGCACTGAAATTGTTTGTACCAAGCGTACATTTGGAACATTTCTTCTTCAAATTTGGACTGACAGTTTTAATATTGGTCTTATTCTGGTGAGCTATAACTGCCTAAGATGTCAATGCTGTTTAAATTAGTATATCTGTAAATTTATAAAGCTGGTTTTCTTCTGTTTACCTCTGGGTCCTGTACATCTTGTACACATTTTGTATGTGTTTTGTTCATTCCCTTTAAAGTCTCACCTAAAGTAGAACTGAGGGAGTATGTTTTGATTATGTAAAGGAATACTCTTTTTGGTGGATGATCATTTTTATTTATCCTCAGATATGATATAAGGAATAATCAGTATTTTTTTACATTTCTTTTCAGCCTGATTATGTGATATGCCTAATAAACTGTTTTCTACTGTAGCAGGTTCATATAACTCTAAAATATTGCCAAGTAAAGTCTCAACATGCCAAATTCAGAGTCTTTTTATAGACGTCTCATAGCAATTTGTTTACAGAACTCCAAAGCTACTGCTGCTTTTAGAAATTAAATATTTATTTATTTAAAAGTGCTAGTTATTTTGGCTACCACATGCTCAGGCAAACTTCTACAGCATGAGATGTAATGTAATATATTTTTAATTAAAAAAATTGAATATGTTAAAAGGACCAAAAATGTGTACTAGAAAGGTAGCTGAGAAGAAAGTGATATCTTCACTGAATTGAATAGAAACTTGGATGTAAATTTCCAGTTGCTTTTTAGAAATATAGAAAGTGTTAAAACTTACTGCTAGCTGTCAAAAAAACATTCCACAAAGCAATGTGTTTGTTCTTTAACAAACACAAAATGTAAATATTAGATTTTTATCACAAACTACCCAGGATATTTAACCGTGTGCAATATAACTTGAATGCTAAGGCACTATGACAGAAGTTATACAATATAAAATGCTTTGAATTACTGTATTTTCTAGTGTACTGTACCAAGAATCAAAATGCCTGTGGACCAGAGTTACTGTAATCTAATTCATGAGTGCCTTTCGAAGTTGCCATCGCCTGGGCAGCCAGTAGAGTAACACGAATTCTACTGTGGAACACAACACGTTTCAGTGCACTTAAGTGTCTGGGTTTTTAATGCGGAAATGTAACCCCTCGCTTTTCCGAGGGTTCCAATGGAATTTTGCCACCTATTAACTTTAATAGGAGTTGTGTGGCTAAAATAATTTCCAATTCCTGAAAAAAGTAAGGATAGGTGCAGCCAACTACTGAGTTTAAATTACTACTGAGGTTACTTAAGTATATTTCCCTTTGAATGCACATGTTTAGATTTTATACTAAATACTGTAATTGCCATATTTTGTCCTACATTTGTATGTATCTATTTTACAGCGCTGTAAAATCAAAAATCTATCTTCATGAAATTGCTTTGATGTAATGCCATAAATATGTATCTGTATTAAAAATCTATTACACCAATAGTTCAATGTATTAGTTATTTATAGCACAACTTTGCACCTACTGCAACTTTCATCAGAGATCAAGCCCAGTGATTTGAGTCTCTTAACAGTCCTGTGAGTGACACCATTATACCAATCTAGAGTTGGTCAAAAGTCAGAATGTCCCTGGTGTGGAAAATTCTGATATTTCAAAATTTATTTTTGTGCCAAACTAGGAAAAAAGGTTGAAATACTGAATTTTATGCTATTGGCATAAACAGTTGGGCTCCTTGCATCAATCAACAGGAGGGATTAGAAAACAGCCATTTGACTCCTAGACAGCTATGGTTAAGGGTTTTATTGAGCTGATACAGCGACTATCAGCTGAGCCAACTTCACCATTTTGAATTGGTGGAATTGACCATGAAAATAGTCATTTTGTGCCTTCCCCAGAGTCACATTAGTGGCAGTTACAATAAAATGACTCTTTGTACACTAAATTTGCCAAAGCCTGAATGTTTTACCTGTTTTGACTGGGAAAGCTGTCTTTGCTCCAAAGTCAGTCTGTTTTTCACTCAAAGCATACAGACTCAGCATAGAGTTCAGTGTAAATGGAGCCCATTTCTGAGTTGGTGACCAAACAAAAGTAACCTGGCATGGTAAATAGTTTTATATTTTAGTATGTGACTTGGTTCAAATCCTCACCCCTGCACCAAGCAGGAGTAAACTGGCCTTGGTGCAGAGATCCTGAATGCCAGGGACAGAGGTAGGAGCAACATCTCCCTTCGTGGGAAATAGAAATAGAGTGGGAAATAGAACCGTCCTGCATCAGATGTGGCAATCTGAAGATTGTGGAATGGTGAATATCAGCTGTGTCCTCATGCCCTCTGCAGGGGTGAATTTGACACCCCCATTTGTGACAACACAGGAAGGACTATCCCGAGAAAGCAGGTGCAGGGAGTGCCTCCTTACATCCTACTCCTATTGGCCCTTCTCTGGGGGAGGAAGAAGGTAAGGTTTGTTTGTTTGTTTGTTTGTTTTTCCATCTCAAAGACTCCAAAACCACTGAGGATATCAGCCCTGTCTTGCCCTTACACTGAATAAACTGCATAAAAGGACTTGATCCTGCAAGGTCCTGAGCATGCTGACCCAATCCCTCCAAAACACTTACACAGTACCTAACTTGAATCATGTGAGTAGTTCTACTGACTTAGGACTCTTCATGTGCTTAAGTGCTTTCCTGCACTAGGCTGGAGTGCTCAGCACCTCGCAAGATCAAGCTCTAGAACAGGGGTTCTCAAACTTAATTGCACTGTGACCCCCTTCTGACAACAAAAATTACTACACGACCCCAGGAGGCGGGATCGAAACCCATGCCTGCCTGAGTCCTGCTGCACCGGGTGGGGGGGGGCCAAAGCCCAAGGGCTTCAGTCCCAGATGGGGCCTGTAACCTGAATCCTGCCACCCAGGGCTGAAGCCCTCGGGCTTCACCTTTGGCCCCAGGCAGTGAGGCTTGGGCTTTGACCCCAGGCCCCAGCAAGTCTAAGCCAGCTTTGGCAACCCCATTAAAATGGGATTGTGACCCACTTTGGGGGTCCCGACCCACAGTTTGAGAACTGCTGCTCTAGAACTTGTAAGTGTGGTCTGAGCTATCCTTTGCTGTGTTAAGAGTGAGACACCCGGCTTTGCTCAATAGTTTGGAAAAGAGCTACTCCGACTACTGCAAAACCTTCTTCAGGCTTGCTGTAAGTAACTCTTAAGGGAGCTGTCAAGTCATAGAATCATAGAAGATTAGGGTTGGAAGAGACCTCAGGAGGTCATCTAAATTAACCCCCTGCTCAAAGCAGGACCAACCCCAACTAAAACATCCCAGCCAGGGCTTTGTCAAGCTGAGCCTTAAAAACCTCTAAGGATGGAGATTCCACCACCTCCCTAGATAACCCATTCCAGTGCTTCACCACCCTCCTAGTGAAATAGTTTTTCCTACTGTCCAACCTAGACCTCCCCCACTGCAACTTGACACCTTTGCTCCTTGTTCTGTCATCTGCCACCCCTGAGACCAGCCTAGCTCTATCCTCTCTTGAACCCCCCCTTCAGGTAGTTGAAGACTACTATCAAATCCCCCCTCACTTGTCCTTGTTGAACCTCATCAGATTTCTTTTGGCCC
This sequence comes from Terrapene triunguis, assembly GCF_002925995.2. Classification (NCBI taxonomy): domain Eukaryota; kingdom Metazoa; phylum Chordata; order Testudines; family Emydidae; genus Terrapene; species Terrapene triunguis. Next base: position 27,831,225 of record NW_020664418.1, read on the forward strand.
AATCCTCCAATTTGTCTAGGTCACTCTGGACCCTATCCCTACCCTCCAGCCTATCTACCTCTCCCCACAACTTAGTGTCATTTGCAAACTTGCTGAGTGTGCAATCCATCCCATCATCCAGATCATTAATGAAGATGTTCAACCAGGGCTTTGGAGCTGTGCTCCGGCTCTGCTCCAGGTCCAGGCAAAAACCTGCAGCTCCACTGCTCCGGAGCGGCTCCGCTCCAAAGCCCTGTGTTGAACAAAACCAGTCCCAGGACCGACCCCCGGGGCACTCCGCTTGATGCTAGCTGCCAACTGGCCATTGAGCCGTAGATCACTACCCGTTGAGCCAGATGATCTAGCCAGCTTTCTATCCACTTTATAGTCAAACAATCCCTTTCAGTAATTAATCTTGTTTCTGGCTCCAGCAAACTCCAATCTACATTCTTTCACAGCTCAGGGATGTACATTTCAAACCAGAACACAATGATCCTGACTTGGTGCACACTGAAAAAGGAGATTAACACCGTACTGAGAAGAAAAAATCCAGTTGAAAGTGCTTGTTTACTATCACTATGACTTAACATTCCCGGCTTGTCTGTTGAAGGCTTTGTCTACCAAGGCTGTAATCCAGGCTGTTTAAACCACAAAGGCCACCAAAGACTTTGCAGCACAATATTTTTTACCAAAAGTAAACTGTATGGTTGTGAAATAAATACAGCTCAAAGGGGAAAAATCACAGAAGGCTGCTCTGACCAATCAAACTGAAGGGGAATAGGGATTGTAACTGTGTACACCAGAACACAGCAAAGCAGACCCCAGCTAGCTCGTTTACTTCGTTGGGTTTGCCCCTAGTCATCTAGTAGGCACATCCATAGCTTCCATCCTAAAATTGCATTGTGTCTGTACTGTTTCCTCTTATCAGCCTGCGTCTGTGCAGTCTTCAGTCCCAGACACAGCACGTTTCCTCTAGGGTGGAGGAAGAGACTAATATATTCTGTACAACTCTCTTGCTGTCTGTGCCAGCTCAAAGCAATTGTTCCCTGAGGGGGTGAAGGGACTGAGATGGTGCTGCTCACCTGTGTCATATGCGCTAGCCTGGGTCTCCTGCACAACAGGGTGGCTCAGACTGGGCTTTTAAACACACCTCAGATGCTCTGTGATTGTGACAATGAGATTTGAAAATCCCACATTGCAGCCTTTCCACCCCAAACCACCCTTTCTTTTTTTTTTTTTAGAAATCGGTATATCCAAAAACTGCTCTGGAGGCACGTGCTTATGTGAGTCAGAGGTGAGCCTGGCTGGAGTGAAGCCTGGCCTTACAGAGATGCCTGATTTTAATTGTCTGCTAAAGAAAAGCCCCAGCGCCCCACACCAGAATGGTAGATGACATTGTACAGTGTCTTCTCTTCTGGAGATCTCAGAGCACTTCACAAAGGTGACTCAAGTTTTTCACCCGCCACTATCCTGTGAAGGAATAATAGCACAACTCAGTGTTAAGTATGGAACAGTAACCCAATTTTAGGGTGTGTGTGTGTTTGTGTGTGTGTGCGGGGGGGGGGCGGAGATAAGTCTCAGTCAGCTTGTGAGCTTAATTTTGTAGCATAATCTCCATTTTGGACTAGAACAGCCATTTTGTCTGAGGGGGCTGCTGAGCACCTATCTACCCTTACCCAGGGCAAGGTGGTTATGTATTCCAGACAGCCTCCTTGATACCTAATTAAATTACTATGGCTGAGAAGTCATCACTGAGCAATTGAAGGCCTTTCAGCTGCTGGTCCAGTCCCATGGAACAACTAACTCTTTCCCCAGAAGCCAGACTGAGGGAAGAGCCTGAATTTTTCAATTTGGGCACATGGCAAAAAAGGACACAGACAGTCTTAAAGACGAGAAGAATGGGGGTGGGGGTTCATCACCACATGCAAGAAGACTGGGCTGGAGAGAGAGCAGGGACTCAGCCTAATCTAAAACCATGGGTGCCAGAAGGACTGCAAAGGTGTGGGGGGAGAAGCCCCCCTTTACCTCAACCCTCCTGGAGCCCCTCAGGGAACCTGCACCTCCCCCCTCAACACTCCCAGAGCCCCTGCCTCCTACACTGTTCTATGTGGACCGACCGACAGACAGACAGAGAAGGCGCCGCTGCTGACACAAACACAGTTGGCTGTTGTGGAGACTTTACTGTCCCTGGGGCAGCAAAACTGAAATCAACACAAAAGGGAGGCTTTGCACAGGGAGGGGGCGGGTGATCAAACATTTTAAAGGGACAGGACAGCACACCTGCTCCACCAACCCTGCCTCCCCCACCACTCTAGCCCAACCCTCCTCTTCCCCTCTCAAGTGCCCCCCCTCCACCCACCCTCCTAGAGCCCCTGCCCCGCCCAATCCTTGAACCCTTGAGGGAGCCCTCCCCACCCAACTCCACCCTCCCAGAGTCTCCCCACCCAACAGCCTGACCCTGCCTCTTCCCCTCCACTCCCCCCCCAGCACACCTAACCTTACCCTCCCTGCTGGCAACCCTGAGGCCCTTGGGTGGCAGGTCCATCCTGCTTCACAGACCTGGTTAGTCCCTGCTGCCAAGAGGAGCACTGCTGCAGTTTTGGCAGCCAACAGGTGAAGGCCCAACTGCTGGCATATGGCATCATGCAGCGGGATGCCCAGGTGCCAGCTGCCCAGGCCAGGCCATCGCATACTCCGTCCCAGCCAGGTTTTAAAAAGTGGAGGGGCAATAGCATATTCCTGAAATGCTGACAAGACATTGGATTTACAGCTGGGGGTGAGATCAGCTTCAGGTAGGATGCATCTCAGGACCTTATTTTGCAAACATCTGTAACTCTCAAGAGCTTTTTAAGAGTAAAGTGACACTGGCTAAGAATTCCTTTGCTAAGCCTGTGTTCCTTGCTTACTGCCACATTAGCCCCAAAGGAGTTAAACAAGAAGCAATAGCATAGCATAGGTGGAGCCCTGGGGGAGGGTATGTAAGCAACCAGGGGCCTTGGGAGGTCTGAGGCACTGGTTCCAGGGTTTAGGTGGATGGAGTGTGGAGTCCCATGTATCAAGGAAGGGCTCAGCCAAGGGGTCTGAGCCAGGGAGTCTGCCTTAGAGCCCCAGAGCTAGGGACACCGACTAGACTCAGCACAAGACCCAGCTGTCTTAGAAGCAATGGGACCCAGCATTTAGGGCCACTTACAACAGACTGGTGACCATCCAGAAGGGGGATTGGGCCAGGTTGTAATATACACCTTAGATCACGGGTGAGCAAACTTTTTGGCCTGAGGGTGGCCCCATCCACCCCACCTTGCTCCCTATCCTGTGACCGCTCCTGAAACTCCCACCCCTGACTGTCCCCCCGCCACCCCATCCAATCCCTCCTCTCATTCCTGACTGCCCCCCTGGGATCCCTACCCCATCCAACCACCCCTTCTCCCTGTCCCCTGACTGCCCCTGGAACTCCTGCCCCTGACTGTCCCCCGCCGTCCCATCCATTCTCTGAAGATGTCCGTGCAGTGTGCAGAGGCGGTCAAAAAAGCAAACAGGACGTTAGGGATCATTAAAAAGGGGATAGAGAATAAGACTGAGAATATATTATTGCCCTTATATAAATCTATGGTACGCCCACATCTCGAATACTGCATACAGATGCGGTCTCCTCATCTCAAAAAAGATATACTGGCACTAGAAAAGGTTCAGAAAAGGGCAACTAAAATGATTAGGGGTTTGGAACGGGTCCCATATGAGGAGAGATTAAAGAGGCTACGACTCTTCAGCTTGGAAAAGAGGAGACTAAGGGGGGATATGATAGAGGTATATAAAATCATGAGTGATGTGGAGAAAGTGGATAAGGAAAAGTTATTTACTTATTCCCATAATACAAGAACTAGGGGTCACCAAATGAAATTAATAGGCAGCAGGTTTAAAACAAATACAAGGAAGTTCTTCTTCACGCAGTGCACAGTCAACTTGTGGAACTCCTTACCTGAGGAGGTTGTGAAGGCTAGGACTATAACAGAGTTTAAAAGAGAACTGGATAAATTCATGGTGGTTAAGTCCATTAATGGCTATTAGCCAGGATGGGTAAGGAATGGTGTCCCTACCCTCTGTTTGTCAGAGGGTGGAGATGGATGGCAGGAGAGAGATCACTTGATCATTGCCTGTTGGTCCACTCCCTCTGGGGCACCTGGCATTGGCCACTGTCGGTAGACAGGGTACTGGGCTAGATGGACCTTTGGTCTGACCCAGTATGGCCGTTCTTATGTTGTTCTTATCCAACCCCCCGCTCCTGACTGCCCACCCGGGACCCCTGCATCTATTCAAGCCCTCGTTCCCTGCCCTCTGACCGCCCCTATCCATATCCCCGCCCCCTGACCACCACCCCGAACTCCCCTGCCCTCTATGCAATCTCCTCTTTCCCCTTACCGCGCTGCCTGGAGCACTGGTGGCTGGCAGCACTACATCCGTGCTGCCCAGAGCACCAGGATAGGCAGCCGTGCCGCCCGGCTGGAGCCAGCCATGCCACTGCGCAGCACAGAGCACCGGGTCAGGCCGCGGCTCTGCAGCTGTGCTGCCCCAGGAGCTTGCAGCTCTGCCGCCCAGAGCATTGAGCCAGCGGTGGGGGCGAGCTGAGCCAGCGGTGGGGGCAAGCTGAGGCTGCGGGGGAGGGGGAACAGCAGGGAAGGGGCCGGGGGCGAGCCTCCCGAGCCAGGAGCTCAGGGGCCGGGCAGGAGGGTCCCGCGGGCTGGATGTGGCCCGCAGGCCATAGTTTGTCCACCTCTGCCTTAGAGAGTAACATATTGAGCCATCAGCTTTAAAGCAGAACTCACCATTGACGTTAATAGGGCATTCTGCTTAAATATCAGTTGTACACTAGAGCACCAAGCTCTTACAGATGGGGGGAGGGAGGATTAAGCACAGAGAAGTGATTTGCTTGAAGTTACACAGTGAATCAATGGTAGATTTAAAAGTGTAACGCCATAATTGTGACTCTTGGGCCCTGACTCTAAGTACTATGTGCACTCCCTCACTTGGCATTATACTGAATTTTGGCATTTGGGGGCATTTTCTATTTTACTCAAAATTTTTCACATTTAAAACAGAATTTTGCAAACACAGTGAGAGCCCAGAGGTTGTCAAACATAAGCTTATTTCCTAGTCCTGCTCCATTCTAGGGCGGCCAGCTATGTTTCAAGGAAATAAGGGTCAACCATGTGAAAAAGTGAGGACAAAGCTTATTTTTAAAGGGACAGCACCATATAATGATTTTCCACCCAACCCCATTCCTTGGGGACTAGTCCTGTCTGTAGAAGCCTCAGCTGCTCCCAGCTTTTATCAAAACAATTCTCTATGGGGAGGACAGGCAGGAGAGTGGTTGTCAGCCTCTCACACAATGGATTAAAATGATGAGCATGATGCTGACAGTAGGCATGATCAGTGGGTAAATAGACTACATCAGGGGTCAGCAACCTTTGGCATGCGGGTCGCCAGGGTAAGCACCCTGGCGGGCCGGGTTGGTTTGTTTACCTGCCGCATCCGCAGCCAGTGGGAGCTGCGATCGGCCGAACCTGCGGACGCAGCAGGTAAACAAACCGGCCCGGCCTGCCAGGGTGCTTACCCTGGCGAGCTGCGTGCCAAAGGTTGCCGACCCCTGCACTACATGTTCCTTTGCATTTTCCTGCTCTTGTGAACACTAGACCAGTGGTGACCCAAGAAAATTGTTTATGCCTGTGACCCAACGGAGCTGGAAATGAGGGGTTTGGGGTGTGGGAGGGGCTCAGGGCTGGGGCAGAGGGTTGGGGTGTGGGGGCGAGGGCTCTGGGTTTGCGGGGGGCTCAGGGCTGGGGCAGAGGGTTGGGGTGCAGGAGGGGGTCAGGGCTCTGGGCTGGGGGTGCAGGCCTGGGTGGGGCTGGGAATGAGGGGTTTGGGGTGCAGGAAGAGGCTCTGGGTTGGGGGGGTTCAGAGCTGGGGTACAGGATTGGGGCATGGGCTTACCTCAGGCGGCTCCTGGTCAGCGGTGCAGCGGGAGTGCTAAGGCAGGCTTCCTGCCTGTCCTGGCACCGTGGTCCATGCTGCACCCCAGAAGCAGCCAGCAACAGGTCTGGCTCGGTGGAGGTGCACAAGCGGCTTTGCGTGGCTCACCGCCTCCACCAGCTCCCATTGGCTGGTACTGGGTCGCGACCCACAGTTTGAAAACCACTGCACTAGACAGTGCATGAAGGGGTTTTTGTTTGTTTGTGGGGTTTTTTTTTTTAATGATTTAGAAGTTACTGCTTCAGTTGGCCACCAGGTGGAGCTCTCTCATAGATTTGAAGCAGGCTTTGGGGTCTGAGATTGCATATATAGTCCAACTACCACTTGGATGAGAACAAAATCGTTTTGCCCCGATGTCTCATTTTTGGGCTAATAAACCCTGGGTGCAAAATAAGACGTGTTGATAGCAATTGGACTTACTTGCCAAGCTAATGGTGACCCTCCACCCCCCAAAGGTAGCGTTTTTAAACACTAGAGCAGATTTGCAGTTGGGGACAATGTCCTTGACAGTTCTTGTCATTTTGGTGCACAGTCATCTGGCTCCCATAGAGTTTGTGGCAGCTGTAGACTGTATGACATGTGTAGGTTACTACCACTTGTTTTTGTGCCAAACAGTGTGGTACCCCCCTGAGCTATGTCGTAGTTACAGTCAGTACCAACACATACTTCTGATTGTGATCTCCTATAGGAAACAGATTCACTGGTATGAGAAAGTCTTCGGTCTCTGGATCTATTGTGATTAACTGCAACCAAGGTTTGATGGTTCATCTGGGCAGACTGTACACAAGACCAGATGACTTCCTTCTGAAGCAGTGACATCCCAGATTATAGATCCTGAATGCTACAGTGACATCCCAAACTACAGCTCCTGAATACTACCAGTACAGTATGTACAGGGTGTAAGGCTCAAGTAGCAGGATGGATCCTTACTGATTAAACACATCTCAGCTCCTGTATGGTTAAGGAGGTTGGAATATGCAGGAAATATACATAAAGACTAATAATATGCTACATTTTATTACATAAGAGAGAGAAACAAGAATGCAACAATAATAATCTAATCTAATATTGACCTGAGTAGATTGGGGCATCAGAGCTGTGTGGTAATTTAAAACTGTGGGCAACTATGCGGTTTATAGCCTCTGGAGAGAAAGCAACATTTAGGCTGTCTGACCTGCAGAGGAACTCAGAGTGTGGGCAGGGAACTGTGCGGCCTGGCAAGTGAGGGAGTGCGATGCGAGTCTCCACCCAAGAGCACTGACAGCTGAGAGCCTAGAAGTGGGTGCCCTTGTGGGTCCATGAGGGAAATAAGATGCAGTTTTCATGAACTGTGACAATCTCCACAATTGCTTTGCCAGAGCAAATCTGTCCCGGAGCACAGTTATCTCAGTGGGATGAAGGGGAGGAGGTGTTTCATATAGTAAAGAGGCTTATGCCCTCCAAAGGGAAGACAATCTTTACTGTTTCCCCTCCAATATGGCAGTGACCACTGCTGAAGCAGTAGTCGATCAACTCTCCTGTGCAGAAGCAGCCATTAACATTCAGGAGGAGGCACCCTATTTGCTTTACCATTTCACTTTCAAATATTTGTTTACGTTCCTATTTAAAGAGTATATTTCCTTGTGGTGTTCCTTTAGCTTGTTGGGGCCTTCAAGCAGGGCCTACTTGTCTGGACTACGTTGCTGTGTGTGGTTAAGAGGGGCAGTTCGGTTGGACTATGTTGCAGTATGTGGCCTGTGAGAAGTTAGATCATTGTTGTGTCTTTGCACATTGTCTTTTACACAACATTAAGAGTATGAGGAAAACTGGGTTCCAAATAACTGCTTTTACATACAAACATACAAGCCAAGTTACTTGGATACACTGCTGTTCTATAAGGATTCTCATGGCTTCTGCAACAGAAGGGACTTTGAAACGATTTAAAGGGCTATTATAAAATTCCTGCACACAATCTCTTCTTTGTAAGATTCAACTCTGGGAAGGTTGTGTTTTAAATTTGTTTGCTTTTAACTTCATGAATGCTATTTGTTGGATATGTAAATGAAGTGAACTTTGTTTATATATTTGTTGATATATTTTTCTATTACAGAAGCAATTTATTTCCTCTTTTATGGGTAAGTCCTGGTTAGTGAGTTCTTCTTCCACCAGACATATAGTGTAATGGCATCTCTTGCAAAAGAAGGTAAACTTTTGTTATACTTGTAGTATCAGGAATCCAATTAAGATACTGTCCTGAGAGGGGCTTGTTTATTTCACCCAAAAGTTTTCATTTGGATTGCAGTAACTCCTAATTATTGTTGGCTATATTATGGGTCACTGACTCCTCCATGGTTTACAGCAGGGGTCGGCAACCTTTGGCACGCGACTCGCCTGGCGGGCTGGGCTGGTTTGTTTACCTGCCGTGTCCGCAGGTTCGGCCGATCGCGGCTCCCGCTGGCCGCGGTTCGCAGTCCCAGGCCAATGGGGGTGGTGGGAAGCGGCGGCCAGCACATTCCTCGGCCCGTGCCGCTTCCTGCTGCCCCCATTGCCCTGGAGCTGCAAACCGCGGCCAGTGGGAGCCGCGATCGGCCGAACCTGCGGATGCGGCAGGTAAACAAACCAGCCCGGCCTGCCAGAGTGCTTACCCAGATGAGCTGCGTGCCAAAGGTTGCCGACCCCTGGTTTACTATTATGTATAATTACTCTAAATTCGATACAACTGAGTATAAACAACAATAAAGTGTCCTTACCACCTCATAAACCATTATTTTTGTTGTCAATAGCTTACAGTAACTAGCAGGCACAACACAGCCAACTTGTGAGAGACATAAAAGTATATTTGGGTCAGAACTGAATGACAGACCTTACAATCAGTTACCACAGGGGCTCAAATCATATGTGGCACTTCACTTTGTCCCAGTGGAAGTTACCATGTTTGTAGAGTAATCCCTCCTATAGTAGGTTGTCCTGGGGTGGGAGAAAAAAACTCCATGAGGGTCTCCCTGTGGAGCTACTTCAGATCATTCAAGGAGCAAGGCAAGGTCTTTCCACCCTCTATTTTCCCCTCCCCGTGGAATAAGCCACATCTCCATCCCAAAAATCCAGTGGATCTCCTGGGATCTGCAAGAGGAAAGGACCACACCATTGAAATGCCTGTAGTTTATGGAGTGGCTCCATAAAAGAAAGCAATATAGTTTGGAACCTTATTACTTTTTCCTACAAATCTGCTCAGGGTTGGTGGAGGACTATCACCTCTACTTGTGCAGATTCTGTGATATTATGAATTGTGCTAACTCCTGCAGCTGTTTGGAGTCCTACTGATTTCAAGAAAGGCCCGAACAGACCTAAGGGACAGCAACTTACAGAATTGGGGGCCTTGATTTCTTAAAACTAATGAGATTTTAGTTTTACATTTTGTTAAACCGTTAAAATTTTTTGTATAACATTTTCTCAGATGTTTATGAAGCTGAAATGGCATTTCAGTTGTTTTAGATTGTGTTTAATTTTTTAAAACTTCAGCTGATTGTTTTAAACTTTTGTTTATGCCCTGATTCTACAGGGACGTAAGCATGTCAATGGGGCTAGTTAGGCTTTGCATGATCAGGGTTTTAGATATTATTAATAATCATCAATCATCTTAATTACAGTAATGGCAAGGGACCAGCCAAGACTGGGGTGCCATAATGCTACATGCTGGATAAACACAGAGCAGAAGATAGTTTCTGTCCCAAAGAGTTTACAATCAACATTTTGTTGTATTTTTATGCCATTCAACTATATTTTTATTTATCTCAAACAGTTGTAAAAATTAACCATTTCATTATTTAAAAAAGAACACCCTTTGTATTGACGCAGAGAGCAATTATGTGAATTAAAAGGAAGTTGGACCCTGTTTCTTGATACATTTGGACAAAGAAATGCTGAGCTGGCTCAGATAATGTCAGATTTCCATTCCACCAGAACTTGCTGCTTTTCCCTCATGTCTTTTCTCCTCAATTGTCCTTTGCCTTTTTGTATTTGTTTATGAAAATTAATAAAAAAATTAATAAAAAAAAAAATAATCACAAGAACCTCTGCTGTATCTTTAATACCCTTCGATTTTTCTTTGCTGATTGATAATTGGCTCCTGTGGGGTGAGCCACTGGGGGCCCCAGGGGCCGAGCGAGGCCCAGCTGGCTGCCTTGCTCATGAACAAGCAGCAGGGGACGCTGTGAGCCGTTCACGTCGCTCTCCCTCATGGAGGAGACGCTCTATCCGGAAGGGAGCATTAAGCTGCACTTCCGGTCAGGTGTGTTCGGTCACTTCCTGCGCAGCGCGGCGTGGCCAGGCGGCTGGGTGCCGGGAGGGTTCAGTCGGCAGCAAGATGCGCATCGAGAAATGTTACTTCTGCTCCGGGCCCGTCTACCCGGGACACGGGCTCATGTTCGTGCGGAACGACTGCAAGGTCGGGGCGGACGGCGCTGCGCGGCACGGGAGGGACCCTGCCGAGCGGGTCGCGAGGGGCCCGGGCACCGCGGCAGGCCCGAGGGGCTGGGCCGGGGGCGCTGGCGCATCGCCACACGGGGTTGGTCCAAGCCGGGGCTGCGTTGGGGCCCATATAGCCTGGGGCGGGAGCAGGCCAGTCTAAGGACCGGCTCTGCTCCAGCGCGTTAAAGCGCAGCCTGGGCTGGCCCCTGGCCCCGCCGCCGGGCTGCCCCGGCGCCTGCGGGCGCTCCCCGTCCGCTCCCGCCCGGCTGCCGTGTGCTGAGGGCGCGGTGTTTTGGGGGTGGTGTTCCCAGTTCACACGGGCATACCAGCCCTGGTTCTAGGAGAGCTGCCATGAGTCTACAGAGCGATGTAGCTGCGGTAGCGCAGGCAGCGGTGGCATCGCTTAGACCTGCGGTTTTCCACTTTTTTGCAGACCCCTAAACATTTTCAAAGGGAGATGCGGGCTGCTTTGAAATCCTAGACATAGTCTGCGGACCCCCAGCGGTGCGCAGACGACAGGTTGAAAATCACTGGCTTAGCCGGATACATACTCGCAGGGTTTAGCATGTTAATGCTAGGCATGGCTAAGCCCTGCTGTCACTGCCTATGCTACAATTATACTTGAGTTCGCTCTCATCAGGAATCACACCCCTTGCTCCTATTCTAGATGGTGTCCAATATTAATTAAGGCAAAATCTTTTCTGCCCAACCAAAATTCAAAGTACTTATGTGGCAAAATGTAAATATCAGCATTTGCTCCATTGTAAAGACCAGTGTTGGACTAAAAATGCTTGACACATTTAGGCCCTGATTCAGCAAAGCACTTAAGCGTGTGCTTAAATACAGTTTTGAAGTTTAGTAGATGTTTAAGTTCAACTGAAACCATTAGAATTTAGGCATGTGCTTAGGTGCCTTGCTGAATTGGGGCCTTAAAGTTGAAATTAAGTTCTAAAAAGTAGTTGTTTAGTATCTTTTCTCTGTACCTTGCAAAACTTGACTATTTTTATGTGCAGTTAGAAGCTTATCCTGTAAAGAAAGCACTAGCTCTAGGACTAGGTGATAGGTATAGAAAATTCACAGTTTTAAGGTTTTGTAGTTATTTTTGCATGTGGGAATTCAATAATCCTGTACCATACAGTTCTTTGACCATCAGTTTGTTTAAAGGTAATTGCCATATAGATGCGTGCATGTTCCCAGCAGACTGTAACTGAAGATATTGTGAAAACAGAGTAATGTGACTTTGTAAAGTAAAACAAAGTAAAAATAATGATCTAAAACTCTCTCAAACTACTAATTTGAATAATACCATCATTGCAGAAGATACACTGAGACTTGTATTATTTATCCTGTGCAGTATCTTTCTGTACTGATTTACGTGATCTAGTGATACATTAAATTCATCAGAGTTATTTTGGATGGGGTGGGCAATAACGTCATTTGATTATGGACTTTTTTTCTATTTGTATTTAATCTTTCTTTAGGTCTTTAGATTCTGCAGATCAAAATGCCACAAAAACTTTAAAAAGAAACGAAATCCCAGAAAGGTCAGATGGACCAAAGCCTTCCGGAAAGCAGCTGGTAAAGAACTAACAGTGGTAAGTACTTGGTGGTATTGTACTACTAAAGGACTTAAACACACTGGCCAAGAATAAAAACAAAACATGAATGTTACGCATGTAATACTCCAAGTGCCATAGCCAGGCAAATCACGGTATGCAAGTGCTTCTGTGACCCCAGAGACAGTGAGAACAAAATCAGTGCTCTAAAAATACAGTTTGGTCTTTCCATTTTCTCAATAATAAAGCACATGCTTTTCTTTTGAAAGTTTAAAACTAGCCATTCTTTAACCCTGAAATTTGCCTTTCTGATTAGGCTTCTGTATTTTCAGTTTAAATGTGTTGTGCTTTCTTTGAATTACTGTGAAAAATAAATAGATATAACCATTATTTTTGTTCTTCATGGCACTCCTAATCATTTAGAAGTCCAAAAGGATTGTCTTACATGTGAAGAATAATGTAGTAGTAGTTGTAGCTTTAAACTTTATGGTCATAAACATGCAGTATCTGTGATAAGAATGGCTAATCTTATCACAGATAATGATGATGTGAAGTGGCAAAGAACTGCCCATTTTGCTTGAATCACTTTTAATCCTAGGACTGTACATCAATTTCGAGATGTTTTGTTCCCAATTTATCAAGTAAATGCCTGAGCTTGCACACTACTGAGAATCACAGACATGGAGATTCCTTTAAAATCTGTTAGTTTAAAAAAAAATAAAAATCCTCAAACCACACATTCAGCAGTAAAACAAATGGAAATTAGTTTTACAGAGTTTTCTTTTTTTGCCTTTCCGGCTTTCCAGATGTGCCGGGGCAGCAAGGCCCAAAGCCCTGTGAAAAAGGTTTGTTTTCCATTGCTGAGAGGGATGGGCAGCATGGACAACAACAACATAGTATTTTGCACTTCTGTAGCATCTTTCATCCAATGCTTTCAAAGTATTTTACAAATACAAATTAAACCTTGCAACACACCTGTAAGTTGAGTATCACCTCCTTTTTACAGAAATCAAATCAAAATGCAGAGTTTTGTTGTTTGGCTTTCAGCAAGTCATTCATTGGCAGATATGGGGGTAGGGTGCAGAAGTTCTTAATTTTTCTTGAACATAGGCATTCACAGAGGCCTGGTCTACCCAGAACTTTTATACTGGTATAATTATGGTGGTTAGACATATTTTTTTAACTGATAGTATGGGGATAAGCTATACAGGGCCGGTGCAACCACTAGGCGAACTAGGTGGCTGCCTAGGGCTCCCCGGGCGGAGGGTGGGGTGGTGGGGGGGAGGGTTAGCTGCCATGGGGGGGCGGGGTTAGCTGGGTGGGGAGGGGGGGTGGCGCAAGGTGGAAGTTTTGCCTAGGGTGCGAAACTTCCTTGCACCGGCCCTGAAGCTATACCAGTATAACTGCATCCACACTGGCCAGGGGAAGAATTGTGTGGGTATAGTTAAAGCAGTACAACTTTTTTGTGTAGACAAGTCCTAATTAAGGAGTGAAAATTTTAAAATTACTGCACCTGTTGTTGATTGGGGATGCAAATGACAACTTAGATGAGTACATTGGTTGTGTCCGCAAATCAGGTAGTTACACATATACAGTTCTTTTATCTATTGTACCCACATTTGCTAGCGTAGATATTTTAGTGTTTGCTCATGGGGTTGGTTGTGTGGGCAGGTGTCATATCAGAGAAAACTAACAAGCCTACCAGTTTGTTCTTAAGCCTGTCATTAAATGCTCTGCTCATAAAGTTCTAGACTTTCAGTGCTTCAGGTGCAGCAGTTATGATGATGCAATTTTGACGAACATCTTGCTTATGCTTTCCTCAGACTCAAAACTTATTTATTGGAAAAGAGTATTTCTCTTGTTTACATTCATTTTAGCAAAAGCATTTTCCCTTTGTAATATACTTCTTGTTCTGAAGCATCTTTAATTTAATCTGTAGACTATATAGATTTCTCAAGTGTAAGGCAGTCAACTATGTTGATCTTTCTCTATAAGGAGAGAATTTATAAGAAGAATCTTCCCCCCACAAGGATTCTTTCATTTCCCAAGCATGAAATAGATTAAAAAAAAAGTTAAAAGAATTTCAAGACAGAGTTACTTCCCTGGGAGAAATTGATTAAATATGCATACATAGCTAGGACAGTCCTTAAATAGAGGATTATCGGGATTTAATTAGCTTTTATTAACAGAAAAATAAGGGTGCTCAGTACTTTTTTGGTACTGTTAGTGACCTACTGCTGTCTGTGTAACTTCCCTGTAGACATTATTATGCAGTTAGCCAAGAGTATGGTTTTTAATGTGGCTGCCAGACATAATCTTTAGGCATTTATGTAATAACTGGGCCTTCTGAAGAGGTACTGTGTGTCTTTATACTGTTAAAAACTAATTTAGAAGAGTTCTACTGTGGTGTTTTTTGTTTTTGTTTTTTTTGAGATCCCTGATCTGATGGAGTAGGAAGAATGGTCAGAAGACCTTAGTTTGTTCTGTTCTCACATTCTCTTAAGCTCCTCACTTCAGATTTTAGGCTTAACAGTATCCTAACAGAAGCTGACATTATTCTAATTTATAAAGAAAAGGAAAAACAAAAATTAAAAACAAAACTCAAATATGAGGCCAAGTTACAGTATATTGTAGATAAAAGCTCTGTTTAAACCTAAAGGGTTCCTGTTATTAGGGAAAATAAACTGAAAAGAGGTGGCATCGTCTACAGAGCCATGGGTAGCACCAGAACTACCTATCAAAATCCCACTAAAATATATGTGCTGAATTGAACGTTGTCCAATCAGTATATAGGTACTTTTTTTAGCATCGCAAGCAGCAAATGAATGTTGTCATTAGCTGTAATATAACCAGCAACTGGACAGTGCTGTATGTGTCTTTTTAGGAGCACTTCTGGGGTGCTGAGAGGCTTTTGCAGCCACATTGTGCTTAGAGGGTGTTCAGATCTCTGGTACTAACACATAATTATTTCCTTTGGGGATTTCTTGCTGCTGTACTTGGACTGGATGGAACATCTAATCAATGCTTATGTTTTTGGGCTGTCTTTCCTTTCTGAGTGGCATTTGGTCAGCTAGTCTGGGAATACTAGTGAGACGTTTTTCCTCCATGTGGTAGAGGAAAGAGACTTCCTGAGACAGCTGTATAAAACTTTTTACTATTCTAGTTGGTGTTAGTTAAGGCTACTCAGAATAATTTAGGACAGAGCAAAATATTTGTCTTTGCATTTCTCATCCTCTCCCCTTTCAGAGCTTGGGTTGTTACCAGGATTCTTGGTTCAGAATTAAGATGACCATTAAGACCTACATTTAGACTACTGCTTATGGCACTTCTAACTCCTGACCTAATTGATGGATCTAGTCCAGGTTGTTGCATTTTGATTTCTGAAAATTCCCCTAGCCCAAGTAGACTGGAGCCATCTAGAACTTTTTCTACCTCCCTTGACTATAGTTTGGGTTTAAGTCTTGCTTTCAGAGTACCAAGAAGCATCACTATGAAAAGTTGCAAATTTCTTCCTAATTTACTTTTCTGCACAAATGGCTCTTAAAGCTCAGTAACAACATTACAAGGTTTTAGAATCCCAGAATATTTCTCTAGATTTTTCTTGTGTCTTTTGAAGTGTCTGTAGTCTGACTTGATCAGGTGCTTAATGGTGATCTTATGGCTCCTGCAAAACCATTGGGCTTATGTTCCTTGTTTCTTTTATTGAGAAGTTAGTCTCGTAGTTAAAGCATAAAATAGAGCGCGGAGATCTGGATTATCGCCCTGGTTCTTGCCATAGATGACCTATATAACCATACCTCTCTTCAGCATCTGTAAAAAGGGTTATTGCATACCTAGCAAGGGTGTTGTGAGCCTTAATTTCTTTGCAAAGTGTGTTGCAGTCATTGGCTGAAAGGTGTTATAGGTGAGCAAAGTATTTCTTTTCACTGTTTAGATGGTAACTGAAAAGACAATGGCATGGACAAAGCCTAAAACAGTTACTCTGATCTGCTTATACCTAGAACTAGCTTCACTCGATGTCCTCCTTCCCCCCAACTCCAAAAAACAAAACTCCCTTCCTGCCTCCCAAACCCATAGTCTTTCACCCAACATGTTAATATCTTACTCTTGTTTCTTAAGTTCACCACACAAACATGATTTTTGGCAGAAGGATGTAATGTAAATGACATCTATGTAGACAATAAACAATTTAGAATGTTTCTCCAAACAGTAAGCAATCTGAGGTTGGTTTGGAAAGAGAGTAGGGTAGTTAACAATTAGGGATGCAGTTCCTGGGTGTTGAGGGTCTGCAGCTGTAGCTGTTAAGAGCCATGGCAAAATGATTTGGCCTTTAGAGCTCTGCATTCTCTCTTCTTGCTATTAAGATGTTTATCGAATCAAGATGGTCAAATACAGAGGAGTTGAAAGGATTGGTATTATCGTTACAGCTGCAGTTCCAGCTAACAGATACAAAAGGAATTTTTTGGTCTTCCAGTGTCTTTAAAACTGACCTTCAGTAAGATTTTTTTCAATGAAGATTGTGAATGATGTTAAATTGTGTGAGACCATTTACAAGTGGTGCTTTGGCATTTTTCTGAGAACTATCTGGAAATGAACAAATGATGTATTAGATTCAGTGAATAGCCCTCTGATACCATTTTTAGTCATTTCGTTATGCATAACTACCTGGTGCTGACTCAGGAGAACTGCTGCCCACTCTGCTCTCTGTTCAAACCAAGTTTTCTTTGTTTAAAATGGTGACTTGTCCCTGATTAACAAAAAAGTGAAGGTTATGGCCAATATGTTTGCTGTTTGGAGGGTGGTAGTGATGTAGGGTCCCCAAAATCTCCATCTCAAAACCATGAATAAACCCTGTCCTACTGATATTTGAGAGAGAGCTCCACAGGGCTCTCTCTTAGCAACAACATGGAGTGGACAGCAGAAGATACCCCAGCTATTGCCACACTGGGCAGAGATGCTACTATGGTGCTCTCAGTAGCTGGTCAGTGGTGGAGCTCAACAGGATTAAATGCCACAGATCTCCAGATACTTCATCACTGGGGGTGCAAGGCAGGTTTGGATGACGCCCATCCTGCATCAAGATATGTAGCAAAAGCCATGGGAAGAGTGAGAGGAGAGAATAGGTAGTTCCAGAGACAGACAGGCATGCAGGGATTACTTTGTGAGGGAGGAAGGGGCCTGCTGGGAACTAACCACTAAAAAGAGTTGTGATTGCTGTGGGTATGATATGTTAGAGGTGGTGGGAACAGAGAGAACCACGTCAAACAGTTTGTGTTGGCTGTTCTCCTTCCCTCCGCTTGCAGTCAGTGTCCCCCTTTGAAGCACAGCAGGTGATGTCTGCATAGTTCAACTCTCATAAGCAAAGGATTCCTTCGTCCATCTGAAGATGGAGAGGGTTGGCTCAAGCCTCCACATCTCCAAAATGGGGCTGTCCCATTGCAGTGGAGAAGTCAGTGGTGGTGTTTTCAATGAGATGAAGGGAGCAGGGAGGATAAGAGCATAGAGATGTTTGGCAGTGGTTCTCTAGCTCTCTGCAGACAACTCTCTATGGTGATTAATGTATAAAGCAGTGTTTCCCAAAGTTGGGACGCCGCTTGTGTAGGGAAAGCCCCTGGCGAGCCGGGCCGGTTTGTTTACCTGCCGCGTCCGCAGGTCCAGCCGATCGCGGCTCACACTGGCCGCGGTTCGCCTCTCCAGGCCAATGGGAGCTGCTGGAAGCAGCGGTCAGTATGTCCCTCAGCCCGGCCTGCCAGGGGCTTTCCCTACACAAGCGGCGTCCCAAGTTTGGGAAACACCGATATAGAGTGTTAGTGCCCACCTAGAACCTCCTGCAACATGTTCTCATCGTTAGCTCATTGTAATGATGCTGCCTCTGGCTGGACACAACTGAGAGTATCAATTCAGGACAAATTGCTTAGAGCAGGGCAGTTACAGCCCAAGGCTGGTGGTTCTCCACCTCTAAGGCGCACCAAACCAGCCAAACAGAGAGGACTTTGGTTTTACCCCACTGGCTAACCATAAGTCATACAAGCAATTTCCATAGACACTCCAGTTTCCCAGTATCACCACCAGTGCCACTCGTTATGGGGACAAATGGTTATGAAAACCAATACCCAAGTAAAAGAAAAAAGGTTCTCCTGATCCCAAAGAACCAGACCCAGGTCAATATACAAGTCAGATCTTACCCACAAATCATGCTGTTGCCAATTCTTTAGAATCTAAAATCCTAAAAGTTTATTCAGAAAAAGAAAAAAATACAGATGAGAGTTAAAATTGGTTAAATGGAATCAGTTACATACAGTAATGGCAAAGTTCTTGGTTCAGGCTTGTAGCAGTGATGGAATAAACAGCAGGTTTAAATCATGTCTCTGGAGTACATCCATAGCTTGGATGGGTCATTCAGTCCTTTGTTCAGAGCTTCAGTTTGTAGCAAGGTTTCTCCAGAAGTAAGAAGCAGGATTGAAGACAAAATGGAGGGGTTTCCAGGGCCTTTTATATTCTTTCTCTTGTGGGCGGAAACCCCTTGTTTCTCTGCAAAATCACAGCAACAAGATGGAGTTTGGAGTCACATGGGCAAGTTACATGTCTATGCATGACTCTGTTCTTTACAGGCTGACACCATTGTTTACATGTTAGTTTGAATGTTACCAGGAAAGCTCAGATGTGGATTGGCATCTCCCACAGTTCACTGTCAGTTTTCTCTTACTTAATTGGCCTCTCAGAGTTGGTAAGACAGTTCCCACC
Source organism: Terrapene triunguis (assembly GCF_002925995.2). NCBI lineage: Eukaryota > Metazoa > Chordata > Testudines > Emydidae > Terrapene > Terrapene triunguis. The sequence continues at coordinate 27,849,974 of NW_020664418.1, forward strand.
TTTTCACGCTCTCTGTATATGTATATTGTGGCAAAGTACCTTCTTCTTCTCCTCAGCAGGCTCAGTCCTTTTTAGCCTTGGAGAGACAGGCTTGGGCAAGGCAAATCCTTGTAGGTAGCACAGGGTTTGGCTATTCCTTTTCTCAGTCAGCCCCTTGTGCTTGTTTATCTTCCCTTCTGGGGACAGAGCACAGCCTTCCTTGCAGGAAGGGTTCAGAGCCTTTGCTGCTCCTAGCTTACTGACAGCTTCCCTGGTTCTCTCCCTCTCTCTCCCCCCCCCCTTCCACGCTGGGGAGGATTTAAAAAGGTCCCAAGCAGTTGGAGCCAGCTGAACCTAATTAGTTCCCTGGTAACCCCTTGTCCAGCTGAACCTTATTTCCCCATGGTTCTCTCTCCTCAGTGGCTTGGGAGAGGCCTTTTTAACCCCCTGGGACTGATTACTACCCCCTCTTTGTAGCTGTTTGTCCTGGGTTTGCCATAATATATATCTTCTCAATATATGTTCCATTCTATGCATCCGAAGAAGTGGGCTGTAGCCCACGAAAGCTTATGCTCAAATAAATTTGTTAGTCTCTAAGGTGCCACAGGTACTCCTGTTCTTATTGTCAGTTAAGTGTTGCTTGATTGGGCACTTACTGAGAATAATCCTTTCTCAAGAAGCTGACCAAATTTGCTTCACTGAGGCTACTTCAAATCAAAACACATTGAGATACGAGTACATAGCCAATATTCATAACTTCAACTACAAAAAGATACGCACATAAAGATAGCATAATTATAACCAGCAAATCATAACCTTTTTATAGACACCTCACACAACAACCTTTGTACAATATTTGCTACAAATATATAACAGTGGTTGCAACAATGATCTTTATGGTCACAGTTCATGTCAATAACATCACTCTCATCTCTGAGGCAATCTGTTTGCTTGCCTGCTTCCTCTTGTTAAGTATCTTTGTGTGTGAGAGGTGTTTCTCTCATGCCTATTCTTTCTCCCCTATCTTCTGTTAAATTAACATAGTAACATAGCATAGGTCAGAGTGCGTAATTCTGCCTCTTAGCATTATTGCGTGCTGCTGTTATGAGAGTCTTCTATGGGTTCTTTCCTAGCCATCACAACAGGGCCCTGGGCTTATTCACCCCCTGCCATGACTCAGCGTTACCTCAGAAAATGATCTTATTGGGTAATTGCTGGTCTTCACCCCTGCTTTGGGTGTGGGGGGGAGGAAAAAAAAGTATTTCCTTTAAAGACCTGACACACAAGTATATTTAACAATATTAAGTTTAGGATTCAATGATATGTAGCAGAAATTAGTATTGAGAGCTGCTAAGATGTTTTGTATTTAAATTAGTTTGTTACAGGTTTAGAGAAATATCTATAATAGATATTTAGATAAAATGAAGGGAATTTTATGTTGAGATCCTTTAGATTTCTTTTCACAAATGTAAATTATGGATAATAACTTTATTTATGCAGCTCCTTGTTCCTAAAACTGTGTATTTCCCACTTACTGCATCTAAATGTAAGCTGTACTCACTTTCCTTTTTTTACACAGGATAATTCATTTGAATTCGAAAAACGTAGAAACGAGCCACTGAAATACCAGAGAGAGCTGTGGAGCAAAACTGGTAAGTCACTTTAGGAAATGCCAGCTTTTCTAGAAGACTAGCTGGGAATAAGATCTTCTTTCCATGTTTTTCCATGTTCAGTTGTCAGAAGACTTTAAATCTTGATGTTCATATTTATAATTAGTCTTTTGTAAATATTAGAAACCTGAAAAGAGATTTATTTTTAAATGGGCCCCAAAGTAGAACAGGAATTTCTGTTCTGCCTCCCAGCTGCACGTCATTGAAATGAAATGGGTTATTCTTGGTATTTTCATACAAAAAAAAATTTAATTTTCCATTATAATCTAGATAGACCTGTCCCTTATGATTGCTGCCTTTTATGGTAAATGAGTCCACATTTTTTCTCCACTTGTAAAAAGGGCAATATCAAACTTGATAGGGACTACTCAACACAAACCAAGATTCTACTCGGATTACAGATATACTTTTTTTTCTGCTTCCATTTCTACAAAACCATAGCAATAGAATATATGATTCTTATCACTCTATATGATGCTCAGTTATCAACTGTAATCATAAATTACAATATTTGCCTTTGTAAATCATTGTCATTCACAGAATTTTCACTACAAAAGTTTTCATAGGTATATAACTCTGCAGTAAAACACATTCTTCTGTTTGAAACTTGATGTCTGAGGCTTTTTGAATACCTAATTTCAGAGCAATCTGATAAATTGACTTTTATACACATAACTTCTTTAAAATGCTTTTACTGATGTTGCAATGACTTTTGTATGTGTTTGTGTTCTTAAAACCAGCTTAGATTTTTTTTTTAATGAAATCTGGAAAGCAAGTAATGTGTAACACGTGAAGTAGTTAATACTTTTCATTCTTAGGCATTTTTAATACATACTGCACAAGATCCGAATACATAGTTACACAATAGATCACCATAGCTCTGAAGATTTATAGCTTTCTACCAGAAATGTTCTTGTCCTTGTTAGTTTTTTAAAACAAACAATTTGACCAAAAGACTTTGTCATGAATGCCAATAAAAAGCCAGAAAATTAAGAAGATTGGACAGCTCCTATTGCATTTGAGGGAGAAGTATGATGGTGAGAATTAAAAATTGAGTACCACTCTAAAAACTCTGACTTGGTCTGTGTTCAGCATTTTCTCACAATCCTATTGTTAGGAGCACAGGATTTGCCATACAAATCAGACCATTGATCTTTCATGTTCACTGACCTGCCCCTAACTGGCTAATACCTGATCCCTGAGATGGAAGTGAAGAAAAACCCATCATGCATTGGTCTAATCGTTTATTTATGTGCATATGAAAAAAAGCTTCATTCCTGCAATAATCAGATGACAAAGCTCATGCTTCAGGGTGATTACCCTTAGAGGTGAACCTACGCAAGTTGTTAATAAAATTGTCCAGACCTTTTAAAATTTAGATAAATTATTTAACTCTTCGCTCCTTTGATGGTGCGATGTTAAGTAAACATATTTTTAAAAATTAATATTAAGTTTTGTTAAGACTTAAATAGCTAATTTTGCAATTGTTTCAACAACAAAATAGTAAAGAGTTGAAGAGCATAGTGATTAAAAATATGCTGTTCCTTTTTTCTAAAAAGTTGTAACTGCTAGGACTCCTGCTTCATTTTCTAATGACTCACCTTTAGTGTTTCCACAATTATATTTAGGTTCCTGTGTAAGTATGTATTACATCTTTGCTAGTAGGTACCTAATGTTCAGTCTGTTTGCACAAGTAGTCCATTTTTTTCAATAAAAAATTTCCACTCCCAACAGCAAGAAATTGATGAGTTTCTGTTTAAAAAATAAGTGTCAATTACTTTTACTTGTCACTTACAACATGATCTCAAAGTGATACTTAGGTTGTCTTTGCATTGTTTACATTAAAAAAAAAAGTTAGTATGTTGATGTGACAGCATATTTGCTCTGTAGAGTTTGTTGGTATACCTGTGCTGCTTATTCAATTTACAGCACCGTCAATCTAGCCCTAAGTTTGATTGAGCCGTCGTTTGTAAATCTCATCAATTATAGGCAAGAGATTTGGGAATGGAAGGAGAGTATATTTTACTGGATTTATGCATCTTTAACCTTGGATTAACCTGATCTTCCTTATATTGGTTTTTTGTTTCACATCACTGTTCAAACGAGTTCAAATTTTTTGGGCAGTCAGGCTGTGGGCAGGCATTGGGTTTCACTTAGTCCTTATTTTTTGAAGAACTGTTACAGCAGTGGTTCTCAAACTTTTTTTTTTTTTGTGTGGACCACTTGATTGCTGAGGGTCTCAGCAGACCACTTTAATGATCTTTCCAATGATTGTTTGTATTGTTAGCTATCGTAAAGCACTTTGGATCTTTAATGATCTTTAATGATTGTTTGTATTGTTAGCTATCGTAAAGCACTTTGGATAAAAGCATTATATAAAAAAAGAATAATTAACTTTTTTTTGTTCTACAAATAAAAGCACACAACTCATATATTTTAATATCAGTAGTCTTACCTTTCTAATGTGATGGATGTGCCCTCTCTCCCCCTGCTGTGGCAGCCCCCAAGCTGGGGCTGAGAAGGAGGAGGGGTGTCTCTCCCCTGCCACACCAGCCACAGAGCTGAGGCTGGGAAGGAGGGCCATCTCTCCCCAGCAGCCGCAGCCCTGGAGCTTGTGAAAGTCACCTCTTTCTCTGGCTGCCGCAGCCCTGCACATCCCAAATTTCCCCCACCCACTCTTCTCACCCCACTACCCCATCCCACCTACCCCCAGTTTCCCCCAAGGCCACCATCTCACCTTATATGTGCGTTTTCTCCAGAGTCCAGGCACCTAATTAGTGGAGCCACGCCTGCCTTCATTCTCTTGTGTGAGTCAGCCCAGGCGCACACCTTGGAACTATCCATGGACCACCTGAATGGAGCTCACTGGTCCGTGGACCACAGTTTGAGAACCTCTGTGTTAGAGAATCAGAGTATAGAATTGAACTGCATTCTTAACCATTATATTATTGTTTAAGTGATTCTGCCTCCTACTGTCTTTTAAAGCTGTGCTGTCCTGTTCTTTTGATCCCATTGATTCTGCACTAGTTTGCTATATTTTGTTTCAGTCATGATAATTTTGTGGCATGTGAGACCATCATTTATTTTTAAGTTAGGAAGAAGTATTATTAAGGGGAAAAGGGTAATGACATTTGGATAATGGTGAACTGGAAACAAAAGTCCTCCATTGTGAGAAATGATGGTAAGGATAAGAGAGAGATTGTATAGACAAAGTGGAAGCTTGAACTGAAATTTAAAAGTAAAATTGATGATAATTTCTAGCTACAGAATAGTATCCGTCAATACTACATTGCAAAGAGAACTTCTCTGGTATAATCATTAGATGTTTCTTTTACTCTAGGTTCTGTGCATATTAAGGAACACATTATAGTAAAATGTACCTTTAAAACAGTACTAGTTAAATTGTTTCAGGATGTTAATTCGATTATCAAACACACAAGTTTAAAAATATTTAAAAACTCTGTTTTTTTTTTTGTTTGTTTCAGTTGATGCAATGAAGAGAGTGGAAGAGATCAAACAAAAACGCCAAGCTAAATTTATCATGAACAGGTGAGAAGGATTTGCAGTAGCACTTAAGAAATCCCAATCAGGTTCTGGGTTGCATCCTGCTGTACAGGCATGTGGCAAAGAGATGGCCCTTGCTCCATGGAGATGATGCTCACAAATTTTAAATGGCTGTTTGCTCCTGACACACGAACAGTAGTGCAAGTATTATTAATGTATTATGTGTAGCACCATAGCACACAGGAGAGTCATGGACCATTATGCTAGGCGTTGCAGTAACACAACAAAACAGTCCCTGCCCCAAGGAGTTTACAAGCTGTTTAAGACAATAGACAGCAGATGGAAACAGACTGGGAAGTACAAGAAAATAATAAGACAATATTGGTCAGCATGGTAACACATTAGGAAGCTTGAGAAATGAGTCTACATAATGCTGACTGTTCAAGGGAAAGGAGATCTTGCCAAACATTAGGAGCTGTATTCTGGTATTTGGAGGAAGGTGGGGGAAGACTTGTACGTAATTTGAGGTTTCCAAAATCTGAATAAACTTCTCATAGTTTGAAACTTTCTCTGTCATCCCATTGCATCAGTATTTATTGGATTCTATTTTAGTTGTAACTACCACTATAATTCCCTAGTGGACTCAGAGAGATGTGAAATTTCACTAAGATTTAATACACCTGATTAAGGCTACGATTTAGTCATGGGTATTTGTAGTAAAAGTCATGGCAATAAACAAAAACAAAAATTCACATCCTGTGACCTGTGCATGACTTGTACTATATACCACTAACTAAATCTTAGCGGAGGAGAGGGCCACTGCTCTGGGAGGCTGGAGGGGGGCTACTGCTCTGGGGGTGGGCCAATGGCACCAGCTGCCAAGGGCCACTGAGTAGTGGCTGCGCCTGCTGCCCCCAAGGCCGCCCACCCGCCACGGCTCCCGCAGCCCCCAGGACTGCTGCTCAGTGGCTGGTGTGGCTGTCCCTGGGGCCACCTGAGCAGCTGCTTGGGCGGCCCTGGGATCAGCCACACCAGCCACTGCAGAAGTCACGGAGGTCAGGGAAAGTCACGGAATCCGTGACTTCCGCAAATTCCGTGACAGATACCGAGCCCTACACATAATGTATATAAATTTATTTAAAAAAAAAAAGTTAAGCTTTAGTATATAATCTCACAAATAATAATCCCCCTTATTTTTCTCAGACTAAAGAAGAGCAAAGAGCTGCAGAAGGCACAAGACATCAAAGAAGTCAAGCAAAACATACACCTTGTTCGGGCTCCACATGCAGGTAAGAACTGGATTTATTGAATTCTTGGTTGGATAGTTCATGTATAATTATTTTGAGCAACATCCATCATTTAATGAGCCAGATATAATCCCCTTCTTTCTCCTTCCCCCACAAGACCAACCTCCCCCATCTGTCCTTCACCCATGGCAGGCAGAATTCCATCAGTGTCTGTTACCTATTCAGATTCTACAGTATCAAAATAATCAGCTGACCTCGTTATGTGTCTGGTCTCCATCATTTTAAATTCAGTCGTTGGCACACATTGAATTATACTGTAGTTACTACAGCTGTACAATGTCAGACTTCTTGAAATGTTGGACTCAATAGCAAATAATCCCGTCTGAAAAAGTGACATTTTATAATTCAGTTGTTTGCAGTGTTGTTGCCATGTTGGTCCCAGGACATGAGACACACAAGGTGGGTGAGGTATTATCTTTTATTGAACCTCACTCATCTTGTGTCTTTCATTCTATAATTGAGTGTTTGTAACATGACGTCTCAAATGCAAATGTTTATTAAACTTAATATGTTACAGCTAATTAACAACCTATTTTTGAATTGTCTAGTTAATATTAATCAAAATGTATCTGAAGAATGCACAGATAAGAATTTATATTCTCCATTACTGAGCAAAATTTACATTTTTCTTGGTTCCATTTGAGGTTACAGCTGGAAAAATCTGTTCCTCCCAACTGGTTTTCTGCTGGTCCAAAATTCTTTACTACCAATACTAGGTTATGAATTAAAAAGTATTGGTAAAATAGATTGTGTAGACATTGTCTTATTTATGAAATTTGTTTTATTCTTAAATACGTTCTTTATAGGATATGTTTTCAAATGATCTCCATCTTTTGCATGTATTTAGGCACACAACTACCCTTATGCAAAATGGAGATCAGCTGAAAATTTGTCTATTAATGCCTTGAAAAAATTATTAGTAAATTGATCTTGGTGGATGTTGATTTGATATATTATTATATTTTAAATTTCCTTATTTTATATGGTTATGTTAATATAGTCCATTACAGCAAATTGTCTATAATATTGTAGATCTCTGATGTGTGGTGCTAACAGTGGGCAGTGTAAAAAAGCGGTGTGCTTTTGCCTATGTTTCATTCCGCTTTGATCCTCCCCTCTGTTTCCTTTTTCCTGGGACGGTTCTTCTAAATCTGGAGAAGGGAGCAGGAGCCTCTCAGTTTTGCTCCCTTTACCAAAGGAGTGGTTCATGCTACTGCATGAAGTTCTGATTGATACTGCCAACTGGCAAAAGTCCATAGTACTAGATGAGGCGAATCATCAGTGTATTATGCAAAAGTGAAGCTGATTTTAGTTGTTGCATTAAAGTAATGACAGCTCTGCTTTTTGTTAAAACCTCTTTGTCAGTGTGGCTAGCTGATAATAAAGGTCATAACAAATATGTGTTAACTTGATTGCTGTAATTGGAGAATTCTCTCGATGACAATTTTTGTTAAATAAAAGTATGTTCAGTTAAAATGTGTGATTTTTCTTTTCTTTTGAAGGCAAAGCAAAACGGCTGGAGGAGAAAATGGTACAGAAATTGCAAGAGGCTGTAGCTATGGAAGAAGAGTCCTAAAAACCTTGTCCTTTTTTTCCTTCTATTTTTACCTCCTCAACTTACTTAGTGTTTTTGACTCTCCTCTTCAGAGTTCTGACTTGTGCATTATTGATTCATTTGACATTTGTTCATTGAAATGAAAGGTGATTAAACACACCCTAGATGCACATCTTTCTTTTCTGTGTTCTGTTGTGTGTGAAGCACCAGACATTGTGTTTGATTATATCTTTTAAGGGAAGGTACTCTCAGTTCTTTATTGGGAGAAAAATACACTTTACTGAGCAAAAGTTATTTTGCAAGTCACCCAGTACTGTTTGTAATTATAAGAATGAGGTAATTGGCATGAAATGGCTGTCCTACAGATAATGCTTTTGGACAATACTTTTTGTAATTCTGTAATTATACAAAACCTTATTATCAGTGATGCATAACATAAAGCCTTTCATTTGAGATAATATATACCTCTTTATTGTCCAGGGAGGGACAGCGTAATTACCTTTTTATCTAGCTAATAATTCAAGGTATAATTGGCTTCAGTGGCAGGTTTCCTCAGTAGACTTTGGTCCAAGGCTTTTCTAATTTGGTATGCCGTACCCCTCCAGTGGTGGGTAAATTGCACCTTTGCACCTACAAGGGATGGCAGAATCACATTTTGTCTATATTTACTGCAGTGGAGCATTAGCTTTTTACTATATCCCACTAGGGGGAAATAGACTGCTTAAAATGTAACAACGGAAAGTGTTTTTGTGTGTTTTTTCCTTCCATGTTTAAAAGAACTCTTCTTGATTTAGCATAGTCTATTAGAGCAACTAACACCGATGCAAGTTTTACTATTGTTTGGAGAAGGCTGCCGATAGAATGGTGGCTTCCAGTTTGGAGACTGGAACCATCACCTGTATAACCACTGGAACTTGAATCTGTGCCACAAAACCAGGCTAGTTCAAACATGCAATAAATCAAACTTTTTACCATGTATAATGTAACTTAACGCTTTTGTAATTATGTTGACAGAAAAGTTGCTTTAAAGTTTAGGTATGTTGGATATTCATAGTAGTATTTTCTTCATCCAAAGTGTTATCAGTGTTGCACTCAGATAAATAACTTTCAATGGACAACTGTTTACCTACACCATGATTAGGGAAGCCTTTCAAAAACACTTTAAGTATTATTTACTTCCTTGTCACTGCTAATTACACTGAAAAATCATAATTTGCAGTTTCATTCCTGATATGAATAGGAGGTAAATTCAATTGGAAAACTACCTTATTTCAAAAATGTATATACCTGTATGCTGTTTGTTTTAAATTAAAATAGAATTACAGTTTGTACGTTCAGAAAGAGACTGTGGGGAATACTGATGTGCCTGGATTCAAAAATGTAGATCCACTTGAATTAAATGTCAATTTAGAGTATTCTAAACGCTAACACACTGCTGTTAAAACATATTTAAAATTATATAAATAACAATTACAGGCGTTTAGGACATGAAGGTAAAGTTTAATTGTAAGTTCTGCTAAGTGTGATACATAGTGGCCACATAAACCTAATGATCAGTGTTTGGCTGACTGATATGAATTGTATTTGCTGTGTAAGTGCTGATTTTTAATACTGTCTCAAAATCATTTGCCAGATTAGCCAGGAAATGTATGCTGATAGGGTGAAATCAGTTAGATGCTAAAATACACTCCCGAATGAAGATGAGTGCTCAGACTCCACCAAGGCAGAGAATATTTTCTCTTTGAAAGGTACAAGTGTGTCCATTTTTGAGCATTGTGCACAGGCAAGTTAAGTATCCCTTTATATGTGTTTAGATCTTTAAAATGCTGCATTTCTGATATCTTTGCCCTATATCAAATAAGAAATTAAGCAGCTTGTGTATGTTCAGGGCAACAAAACAGTGAACATAATCAAATACGTTAAAATAAAATTGTAAGCTGTAATTTGATGCCTGATCTAAAGTATATACTAATAAAGGGATTCCAGTTGCACAAAAATACACTGACCCTGGACTCACCTTTTTGGGAATTCTTACAGAAACCTGCAGGAAAAGACTGAGAAAACTGGGTGCTATTGTTTTGAGAGAAAAAGTTCTGCTTTATGAGGTTTTTATTCACTCTGGTTTTACCAAAAAGGTTGTAAATAAGACTAGGCCTTGCTAAAGCTATTGTCATTTTTCTCTTAGAAAATTTGCTTTTGTGACTGAATCAGGAGAAAGGTAATTTGTTTTAATACTGGGCTGAAGATGATGGAATTGCTTCCCAAGATGACAGGTACTGCAAGGACTCTGGCTGCAGTCACTGCAAGAGCCTCAAGGGCTCTGGTAAGTCCTAGTTATAAACAAGAAAAGGATTTAAACCCTATCTTGTCTGGTACAGCAACACTTAAAGCAGAGATTCATTTTATTAGTTGGATTACAGATCTGTGACTATTTCTGTACTGTTTTTAAAAAGGAAATTCTGATTCTCTTTAGATACACAAACAAAGCTAGTTTTCTGTGGGCCAGACTTTAGTTTTTCAATTTGATATCTGCCATAACAATGAACTTGCACTAGAAAAAATTGTTAATGGAAAAAGGACATCACAGGTTAGATGTAATACTTCAGTTATTGTAACACTGTAGAGCTTAATTTTATGGAGCATTTCTATTCAGAGTGCATCAGGCCATATTGGCGACTTGCAAGTTGGACCTAATTCATGATAGGTGATGGATAGTGTGGAGTTTTTTCAGGGTGCACTTAAGCTCAGATTTTGCTTCCTTCTTGTACAGGTATAAAGAACATCTGAAAATGGAACTAGTGTAGTTTTGTGCTGGGAGTGAAGGGGAGGTGCTAGGAGCCCCTGCTGTTGCACAGGGATTCCCAATATAGCAGTGTGCAGCAGCAGTTTAGGGGCAGTCCAACCTTATATGTGGTGCATTAGGGCAGAGGATTTTTTTTAGACTTTAGATTCTGCTTTAGCTCTGTGCATTGGGAAAGTTGATTCTCCCACCCCCTTCTCACTTTGCCTGAGATGCTTGAGAACAAGTTTGGTACCTTATTGAATAAAATTTGAGATTCCAAAAGGATACATTTCTAAAAGCCTCCTCTCTTTCTCCTCCCCCCCATCCTAAACTTAAAAGGATTCATGAAAGAAAGCTATTAAAGAACCTTGGCTTCAAACTCCAGATATCTGAACATACTGGTGTAAATTCATTAAATAATGGTATTGCCAGGGATCTGTAGGCATATACAGCATGTGTATTCGGAAATAGCTCACACAGCTTGCAGGGTAGAGCCTGCTTTAATGAGAGAATATAAGGTAGAACACTGGGCTCAATCTTTTTTTAAGTGCTCATGGGTAAGGCTACATTTTAATCACGGGCATTTGTAGTAAAAGTCATGGACAGGTCATGGGCAGTAAACAAAAATTCACGGCCTGTGATCTGTCCGTGACTTGTACTATATACCCCTGATTAAATTGGGGGAGGGGGCCTCCTGGGGGTGCCACGGGTGCTTGTGGGGAGCGGCCCGGGGTGTGTGCTGTGGTTGCTGGTGGGGGGCAGCCTGGTGGTGCTGCACCTCTGTGACCATCTCGCAGCCTTGCTCATGGGTCTCAGTGTCCATGATTATTTCCCACATCTCATTTATTGCCTTGTGCAATATAGCACCTGTTTTACCAATTTTAAATAATTAACCCATATTTTTTCATCCATGTTAAACCAACAATCAAATTCTCTCTTGGAATTTAGGTACTGGTTTGCTCAAAGTACATCATCAATCAGAGTTATATTCCTGGAAGGATGATTGCCTCCAAAATACAGTGATAGATGATTAAATCATATTTGTATGTATGGCCAATTTCTTATGCAAAGATTCTTAAAAGCATATATTTTAAAATAAAACATATGCTTTAATATTAAACTCCATCTGTGCAAGAATTTTTCTCTTGAGAGCTTGACTATTAAAAATTCACTTTTTTACCCAATAAACACTAACTCACTGAAGTAGATTTACAGCTCAAGCTATGCCTAATGCTACTATATAGAATGAAAGAAGAAAGGGTTTCAAAATGATTCATACATAGGAATAAATTAATTGTTCTGGTAATATTACAGAGCTAGTTCCTGACTGCAGTGTTGTATGATACCAGTTGTAATAGCAAAATTATATTTAATTTTTTGCACGTTCTTATGGTTTACAAATAAAGGGCCAAGTATTTAAATGGACACATGCAAAAATAGTGCACATGCACTTTTGCATGTTCCAATTTAGACACACAAATAGCCTAATTTGTGCTTATAAATCAGTTTGTGCATTGTAAGGGCAAATCTGGTATCTGCCAGAGGGAATGCATTTTGTGCACACCCTTTTGAATATTTGTTCCTAAAAGGATTAAATTAAGCAATGAGTAGCATTTACCCTGGGATTGGGAGTCATGAATTCTTGGATTCTAATTCTATCACTAATTTCACTATTGAAATGGGCAAAATTACTTTTTCCTCTCTGCCTCAGTTTCCCCATCTCTGAAATCTGTGTACTTTTTGTGCCATTTATCACCATAATACGAGTGTCTCATAATCATTAATGAAGTGGGATGTTTCCTTATTTCACAATCATGTGAGAATTGTTTGTATAGAGCCTTGAGGATGTAAAGTCTAAATGCTAATTTTCATTCTCTTCAAAATTAAGTATCAAATGGAGTAAAATATTAGTTGTATAAGGCAGGTGCTATTCAAGAACAATCTCAGCTTATTTCTGCAGTGTTCACCCTACAATTACTTGTTTTAAATTAGCTGTTTTGTATATTAAATTGTATAATATATGTTCATAGTTTTATTGTCCATTTATCTACAAATGAGACTAGGTACCTGTGGGCATTTTAAACTGAGGCAATTGGAAGAGTTCATACTTGTGTGTTTTTGTGCAATAGTTTTCATTCATGATTGTTAAGATCTTCTATAATTGTCTGTCTAAAGGAGTCGTGGGTCAGTGAAGATCCAAAATGGGAGTCGAGATGCGGGTGCTATTCCTGATTCTGCCTTTCTTTTGCTTTATGTAACCTTGTGCAAGTCACTTAACTTCTGTGCCTCAGTATCCCCATCTGTAAAATGGGGGTAACTATATCCACCATTATAAAGTGCTCTTGAAATATACAAATGAAAAGTGCTACTCTGAGTTGTTGTAGAACTAGCCTGTCCTGTAGCAGTTTCACCTAACACACTTCTGACTTTCAGAAATTTGACAGTATTGCACTGCCTTTCATTTACAGATTGAAAGCCTTTTTATTAATAGCTTGTCTACTTGGTTGGGAAATGCACTCACATTAACTGATGTGTAGACCCTGCTAGTGTGCACTAAAGTAGTACTATCTCAACTCTACGTTAAGACTCTCCAGCAGAGTCTACACAGACCTATTAATGTACAACACATGCGTGTTCTTCAGAAATCACACTCCCGTACAGTTATGTTCCTGAAAAATGCTACTTTAAGCGAAATGATGTTAAGCGAATCCAATTTCCCCATAAGAATTAATGTAAATGGGGCGGGGGTTAAGTTCCAGGGAAATATTTTTCACCAGACAAAAAACTAGATAAATATAGATATATAGATATATATATACACACACACACACACACACACTAATTTTTAAACACAATTTAATACTGTACACAGCAATGTTGATTGTGAAGCTTGGTTGAGGTGATGAAGTCAGAGGGTGGGATATTTCCCAGGGAATGCCTTGCTGCTAAATGATGAACTAGCATTCGGCTGAGCCCTCAAGGGTTAACACATTGTTAATGTAGCCTCACACTCTATAAGGCAGCATGGATGGAGGGAGGAGACACAGCGTGGCAGAGAGACACACACACCGTGTGTGCGTGTGTGAGAGAGACGTGTTGCACCTTTAAGTGTGCTGACCCCATTCTAAGTACGCTGACTTTTTAAGTGGATCAGCAAGTTGAGACAGCTGCTGAGGTAAAGGAGTGGGGGGAGGGGACACCCTGATATTAGCACCCCTCTTCGCGCTCCCCCTGCACAGCAAGCAAGAGGCTCCCGGGAGTAGCTTCAAGGCAGAGGGCACAAGTAGCACATGGCAATGGGGGGAGGGACAGCTGAACTGCCCAGCAATTGATAGCCTGCTGGGTGGCTGCCGCACAGGAAACTTAGGGGAGCTGATGGGGGGGCTGCTAATCCACCCTGGTTCCAAGCCCCCACCACTAGCTCCAACAGGCTGCTCTTCCTGCAAGCAGTGCACAAAGCAAGCGGCTGCCAAACAACGTTGTAAGGGAGCATTGTGCAACCTTAAACAAATGTTCTCTAATTGATCAGCAACGAAACAACGTTAACCGGGAGGATGTTAAGTGAGGAGTTACTGTATTGGACAGGAAGTGAATAATATTCTATCCAATTAAACCTATAAGAGCAATTTTGCGTAGGTAGAAAGTAGTTACTGCAGTTAGAACTTGTCCAAAGTAGCATGCTTAGCCCCCCACTGGTAATGGCCTCAGGCTCTGTCGTCCAAAACACAGCACCTCAGTTAGAACTGAGTATTTAAACAACATACCAGTTGGCCAGTTCTGGCACCTACACAGACACACGTAAAGGTGCAATAAATAAGCCATAAGAGACTGGCAGAAATTCTCCTGATGAAGGAGCCCTATGCTGCCTATTGTAAATTTGCCTAGTGCCCAGGGGAGGAGGAGTTCAGACACTACATTATTTTTTGTTTTTTGAGGGAAATATGAAAATTTGTACAGAAAAAATTTAGTGATTTTTTTTGTTTCAGAAATATTTCCAAATCAGCTGTTGCTGTAAATTAGAGACATTCCAAGGATATATTATTTATCCGAGATAATTAAGGGGCTGTTTTGACCCTCTCAGTAGGCTGGAGTGTAAGTGGTATAAAGCCACCTTTTGCCACCACTTCCTCTAGGCCAGCGGTTCTCAAACTTTAGCAACCTGAGGACCCCCATTTTGATTTAAAAATTTTCAGGGACCCCCCCCAGCCTCCCCACTCAGCCCTTGCCCTGCCCCTACCCTGCTCCTTCTCTGAGGCCCTGCCTCCCGCTCACTTCATCCTCCCTCTCTGTCACTCCCTCTCTCCCCACCCTCACTCACTTTCACCTGGCAGGGGGTTGGGGTGCAGGAGGGGCTGTGGGCTCTGGGAAGGAGTTTGGGTGTGGGCTCTGGGCTGGGGCAGTGCATGGAGACCCCCTTCCCCCCCACCCCAGGGCTGTAGGGAAGTGACCGCCGCTTCCAGGAGCGGCGGGGAGCCAGGACAGGTAAGCCGGTTGCCCAGCGTGCTGGAGGCATGCCTAGGGGAGCGGGGGGAGTTGAGGGAGGGGCAGGAGTTTCTCAGTGAGGCCTGCGGACCCCCTGGGGGACCTCCAGGTGGTCCGCGGACCCCAGTTTGAGAAACGCTCTAGGCTACCTCTTCTGTGCCATGTCTCCGACACAGCACAGAATCTGGCCCTAGGTTTTAAATTCCATACTGAATATGAGGAAAGGATTCTATTTAATGAGTGGCACATCTTTCTTCTACATATATATATTTTAAGCTCTCCAATCTATGTTACTGACCTTGCTTATATTGAGATCTAATATGAACACTGCATAAGGTGCTAGGAGTTAAGTGTGATACAAGTCGGATATTATTGCCAGTTGGTTAAATATTATACAATGGAAAAATCTATTATGCATGAACAGCAGATTATGCATAATTTCAGTATGCAGTTCATCTTGCTAGTTGTTTACAAGAGTCTAACAAACTATTGCACTCTTAATTTGTTTATCTTGTACAGTACATGGATGGGTGCATCTATCTTCCAAACAAAGTATAGTAGAATGAACAGGAGAAATGTTTAAGTAACTTTAGGAAATATTTTTCTAAGTTTCAGTCATCAAACTTTATTTTTACCAAACAAAATAAACATGGATCTGCCTATTTTCTCCAGACTTCTTGTGCAGAAAACGAAAATAGGGATTTTAATAACAAAGGGGTGCACATATGTAACATAGTTTTATTTACACTTCTCTTAAAAAAAAAACAAAAACCTGCCATGGTTATAAAATAGCTTTAAATCAAAAACAACTGGCTGTTTTCAGATGAAGATTGCCTATTGACACCACTGATCAGTAACCTTCCCATCACTTAATGTACTGTGTAGGTAAAAGCAAATTTCAGGGTTCTGTTGTTTTGACATTTGTAATGTGCATAGTACTGGAGAGGTCTAATGATTTTATCGGTAGTGAATCTGTAAACTTAGTATTTCAACATGCTTTTTCAGTTTCTCATTCGTTTTTCATATTAGTGATATAATCGTGGGGAGGGGAACTGCAAATAGTAATCCTCTGAATTGGGACATCTTCCAAAGAAATGATTTAACCCTAACAGAAGTTAATGGCAGCGCTATTAATAGGGCAGGTAGTAGCCCTTAATGGGGATTAGTGGTATTGTGGTCTATAAACCCTTCTTATAATTTTTCTGTTCATTCGTAATAAAGGAGGAAGTGAAAGTTGTTCACTTCTAACAGATGGCCGGTATAAATTATTTTGCTCCTAATTGTGCTGATTTGGTCTTTCCCCACCTACAACCCAGGATGTTCTACTGCATCAGACACCTTCCCCAGTGTCCCTGTCCGTGTCCCTGTGGATAAAGTGGCTCATTCCCTACGTGTGCCTTATCATTAATTATTTGTATTACCTTTGTGCCTCCAGTAACATAGAGGCTGGAGCAGCACATTCAGGCAGAAGAATTTCTATTGAATTATTGAATGGTGGTTAATGGGGATGAAAGCCCATACATCTGATGTGCTGATTAAATGGATTCTATTGTGTATGTTCTTGTTAAATTTTAAATTACTTGGTATAAATTCTTAGACACTGTTCAATGTAATCATGGTCATTTATTTATGGAACTCTGTAGTATACCTTGAAAAGCTCTACTGCTGCCGTTTTGTGGTGTTTTTCACCCTACTCTTTTTGGTTTGTGCATGAAAAGGTGGTTTCCGTAAATCAGTAATTCTCATACTCTGGTCTGTGGAGCAACTTCTGTCACCATTGGGAAGGACTCATTGGTCTCTAAGCAGTGATACTTGCTTCAAAAGTTAAGGTTAAAAGAATTCAGGGTTTTATTTTGGTCCAACTTTATTTGATTTTGAAAAAAGCTCTTCTGTTCTCTCTCTCTCTTTGGGTACGTCTACACTACACGATTAATTCGAATTTAGCTAATTCGAATTTGGTAAACCGGTTGTATTAATTCGATTGTATGCGGCCACACTAAGCACACTAATTCGGTTGTGTGCGTCCATGTACTGGGGCTAGCGTCGATTTCTGGAGCGTTGCACTGTGGGTAGCTATCCCATAGCTATCCCATAGTTCCCGGAGTCTCCCCTGCCCATTGGAATTCTGGGTTGAGATCCCAGTGCCTGATGGGACCAAAACATTGTCGCAGGTGGTTCTGGGTACAGCCTCACCCCTCCCTCCCTCCCCCCCTCCCTGCATGAAAGCAACGGACGGCAGACAACCATTTCGCGCCTTTTTTCCTGGCTGAACGCAGCAGACTCCATACCACGGCAAGCATGGAGCCCGCTCAGCTCAAGAAAGCAGTCATGAACATTGTAAATACCTCGCGCCTTATCGTACAGTTTATGCTGAACAAGAACCTTGAAAACCAGGCACAGAGGAGCAGGCTACAGCAGCGCGGCGACGAGAGTGATGAGGACATGGACATGGAATTCTATCGAGCCGCGGGACCCGGTGCTTTGGAGATCATGCTGTTAATGGGGCAGGTTATAGGCATGGAACGCCGATTCTGGGCCCGGGAAACAAGCACAGACTGGTGGGACCGCATAGTGTTGCAGGTGTGGGACGATTCCCAGTGGCTGCGGAACTTTCGCATGCGTAAGGGCACTTTCATGGAACTTTGTGACTTGCTTTCCCCTGCCCTGAAGCGCCAGAATACCAGGATGAGAGCAGCCCTCACAGTTGAGAAGCGAGTGGCAATAGCCCTGTGGAAGCTTGCAACGCCAGACAGCTACCGGTCAGTGGGGAATCAATTTGGAGTGGGCAAATCTACTGTGGGGGCTGCTGTGATACAAGTAGCCAAAGCAATCACTGAGGTGCTGCTACACAAGCTAGTGACTCTGGGGGATGTGCAGGTCATAGTGGATGGCTTTGCTGCAATGGGATTCCCTAACTGTGGTGGGGCGATAGATGGAACCCACATCCCTATCTTGGCACCGGAGCACCAGGGTACCCAGTACGTAAACCGCAAGGGGTACTTTTCAATGGTGCTGCAAGCACTGGTGGATCACAAGGGACGTTTTACCGACATCAACGTGGGCTGGCCGGGAAGGGTTCATGATGCACGCGTCTTCAGGAACACTAATCTGTTTAAACGGCTGCAGCAAGGGACTTACTTCCCGGACCAGAAAATAACCGTTGGTGATGTTGAAATGCCTATCGTTATCCTTGGGGACCCAGCCTACCCCTTAATGCCATGGCTCATGAAGCCATACACAGGCAGCCTGGACAGGAGTCAGGAGCTGTTTAACTACAGGCTGAGCAAGTGCAGAATGGTGGTAGAATGTGCATTTGGCCGTTTAAAGGCGCGCTGGCGCAGCTTACTAACTCGCTCTGACCTCAGCCAAAGAAATCTCCCCATTGTTATTTCTGCTTGCTGTGTGCTCCACAATCTCTGTGAAAGTAAGGGGGAGACCTTTATGTCCGGGTGGGAGGCTGAGGCAAATCGCCTGGCTGCTGATTACGCGCAGCCAGACACCAGGGCGATTAGAAGAACACACCAGGAAGCAGTGTGCATCAGAGAAGCTCTGAAAACCAGTTTCATGACTGGCCAGGCTACAGTGTGAAATTTCTGTTTGTTTCTCCCTTCATGAAAACCAGCCCCCTTCATTCTCATTCATTCTCTGTAAGCAACCCACCCTCCCCCCAGCTTTCTTTCAAAGGTAATAAAGTCACTATCGTTTAAAAATCATGTATTCTTTATTAAGTGATTATGAACATAGGGAGAGAACCAAGAAGGTAATGTGGGTGAGGTTTGGGAGGAGGATAAGAGGGAAGTATAAGGCCACTGATCAAATTCAATATATTGACAGCCTTTTGGTTGGGCTCTCCCCTGGGGTGGAGTGACAGGGTGCACGCAGCATCCCCCCCCGCGTTCTTACACGTCTGGGTGAGGAGGATATGGAACATGGTGAGGGGGGAGGTAGGTTATACAGCGGCTGCAGCGGCAGTCTGACATCCTGTTCCCGTTCCTGAAGCTCCACCAGACGCCGGAGCATGTCCGTTTGCTCACGCAGCAGCCCCAGCGTTGCAGCCTGCCACCTCTCATCTCGAGCATCCCTCAAGACCTCACGGTCACTGGCATCTTTCCTAAATTTAGATACAGTGTCCTTCCACTCATCCAAATGAGCTCTTTGATTGTGGGTGGATTTCATTATTTCTTTGAACATGTCTTCTCGCGTCATCTTTCTACGACGCCTTATCTGAGATAGCCTTCTGGACGCAGGAGGGAGGCTTGAGACATTTGCAGCTGCTAGAGGGAGGGTTGAAAAAAAGTAGAGAAGTTTTTAAAATGATACATTTTACAGAACAATGCTTGTACTCTTTCATGAAAGCACATGTGATTTCAGTACAAGGTCGCATTTTCCATCTTAATATTGAGTGCCTGTGGCTTTGGTGTTAGAGATCACAGACGCAGGTCCGGGCAACAGAATTCTGCTTGCATTCAGCCATGGTAAGCCATTGTCTTTCAGCTTCTGCGCCCTCCTTTCCCACATACCAAGCAAAGCCTGTTGACTGCTGAGGTTTTCCTGTTAACCTTCAGCAGCAGAAACCAAACTAAGCCCCCTCGCCCCTGCTAAAAGCTAACTGCAGGGAAGGATTTCTTATCAGCCACAGGCAAACAGCCGACCGCGTGGCTAGTAACAGGGAATCCCTGCTGAAACCAAACTCACCCCCCCACCCACCCCTGCTAAAAGCTAACTGCAGGGAAGGATTTCTTATCAGCCACAGGCAAACAGCACAGTAGGAACGGCCACCTCTGTCCCCTTAATTAAGTTCCCGTATTTCAAGCAGGTTACCATGAGCGATATCACTCTCCTGAGGATTACACAGCGAGATAAAGAACGGATGTTGCTTGAATGCCAGCAAACACCGGGACCATACGCTGCCAGGCTTTGTCAGGCAATGATACCAGATTACTTGCTGCAAGCATGGCGTGGACAAGTGTCCTACCATGGAGGACGGAATAAAGCGGCACTGCCCAGAAACCTTGTGGCAAGGCTTTTGGAGTACCTGCAGGAGAGCTTCATGGAAATGTCCCTGGAGGATTTCCGCTCCATCCCCAGACACGTTAACAGACTTTTCCAGTAGCTGTACTGGCTGCGAATGCATCCCAAGTCCTCAGGGCAAAATAATCATTAAAAAACCTTGCTTTTGAACTATGTTTTATATTTTAAAAGGTAAACTCACCTGAGGTCCCTTCCATGGGGTCATGGTCTTGGCTACTGGCTTGGGAGGCTTGGGAGGGTACTTCAGTCAGGCTGAGAAAAAGCTCCTGGCTGTTGGGGAGAACGGAGTGCTGGGTGCTATCTGCAAGATCCTGATCTTCCTCTTCCTCCTCCTCCTCCTCCTCTTCTCCACCCTCAGAATCCTCAGGTGTAGAGACTATCCCAGACCCGGTTTGCACGATCACAGGTGGGGTAGTGGTGGCGGCCCCCCCTAGAATTGCATTCAGCTCTGCGTAGAAGCGGCATGTCCGCGGCTCTGACCCGGAGCGACCGTTTGCCTCCTTTGTTTTTTGATAGGCTTGTCTGAGCTCCTTCACTTTCACGCGGCACTGATCTGAGTCCCTATTGTGGCCTCTCTCCATCATGCCCTTGGAGATTTTATCAAAAGTTTTGGCATTTCGTCTCTTTGAACGAAGTTCTGCTAGCACTGAATCCTCACCCCATACAGCGATCAGATCCAGTACCTCCCGTGTGGTCCATGCTGGTGCTCTTTTTCGATTATCAGCCTGCATGGTTACCTGTGCTGATGAGCTGAGGTATCTGGGGTCACCTGTGCTCTCCACGCTGAGCAAACAGGAAACAGGAAATGCAATTCAAATTTTCCTGGGTCTTTTCCTGTCTACCTGGCCAGTGCATGCGAGTTCAGATTGCTGTCCAGAGCGGTCAGTGGTGCACTGTGGGATAGCTCCTGGAGGCCAATAACATCGATTTGTGGCCACACTAACCCTAATTCGGATTAACAAAATCGATTTTGACGTTACTCCGTTCGTCGAGGTGGAGTTCAGAAATCGATTTAAAGGGCCCTTTAATTCGAATTAACAGGCTCCGTAGTGTGGACGGGTGAAGGGTTAATTCGGATTAACGCTGCTAAATCCGAATTAAAGTCCTAGTGTGGACCAGGCCTTTGTCAGGTGTGTTTCTTTGCCAGGTGTGTTGAGGGTGCAACTTTAGCAGAAATACAATTTACAGCCATCACCAAAATTGGAGGAGTAACAAAAAGGGAGACAGCACCAAAATGCAGAATGACTTGGAGAGATTAGTGGTGGAGACTGCAAGGAGACTTGGCATTAATAAATGTAAACTCCCACTCTTCCTTGAAGATTAAATAAATAGATGGATACATTACTGAGGGTCATAACCAAGCATGTGCACCTATCACATTAAAGTGAATTTGTTTTCAACTTTTCCCACTATATCTTCCCTAATATTATAACTTTATGTAATTAAGCACTTCATTCTCACAGAAAATATGAGGTTGAAGTTTAGTTGTCCACAGGAGGATCTGTATTTTAAAGTTGACCAGCGACTTTTTGTCTTTATAATATGTAAAGGTCTGAAAGTGTTGTTTTCTCTTTAGTCTTTTCTTCATAAATATCAGATGTTAAGACTGGCCCTCCCTGTTCTTGCTGGACCACTCATTGAGGATGTCATGTGTATGAGTTGGGGGATGGGGTGGAGTGAGAAGTCTTTAGCCATGGGAGCTTTAGTGAAGTGTTCTAGTCAGTAGGGCTTACCACAAGCAAACAAAACAAAGTGTTAAGCAGTTGGGATAAAAATCACTTTCCTCTCTGTCAGGTTTTCTTCCTTGGTCCTTGTGCTGTTGCCATGTAGTTGTCTGTGGAACCTTCTGGTGTTAGATAAGATCTGAATTCCTAGATGTAAAACAGACAACTTTTGTTTCTTTTAAAAAAAAAAAAAACCTTCCAGGTCTCCTTTTGTACATGATACAGGGAACAAATCTGGGTTTTATTTTCCTATAGAGTGATTACTACGCTATGAAAAAGTGTGAGAATTACTACTTCACATGTAATGGAATGGTGTGTTGAATTATTGTAGACTTTCTTTACAGGAAATCATTTTCTCATGCATGGTTATGTGAGAGCTGCATTTTCTAATACTGGAAAAAGGAAACATCTTTACTTAGAATTTTTCTGGCCAATTGTAATTCTATAAATTTGTTTTGAACTGAAGCTGTTATAATTAGTAAAGATTATTTTGGCAATAAAAATAAAAAATAAATTATATTATAAATTTAAAATTATTTAATAATTACTCAACACAAATAGTAAAAAGATTGTACAATACTTTTAACTTCAGACATATTCAGTATTTAAATAATTAAAACGCGTTCACGAGGTATCTGACACTACTCAGAAAGGGTACATTATTTCACCAGTGATCATGTATATTGCAGCAAATATTGCTAACTGGTTTCAGATAGTATTAATGCTGCAGTAATTGAATAATACAGCCTAGAACATGCAGTAAATCTCTGTGCATTTGTGAAATAAAGGAACCTAAACCAGTTAAATGTGTCGACATGGTCAGATGTGTCTAACAAGGCTGAAAAAGTAATATAAAGACAACCGATAATAGGTCCAACCCCGTAAGGGTTATTCCAAGCTCATCTGTTTGATTCCTCTTAATTACTACTGCAGTCTCAAAAAATTCAATCTCCTTCACCAGCCTAAATTTGTTATGGATTGTTCTGAAATGCAACTAAAATAGGCAGAAGGCAGAAATAAATCAACTACTGACATTTTTGTTTAAATCTGAGTTTACCCATTCTTTAAAGAATGTATTTTTTAAAAAAGGATAAAATACAAAGAGAAATATGTATGAACTTATTTTTCCTCAATACAAGTAGTAATTAGTCTGAAATAAAATTGAAAATATCATTCATCATGAATTCAAACTCCTTAAATCAAGGAGAACGGATGATTTATTGTTGGTTGCCAAATGCAGTAAAATTAGTTTATTTTAACCTTATATATTGAATGTGTCCTGACTAAAATCACGATTTGAACAAATAAGGAGGACTACTTAATGGAGAGTAATAAAACAATAGCTAGTGACTTGAGAAGGCAGGACGGAAGCTGAGTTTCAGGACCTTTTGTCCTTTAAAAAAATAAAATAAAATCTTGTTTAGACCTTGCCTCCTTATAGTCTATTTAGCTCATTAAAGTCTCCCTATGTTTTATTAAGCATCATTTGTTTAAATGTTCTCAGAGTACTCTTAAAGGTCAAGCAACAGTCATTTTATTACATTTAGAGGTAGCACACATTTATGTGGCAGTGGAGATGTGGATTGGTGGATATAGGAGGATATCAGATCCAGCTCTTAATTTCAGCGTGATTTATTTGTGAAATCACTGCTGAATAAGAAACAAACTGATGCACAAAAGTAGATGCGCGCTGTGTGTGTAGTTCTGAGCTTCCATGGTTTGTCTTTACAGTTATCACCTGGCATCTAGAATCAGTGCAGGATCTTTGTAGAGCTGACAAATACTCTTATTTACCGAGTCCTGTCATCTGCTCTTCTGGTGTAAACTAAGCTTGCAGACCTACAAAACTCCTCTTTGTCATCGCACTTAATGGTGGTTCTTTGGTAGGACATTTGTGAAGAATTTCTTCTAGTCTCTCTGCTTATTGGTCACAAAAAAAGTTGTGTCAAATTCCCACCCATGTCTAAAGAAGTTGGAGTTACAATCCCTCTGCTTATGTAAAATGTTCCCAAGGGCTTGCTCTTTAGAGGGACCCTTGTAGTAGGTAAGATGAGTCTGGTGGAAACTCCTCAAGTTAATTTTGTACAACAGACTGCTGCTTGTTCCAAGTATATATTTCCAGCCATAGATGCTTTTTAGATTGAATGTTTGGGGTCTTAAGAAGCAGACTTCTCAAGTCCCTTGAGAGAAAGCTCAACAATAGAGCTGTACAGACCATGCTGGGTCTAGTTCAGTCCACAAGGGGCTGACAAACCAACTCCTGCAGGCTTGCTTTCATGGTGGTCTGGTCTCTAGTTTGAATGTCAGCTACCAAGGCGAATTCCTACATGCCCCCATTTTTAATAATTTTTCTCCAACAAACCTAAGGAGCCAATACTTAGCTTAGATGTCAAGTGGAACTTGGTGGCCTGCTTTTCTTTTTCTGCTCCTTCCTCTTGCATCTGGGTGGATTTGTATCCATATGTGCGCTGGTGCCTGGCATTTGAGGTTTGTTGCAGATAGTTCACTCAGCATTATCTGGCATGCAGTACATGAGTACCCTCTGGACTATGGAGATTCAAACATCCTAATGTGATTCTCATTCACGCAAGACTATTGACTTTAAGAAGTCTATGGCAATAGAGGTAGTGACTGTCACTGGGCCAGGGCCAGATTAGAGCAATCTTAGGGCATTAAGCACAGACCAGCATGGCCGTGCTGCTGCTTGAGGTGTTAGTCACTGAGGGTCCATGCTGTCTTGTGGGGAATCCACTGCTGCTCTGTTTGGTTTGGCTGGTACTTTGCATTCTCCCTGGACATCATCTCCTTGTCTTCAGGTAGGCAAGGGTTGAGACAGGAGGAGGGAGGACTGTGTGTGTGTGTGTGTGTGTGTGTGTGTGTGTGTGAGGGACCTTGCCACCAATATCATTTCCGTAAATCCATGATGCAGTAGTGGCAGCAAGGGCCTTTCCTTCCCCACAGTTCTATGCTGAGGACACAGCGATTTCAGAGGTAAATGGGGTAATTCCCACCTCTTAGCGCTATTGCTTCAGGTTGTTTGCAGCAGTTGCACTCAGTTCACATTGTCTGGTTTTTCTTCACAAGCATGAAGGCTAGGAACACAATATTTAAAAAACGAAAGCTGAGATTTTGATGTCAAATGACTCCAGGACATGGAGCCCTAAAACACCTTTTATGCCTATGCCTGGAATCTGTCCCTGTAATTTTTGTGCGGCTGGACTGTAAGTCTGATCCTGTGAAGCCCAGAGCTTGAATGAAAAGGGTTTTATTGGTCAAGCTTGAGGTGTTTTGGCAAAGTTGAGTGAAAAGTTTTAAACATCCGATTTAGCAAAATTAATTTTTTTTCCCTTTTGGGAAGTGTCTACAAACAGCAATATTTACAAGTCAGTGGATTGCTCACAAACTCATCTCTGCATTCTTTCTTGTTTTCAAGACCTTGGATGTGGTGTTCACACTCTGAATAGTCACCTAAATCATGTAGTGGCCATTTCCTGATTGGATGTCCCAACCTTTATTAAATTATCTTTGCCCAATAAATGAATCAAAATAGGCATGAATCTAATTTTACTGCATGATTAAATGAATCTTGGGAACTGGCCCAAAATTCATTCTCCTTTAAAATTTGTTTAAATTGTTCACCCAGCTCTACCAAACCACCTCATGCCTGACCTAGTTAAGTTTTTAGCTTGCTAGAATATTTGCAAAAAGTGAATAAAAAGAGTTGTGAACATTGATAATTTGACTTTGAATTTGCTGAAATGTTGATGATTTTTCTTGCTATTTTTTCTGGTTTAGTGAGAAGTTGATCCCGTAGCTACCGGAGTGCCAGAGACAGTGTGATTATGCCATTGCTTTTAAAAGTATTAAGATAAACCTCAACATTTTAAACAAAATAAACATTATTCCCACTGCAGTTTTTTTTTAAGCTCTGTCAAACTGGATCTCAGTAGATGGGCTTCTGCTGCTCTTAGTAGGCCAAGAATATCACCTTGTGTGCTCTTAGTCCAGGAGAGCTGTAAATTGGAAATGAGTGATTTTGCTGTTCTAAGTGTTTGAGAGGCTACACACGTGATGAGAGATGGAGAGAAGTGTTCATTGGGACAGAGTTTTATGCATCATTTACCTTTTAAAAATACATGTTTTGAATGTCAGGACTTACACTTGAAATAGAAAATCCCAAGCATTACATTTAAGGGACTTTGAGCTGTGCAGAGAACTAGGAGTCAGTAGACCTGACTTGTATTCCTGGCTGTGCCCACAGATATCCTGAGTAAGCTTAAGAAAGTTGCTCTACCTCTGTCTCTCTATAAAATGGGGCGACTCAGATGTCTTGCTCTGGTCACCCAGAATTGTGAGCCACTATGTTACTGCTCTGCCTCAGTATGAACGAGATTTGCTACTGCTAAGCTGTGTGTCAGCTCCCTGATACATCAGCTTGTTTGCCTTGCCAGCAAACCTTTCAGGCTCTGCCTTCCAAACCTTGCCTTGCAGGTAAAAGTCAATTAACCCCAGCTGCTGAGTTCCCTGGAGACATCCTACAGTGTTCAGTCCCTCACACTGGACACTCACAGAAGTTAAGTTCTCTTCCCCTAAAGAAACAGAGTACACCTCAGCCTGTTAGGTTAGCTGAAGACCCACATTTCACTTCAATATAGCAGTGATGAGATAATTTTGAAATAAAACAATACATTTATTAACAGAGGACATAGGTTTAAGTGATGTCAAATAAGAGTGAAAGATAAAAGGTTACAATCAAGACACAAAAATGCCTTCTGGTGACTAAAACTTCAGCAAGTTACAATCTTTGTTTAAGCAGGTTTCTCACCTATAGTCAGTTCCCTGAGCCTTCAGGCCCCTTTGGTTAAAGGATCCACCTTTCTCAGATTTCACAAGCTCTGGCCTCTTGTGTCCCTGAGGTGATGGTTGCCAAAATGGCTCTCTGTTTCTGCTTATATTTCCCAAAGTCCATTATCTCTGTTTCAAGAGGCAGGAAGGCTTCCTGTACATACAGCCTCCATCATGAAGAGATGACCACTTAACGATCTACTTGCTAGTTTGATGGCTTTGTTTACCTTATATGTAAATATACTTCAATTGTTTCTGGCCTCACCTTGCTCAGTTTACACTGGGAAGACAGTCAAGCAGAGGAAGCAACATTTCTTTGTCTAGGACTGGCTGGGCTTATGCACTGCTTGCCAATCATTTTAAGAACATACTTCCAACACAGACCTATAATTCTTTATACGCTGCCCATACATGCATCACACAATACTATTAATGACCAGTGTATTAACAGTTTGCATATGATACCTTACATGACACCGTTTAGATACAGATTATGACAACAGTGAGTTGGGATAATGAGTGTGTCAGTTTATGGTATGGTGTGCCCTTCTCCAGTTGGCATTGAGGGGTTCTCTGGGTCTCAGGGACCACAAGACTTCTGTGCATTGCAAGGGTGAGCCTGAATTAAAATCCTTGGGTATAAGGCATCATACAAGTGCAGATGTTATATTTTTAGTAAGATGGATGGGCCTGCCCTCTGGCTGTACTATCTGAAGTATCCTGAATGATTGATTTTAAACAGAGTATTCTGAGCCTGTTTTATTAACAGGAAAAAAATAAAGACGTACTTGAACATGAATTTCCCTTATATAATGCAGCAATATTTTTCTGGTTAAGCTTTTATCATCTTGAGACGTCACCAGATGGAGGCTATACCTTAGCTAAGCTATACTTAACACCTAAATCGGCATTCTAACTGCTGCAAACATTTATCAGTAACTGTTGGTCTTGAATTTCTTCCTAATTTTCATGCTGGAGCCTTCAGTTTACCTCTCTACCTTAACCTCCTCTACCCCTTAGCCAAGGAGGACTAGATAGAACTCCTTTGGGGCTCAATCCAATGTGCATCCAAGTTAGTGGGAGGTTTTTTAATTTAATTGATCCCTTGGAGTCTGTTTCACTTCTTGGAACATTCTCTTCCTCTCCACTCACTTCTTGGTACACACCTGAGAGAGGATGATTTTCTGGTTAAGGGAGTGGAGTGGGACTCCGGAGAGCTGAGTTTAATTCCCAGCTCTGCCTCAAATGCCCTTTGTGACTTTGGGCAGGTCACTTGAATCTCTGTGTGTCCTAGTTGTGAAATGGGTATAATAATACTTCCTTTCTCCCATCCTGCCTGTCTTGTCTGTTTAGATTATAAGATCATTGGAGCAGGGGATGTCTTTCACGAAGTATTGTAGACTGCCTTGCACAAGAGGGCCCCAATCTTGGTTGTTATTTGTAAGTATTATACAAATAGTGCTAGTAGTTATAACCATGTTACTTTCTCTGGGAGCAACAGATCAGGTCTCTCATACTAGGCTCCCAGAATGGTGGATCGTCTGACTTGTTTTGAAGCCAGAGGAAAAGTGACAACAAATTCAAATGAAATGGAAGGTGTCTGTTAATCTTTTTTAAATGTTGGGGTTTTCATAACGTTACAAATTAAATTTGGAAACAACAATACAAAAAGAGAGGAAAGTCACTGAACCAGATCGAAGAATTGCTATGGATGTGAAATATTTTAACTAAAAACTTCAGAAAATCCATAAAGGGTGAAATAATGACTTTCAGGAAAACATTTTTAAAAGAAATGCACAGATCTGAATGAACAAACTTAGGAGGGGCTTTCCATGCTTTATAAGGATGTGCCTGTGTGAGGCAGTCATTCAGTTTTCTTTAGCACCCAGTCTGTAACATCTGGAAGTGGAAATTCTGGCAGTGAATGTGTTCAATAACCAATAAATCGTTACCAGTTACCAGGTATGAGAGAAATAATGTGTTTGAGGTAAGAGAGTGTTTCATTCTGTTCTTCATCTTGATCAATGTGACATTGCTAATCTACACTAGGTCATTCTAAATAAGACACTCAAAGTAGGTTCTCTGTGGTTCTTGTAGTGAAACTGGATAATCAGAGGTTCTTGTCTTCGTTTTCCCCATTAGTAACATTACACATGATTTTCTCCTTTAGGCTAAGCTTCAGAAACTCTTAGCATATGTAATTTGGAAATCCTAATAGACCAACATAAATCTAATAAGCAGCCAAGCTTAGTACTGAGATCTTTGCAGTTATTAACATCGGTGAAATAGGGCAGAGGAACTGAAATAGTCCCAAATGCATCTATTTAGGCTAACACCGTGTATTTTATGATTTTCCAAGGCTGCAGATTTTGCCATCCCTTGGCATAAAATTGTATTCTAGTGTCTAAGCTTTCATTTAAAACATTTTTTCTTAGCCATCAGAGATTTGAAGAATATTTTTATAATTTTAACCAAGTGTAAACAGATAAAATTATGCTTTCCTGAGTCTGCAGGCAGCTTGACATAATAGCTGATAGGTGAGAATGGCTCCCATTCGTCTCAATCTTCTAGCTGGGTAGTCTTTATGGTGCAATTGTCATTGTTGATACAAAAATCTATGGCATATTGAAAACTGACAAGGAGGGAGCAGCATAAAATAAACTGAATTTAATGTCATAATAAACACAGGGGCTGCTGTGCTGACTATATTATACATTCATAGATAATTCATTAGAAACCTTTCCTCTCCTCATTCAAAATGAAGCTGCCTTGGGATTTCCAGTCTTCTGCATTAGAATGCTGCAGGATATAAGACCAGCTTGTCACTGATCATTCAGGCTTTTGATTTAGGCATTAGTGATCATATAGTGCTCTGTAAAATATACTCTGCTCTTCGGTAGGATTAATTTAAGAAAAATACTGCCGCTAAGACAAAAGATTAAAGAGTGGAAGAAGCTTTTCCTTTGTTTATTTTTAGTTTCAGAAAATCAAGGCTGAACGTTTTAATATCACAAAGAGAATGTGGGTCTCTCTGTATCTAGAAAACTTAATCTGTTGAGTCACTTGCTGACGGGGGGAAACAAGTGTTTTCCTGAAAGCTTGTCTTAGTGATGGTATCCCAGAAAATCAGCACCCCAAGGCTCTGTCAAAGATGCAGAAAACCCTTACACAGTCAAGAGCTTTCCCTTCCTGAATGGGAAAGACTTGAAACACAGCTTAACATCCAGGCATTATTGGATCGTCAGCATTTGGAATCATTGCCAATCATTAAAATATATGTTTTTACTATTTCTTCCCCCCCCCTTAATATCTTCACCAAAGCATCAGAATTGGGAAGAATAGTGGAAATTCAATATAGAAAGCAGAACCTAGAGAAACTATTTAGTACAGTGTGATTCAATTGATTGGCAAACAGATCTTACTCAAGGTCACCTTGTAAAATATTGCTGAGAGGAGAGACCTTTCCTCCCAAAGACCATCTCTTTAGGAGACAGAATTTGCTTTTTCATATTCGCTCTGACTAAAATATGCTTTGCAAACAGGAAGTCACCTTTTGCTATGTTAACTTCAGAATGCATACTGAAACTCCAGTCATTCATGAGGATTTAGTACCAGACTTCTTTGTCAAGGAACAAGACACTATATTGTGATCGTGTTGCCTTTTGGAGCTGGATTAGGGCTAAATCCTTCTTATTGTACTCACAGAAGTCTCAATGGACTTCAGTGGGGCAATTCACATATGGTTTTCTGTGTCCTTTCTGAACATGAAATAGAGGTAAACATTGTCAATAGCTTATTTTTTGATACTATTTTTCAACTTTTTTGTGACCCAAATCCCTTCAATAAAATGATTAGGTACAGTCTACCTTTGGCTATGTTTGTCTCCTAAAGTACTGTAAGAGAGGGGAGAAGAAAGGTGTGTGTCAATTCAGCAAAGCACTTGCATACATGCTGAAAGTTAAGCACTGCTTAAGTGCTTTGGTGATCTGGGGCCTTAATGAAAGAACTCAAGCCTCCCTTTTTTCTGACATTGATGTATGTTTTCCTGTTTTATTTATTCCACGTATTCTACAAAATGCCTGCAGCATATGGGATGCTGTACTCTCTTACATAAAATTACTGTAAACCAGAACTGGGCACAATGCCCAGAAAAAAAATCCACTTTCAAAAGAACACAGAACCTGGGCTGAAGGGCCAGGAGGGAGGGAGGTGACAGAAGGGAAGACCTGGTGGAAGTGGGGGAAGGAAGAGATCATTTTCCAGTTTTCTCAACTCATAGTTTCATTTTTTTTTGGTGGGGGGTGAGGATGGAAAACATTCACATAGCAAGGCGGCCCACTCGTTCACATCCGATATTTTGGCATCAAATTACTGACGTTCATAATGCTACTGTCAAATATTAATATGACGACAAACTTGAAAGATTAAAGATTCAGTTTTATAAAGTACTTGTAAATAAGGGCAGTTTGAATGTATCCAAGCATTTGTATTTTTAAAATAAACCTGAGCTTCAGATCTGCTGGAGTTAATATACTATGGGTCTGAATTCCCTGTTCAGCCAAAACTCCTATTTACCACTGTGGGAGTTCTGGGTGCACAAGGAGTACAGGATTGGGGCCAGTATTCTAAAAATCATCTCAGAACAGAGGATCGTTCTAGACATAGAGTTCATGACTGAGGGCCTGGTCCATTGTTAACCAATGTGCTAAAGCAGGGATGACCGTTTAAAAATCTGATTCGGGATCGTTAAAAGCAGTAGTAAAATACAGTGAAGACCGTGGGGGTCTTGTGGAGGCAGGGAGTAGGAAGAGGTAGGGAGGATGGTCCAGGGGATAGAGAATTGGATTGACACTCAGTAGACCTAACTTCAATTCCTGGTTTAGCCACAGGCTTCCTGTGTGACCCTGGACACATCACTTAATCCACCCTCTGCCTCTGAAAAATGAGGCTGATACTTTCCTATCTTGCAGGGCTTTTGTGAGGATAAAATCCAGTGATTGTGAGATGTTCAGATGTTGCATCCTTATATGATGAGGAACATATAAGCACCTAGATAGACAGCTTTTAAGATTGGGACCATGGTCTGCATTTAATGTGCTGCAGGAGTTCATATGGGCAAGACAAGTGACAGAACTGCATTGTGATTTATTTGTATTTCTACAAATGCAGTCAGTCCTAATAGATAATCTGTATGTGTATGCCTGCTTGTCATGAATAGTGTAACTAAACTTTTTTTTTTTTTTTTTTTAGCCTTCAGTGAATCTGACATTGATCTTACAAGAAATCTTGAATGACTTTTGGGCCACACACTGACAATCAATATTTGGTTTTCTCTAATGAACTGTTAATATGAAGGTTGTTGATATTCAAAGAATCCTATCATACTGTGATGTTGCACTCCATATGTTTATGGAAATATGCTTATGAGTGTAAATATAATGTAACTGGAATATGCTTTATGCAAAAGGTCTCTTGTAAGGTATCATTACAAAGTTTATAATCTACTGAGTGTGTTCATCCTATTTATATGAATGTATCATTCTGGTATCTAAAACTAGAAATATGAAGTATTACTC
The DNA here is from genome assembly GCF_002925995.2 of Terrapene triunguis. NCBI lineage: Eukaryota > Metazoa > Chordata > Testudines > Emydidae > Terrapene > Terrapene triunguis. Next base: position 27,882,429 of record NW_020664418.1, read on the forward strand.
TGCGATCCTATTGTAATTATGCAAAGTGTGGGCCATTAATGGTGGCTTAGGATCTTGATGGCTCCCATTGACCAGGACAATTGGTTGTAAATGGCTCTGTTTACTTGTAAGCCTTCCTGTGAGTCAGGCCGGGAAGAATGGAGACTTGGGGTCTCACAGGACATGTGACCATGTCACCTGGTACTGGAATCCATCTTAAACCTGATGCTCTTCCATTTAGAGGGAGGGGTGGGAATCCAGAAAAACAAAAGATTCCCGCCTTGTGCCAAAGCTATAAAAGGGGGTGGAACAGAACAAAGGGGGCTGCCAGTCATGAGAAATCCCCTAGTTACCACCTGGGCTGGAGCTAACGAGAGAGGAGAGGGTGAGGATTGGGCCCAGACTAAGAAGGAGTCTAGTCCATGAAAGAAGCTTCTTGGAACATCTCTGAGTGTGAGATTTACCTGTATTCAGTTTCTTAATTGTATTAGGCTTAGACGTGTGTGTTTTGTTTTATTTTGCTTGGTAACTTACTTTGTTCTGTCTGTTATTACTTAAAACCACTTAAATCCTACTTTTTATACTTTTGTTTATTAATTAACCCAGAGTAAGTGATTATTACCTGGGGGAGCAAACAGCTGTGCATATCTCTCTATCAGTGTTATAGAGGGCGGACAATTTATGAGTTTACCCCGTATAAGCTTTATACAGAGTAAAACAGATTTATTTGGGGTTTGGATCCCATTGGGGTCTGGGTGCTGGAGATAGGTGACTTGCTGAGCAGTTTTTGGTTAAAGTCTGCAGCTTTGGGGGCTTGGTTTAGACCTGGGTCTGTGTTGCAGCAGACTAGTGTGTCTGGCTCAACAAGGCAGGGTTCTGGAGTCCCAAGCCATCAGGGAAAACCGGCTCAGAGGTAATTTCAGCACATCGGGTGACTGTCCCAAGAGGGTCTATGTGACCGAACCCGTCACACATACTAGTGACTTTTCCTCCTAGTGTAAAAACTATTTCCTGCTGCACTACAAACATTCTAATGTATCAGTGACTCTGAAGTGTGAAAGCGATCAGGAATGCAATTGATATAATACAAAGTAGCAATAAATAATCCTTTACATGCATGATTTTGTTTAAACTCAATATAAAAAGTGATGTAGTTAAGCTAGCATTTCCTATACTGAAATTTTTGTTTAAAGGAGGTTTATTAATTGGCTGGAATGATGACTCTTACGTAATGAATCCTAAATGATAAAATTCGTACAATTGTTGCATGTTTTGATTGGTTGGGGCACTTTGGTGGGGGCAGTTGATCTTCAGAAAAACACTGAACCCTATATGCTTGATGAGAAACCACAGTGACAGCAGTAATTTGTTTTTAATTTTAAGCAGAGAGCAACTTAATACATAATTTAAGTAAAGAAGTAGGTAATGTGATTTCAGTGTCTCTATGAACAGATTTCACATTATATAAGAGACTCAAATTTGATGTTATAGTAAAATGGTTGCTAGACAAATACAGAAGTAACAGGAGCAGAATGATATTCCTATCATTTCAGGTAGGTCAGTATCAAACAACCACAGTACATGTCGGGTACCATATTGTAACTCGTTAACTCATAGCTAACATTGAGTCACAAATATGAGAGGAAATGACAATATTTTTCACAGGGGGCCTTTCCTTTGTTTATCTTGATTTGATCTCAGAGATTCTGCCTACTCCTCATTTCAGATTCCAAGCCCTTCTTCTCTAAGAACTGATATTGATAAATTAAAATATAGGATGCAGTTGTTTAATCTATATGCATGTGCTTTTTTATTTAGCAAGGCACCAAGCTGTGCATTCAATACACAATTAAAAACAGAAATTCTGTGTAGCTGTATCTTTTAATTCTGATACGTTAGCTGCAGTGCTAGTTGCAGCAGAAAACATGCATGGTGTGATGGAAAGTAATTCACTGCAGGCAATGTTTACAGTACATCTCATAATGTCCAGTGCCTGGATTTTAAGTCTACCCATGATTCTACTGGTCAATAGCACCACTGAATAACTCCAGAAGAAAAATGGGAAGCCTAAAAGGGATTTCCAACCACATACGGTAATGTAGAAAAAGCACCTGAAAAGCATGCTTGTCACCTTGGCTTTGCAGCAGATCACATCTAGTCCCTATCCTGCATTTGGGATGAGTCTTGAATTTACTTTTCACCAATGTGTCTTATTGATCCAGTAGTTATAGACCATTGTGTTTTATTTGTGACTGAATCTACTTCAGAATCTGATCTTGCTCGATAACATTAGCTTTTGAATAGCACCATCAATCTTTCCAAATTGGTTCAAATGTTAAAGCCCTTAGGGGCAGTGCTCTGGGAATGATTAGTGTGGCACATGGCAAATGATGTAAGCAAGTGTGACAGACCCAGACCAGTGGGGTACAGGAGTCTGTTAGAGGGCAAATATACTGGTCACTGGATGAGTGGTTTTCTGTTCCCTGAGTGACCAGAGCAGGGGCTGCACTAGAGTAATCAGGAACCTGCTAGAACCAGTTCAGGCAGGCTAATTAGAACACCTGTCGCCAATTAAGAAGAAGCTGCTAAAATCAATTAAGGCAGGCTAATCAGGGCACCTGGGTTTTAAAAGGAGCTCACTTCAGTTTGTGGGGGGAGTGTGAGGAGCTGAGAGGGTGTGCTGCTGGAGGACTGAGGAGCACAAGCGTTATCAGACACCAGGAGGAAGGTCCTGTGGTGAGAATAAGGAAGGTGTTTGGAGGAGGCCATGGGGAAGTAGCCCAGGGAGTTGTAGCTGTCATGCAGCTGTTACAGGAGGCACTATAGACAGCTGTAGTCTACAGGGCCCTGGGCTGGAACCCGGAGTAGAGGGCGGGCCCGGGTTCCCCCCAAACCTCCCAATTGACCTGGACTGTGGGTTCTTCCAGAGGGGAAGGTCTCTGGGCTGTTCCCCAACCCACATGGTGAATGTCTGAGGCAAGAAAATCCGCCAATAAGCGCAGGACCCACCAAGATAGAGGAGGAACTTTGTCACACAAGTCAGAATGGTACCAGCTTTCTCATTAATCCATTAGGGTGGGAGTGGTGGCATGCTGAACAGTGAATGCTGTATTGTCAGGATACTAGGGTAGTTATGTGTCCCTTTCAAATAAACAGCCTGCCAACTGTACATCAAGACATAGCCTAAATGGTGTTGATGCCAACCCACCTGGCTGTTACTTGCACCACTGGTACACACTTCAAATCACTCTGCCCCTCTAGGGAGCAAACAGAGGTCAGAACAGACCTTTCCTACCAACCTCCAGGCGTTAACAAACCACTCTCCAAACAACCCACAACTGCTAATGGAACATAATAATGTGCTATAGTTACACAGGTGAAAAACCCTGACAAAGTCTACCATGTTGGATAACAGGCAACAGTTGACTAGTGACAGCCTTGCTAATGCATTGTTCATTTAGTGTTGAAGTCTGGTAGGCCAGTAGTGATGTTGCACAACAGGCATAGCATGGGAACTGTAGGTAGGAAGCTAATAGTGTGTAGGGAAGAAAGATGGAAATCAGTCAGGATGTTCTTTTGTATTACATAACTGGGAAGTTTTATTTAATGTCCCTCTCAAATCCCTACTATCCACATGTTCAAGATTACAGTCAGTCTTGTGTTTCCATCATGAAATTTTTGCATCTGTTGGAGCTACAGTCATGAGTACATGAGAAGCTCCAGCATTCATGCTATTTCCTGCCTGGCCCAGAGGAAACCCGCACTGATTAGCTGCCTCCTCCCACTCAGAGCTGCTGCAGGAGGCAGGATGAGCTCTGTCACTTCCCCTCAGGAGTTGGGGGAGAAGCCCACACACCATTCTCACAGGAGGAGGGATAAACAAGGGAAGAAGAAAAATAAAAAAATGGAAAAAGCATAAGCAGGTATCTGCAAGTTCCCAAATATCTGAGTGGCCACAGATGGTGCTGTGTGAAGTTACATCAACTCCACCTGCAGGGTGTCTCATAGGATTCAAGATTGTGTCTGCTAGCTGCAAGCATGCATTCATTGCTGGCATCTCCTGTGCCCCATGGTCTAGAATGTTAGAAGGTGAATCCCTATGTAGGGAGATACTCTAGGATAAGAGAACACCCAGCCTGAATGCTTCTTAAAGGTAAGAGAGTGTCCAGTTTTCTTTTACATTAAGTCAGTGAGCAGGAGAAAGGAGGAATAGGTTGCAGTGCGCATCCTGAAGCTAGTTCTCCATCCTGTCTGTATTCAGGGCATTTGTATTAGACTTTCTTAGGGAAGAATTTCGTTACAATTAGGGTACTCTTCTCGATTAACTCCTTAATTGGCTTTCTCTGCTCTGAATGGCAGTTCCTCAGTGTATCCCAATAGTAAACATTTTCCAGTGTGAATATTTTGCAAAGGAACTGACTGTGAGAACTTATAATTGGAGCTATGCAAAACTCAGTAGTTTGGGTTCTCAAGTGTTTTGCAAACCTTTTACTCAATATTTAGTTCACATGGCATCTGCCCCCCTGAGTATTAGGGTCAAATTCAGAGATAACCATGGAGTTTTGCCTGGTTTCCACATACAACCATAACTGGGCCTAGGCTGGTTTGAAATGTTCATAATCCTCCAGAAGCCTGGGCTGATAGCAAAATCTAAAATCAGGACAATTAAGTTTCATATGCTTTTAAAACTTTACTTGTTAAGTGCTAAACCTGTATGTTACTACAACATAACTACTACCAGCTGTAAACAAAACAATCCTCTCCCCTACCCCGCCCTCTTCTTTTGCACTTGAACAGTGAAGGAACACTTTCCCACTTTGGTCTTTGTCTGATGCAGCAAGACAAAGTGTAGATCGCCTGCTAGACATTTTTGCAATATTTTATTCTTTAATGATTTATAATTAAATTATAGAACAATTTTTTTAAAAATGAGCCTTGCCTTTTTGTCCTTTAAGATGACAGATCCAAGAAACCATTCATTTCCCAAGAAAAATAAATAGCTGCAGTCATGCCTCTTATGTCTTCTAGAGTAAAGGTCAGTGCCATGACATATTTATGGGGCTTGCTGTTCACCGCTGATGATTGGAGGGTTGTTACAAATGACTGTTTGTCTTGGCTTATAAATTTAAGTAGAGGAAATTATTGGTATTCTATCTGCATCACCAGCACATTTCAACAGACTCCAAAACTCATCCTGTTCCCTCCACGTTTGCTTTAGTCAAACTGAGTTGTTTTTGCCTGCAAGGTCCTTAATATTCAAGCTCAATTTAGAGCAGTTCTTCTAACATACACATTTGCTCTAGCATATTAATATGTTCTCTACTACATTAGATCAAATACTTTTAATTAATTCATTAAATACAATGCAATTAACTCATTAGTGAAGCATTCATCTGGGATGTACCATTTTATGATTATGCCACCAGTGCTTTTACTGCATTTGATTATGTTCCCATGTAATTAGGGTTCAGATTGAATGGGGATAAAGGAGAAAAAAAACACTTTATTTTTGTATAATGAGAATAGAAGAAATTTAAAATATACAGCTATGCTATTACAATGCGCGCTCATTTGTTGAGTGGATGTCGCATGACTTTAGCAATAGAGTCTGTGTTATAGACCAGTGTTTCCCAAACTTGGGACGCTGCTTGTGTAGGGAAAGCCCCTGGCGGGCCGGGTCGATTTGTTTACCTGCAGGTTTGCCCGATTGCGGCTCCCATTGGCCGCGGTTCGCTGCTCCAGGCCAATGGAAGCTGCTGGAAGCGGCGCAGGCCAAGGGACGTACCGGCCGCCGCTTCCAGCAGCTCCCATTGGCCTGGAGCAGCGAACCGCGGCCAGTGGGAGCCGCGATCGGCTGAACCTGCGGACGCGGCAGGTAAACAAACCGACCTGGCCCGCCAGGGGCTTTCCCTACACAAGCGGCGTCCCAAGTTTGGGAAACACTGTTATAGACAATTGGGTGGGAAGATGTGGAGAAAATATTTCCTGAAATGAGCTGTCCACATGTATTAATAGTCCCAATATATTTTGTTATTATCGGTATTAAAGAAAAGAGCGGTTGGTAATCTAACTCCCAAACTTTCATGCACCTCTGGGTATGCTGCTGACTCATGAAATTTAATGTTGTCAGATTATTTAGGTGGTGTCCAAAGAGAATTTATTCCAGTCTTTTAATAAAAAAAAAAAAATATGAATTACAAGTGGATCATAAATAAAAACAGACAAAATGTTTTGAAATTTTTGAGGTTAAAAAAAAAATTACGCTTTGTCAGAAGACAGCCTGACAAGTTATTTTTCCAACATAGTTTGGGCATTTGAATGTATCCTGATACATTTCTAGTGGAAATCCACATTGTCCAAGATTTCTTGAAAGATAGGGCTCAGCCTATAAATAAAAAGCCATTTTGCTCAGTGAAACTGGACCTGGGAAGTAGTCCATTTCTCGAAGCAGATAATTTTGTTGAGGCCTGCGAAAGTGCTGGACTTCTGCAGGGCCAGAAAACTGCCTGTGCCAAGTACAAGATTGGAGTAAGTTTTATGTGAATAGGCTCTGATGCTGAAAAGATTTGAGACCTCAGGCTTTATTTTAAAACCAGCAGATCCCAATCTGAGTAAAAACAAAACAATAAAATCAATATTAAACTAGCGTCAGGGCTCAGATTCAGCTGGTCCATGGCAGTATAGCATACTGCCCCGCCCTTCAGCTTGGCATCTTGTTCTCAGATTTCATGGGGGCAAGGAGGAGTTTCTAGCTGTTAATGGTTGTGAATAACATCTTGCAAATGGGAACTTAAGTGTAGTGGATGCAGAGACCTACGTGAGTTTGGGGAGAGGAACGATAGTTCTGACAGGTGTGAATTGCCCCATTCGTGTTGATGGGGTGCCCACAGATGTTGATGTAATGTCAGCTTTGTTAACTATTTAATTTTTCATGTAAAAATAAAAAAGAGGGAAGAGGACATATCTATACGCTTACTGCCAGTGGCATCTCATTTTGGTGTCAGGAGTGGGTGGCGTTTGGGAAATACCTCCACTTATTTTTTCCCCAATTAAGAGGAGAAACCAGGGACTTAAGTTCCACTGAGGGAGAGCTAGGTTCAAGGACCTTAAAGAGTTGGACAGTTTACTGTAAGCAGCATCACATTTTGACAGAACACACAGGCAAAGCTTATTTTGTGGGTAGAGTTTGGAAGAGTGTGTGATGGGTTGGATCACAAAACCCCCGTTGGGAGCCGCCAACTGATGTGCCAAGACTATTTCTACCCCTTCTTTCCCTGCCAGCTCAGGACTCCAGCACCCTGTCTTGCTGAGCCAGACACTCCCGTGTGCTCCAACAGGGTCTGAATTACTTGCCCCAAAGCTGCAGGTTTACCTGAAAGCAGCTAACAGAAGTGTTCCTGTCTTTAACACTCAGCTGCCCAACTCCCAATGGGGTCTAAACCCAAATAAATCCGTTTTACCCCGTATAAAGCTTATGCAGGGTAAACTCATAAATTGTTCACCCTCTATAACACTGATAGAGAGAGATGCACAATTGTTTGCTCCCCCAGGTACTAATACATACTCTGAGTTAATTAATAAGTAAAAAGTGATTTTATTACTTACAGAAAGTAGGATTTAAGTGGTTCTAAGTAGTAACAGACAGAACAAAGTAAGTCACCAAGCAAAATAAAATAAAATGCGCAAATCTATGTCTAATCAAACTGAATACAGATAATCTCACCTTTAGAGATGCTTCAGTAAGTTTTTTCCTCAGACTGGACACCTTCCAGGCCTGGGCACAATTCTTTCCCCTGGTACAGCTCTTGTTCCAGCTCAGGTGGTAGCTAGGGGATTCTTCATGATGGCTCTCCCCTGCTTTGTTCTGTTCCACCCCTTTATATATCTTTTGCATTATGCTGGAATCCTTTGTTCCTCTCTGGGTTCCCACCCCTCCTTCTCAATGGAAAGACACCAGGTTAAAGCTGGATTCCAGTTCAGGTGACATGATCACATGTCACTGCAAGACTTCATTGCCCACTTGCCAGCACACACACATACAGGAAGACTTACAGGTAAAACACAGCCATTTGCAGACAATTGTCCTGGTTAATGGGAATCATCAAGATTCCAAACCACCATTAATGGCCCACACTTTGCATAGTTACAGTAGGCCCTCAGAGTTATATTTCATATTTCTAGTTTCAGATACAAGAGTGGTATATTTATACAAATAGGATGATCACACTCAGTAGATTATAAGTTTTGTAATGATACCTTACAAGAGACCTTTTGCATAAGGCATATTCCAGTTACATTATATTCACTTATTAGCATATTTTTATAAAACCATATAGACTGCAACGTCACGGAGTGCTCCTACCTCTCTCTCTCTCACCAATCTGAGTGCTAATTGTTCTAGTTGTTACTTGACTAAAAATCACAGTGAAATAGAAACATACACAGTTGGCTTGATTTTACCACCACCATGAACCTTGTTAGACCACACAAATGCATATTGCAACTTTCATCATTTTCTTGACTTGCCTTAATATATTGAGTCTCAGTCAGGTCTCTAAGCATATTTGGAGACCAAGTGCTAATATCAAAGCCATTTTTAATGTGCCCACAATTGTCAGATGACTATCTGAATTATTAGTGTATGGTTAAGCCTGTCTTAGACTGCTATTGAGATACATATTAGCTTGCTTTCTTGCCAAATGGACTGCAGTCACTCTTGGTAAGTGCACAGTTCTTGTTTGATCCCAGGACAGTTTGTGGGTAAGTGTTAGTAAAACAGAATCTTAGAAAAAAATGAATGATATTTATCTCCAATGCCATGTCAACTGGAATGACATTTAAAGTGCATGCAAATGCCCACTCCAGCTTCGGATTTGGAACGAACACTACAGTTTGACTTGATGTGTAGATCTTACTGTTTAAAGTTAATATTTTCATGGGCATTTGTGTCACAGGTTTATAGCTGGCAAATGGTTTTGTTGATGCTGGATAGGTAATGGTTAAAAAATAGTTAATCTGTATAGCTTCTACAATGCTTCATGCTACAAACAGTTTACCCTGTTTCCCCGAAAATAAGACATCCCCCGAAAATAAGACCTACTTCCAGTTTTGCCTCTCACTGTAATATAAGACATCCCCCGAAAATAAGACCTCCCTGATAATAAGGCCACCCCGGAATATAAGGCCCCGAAGCTCCAGGAAAAATAAGACCTCCCCGGAAAATAAGACCTAGCGCATCTTTGGGAGCAAAAATTAATATAAGACACTGTCTTATTTTCGGGGAAACACGGTAGATCAAATCAGAGGAGAAATATGAGTGGATGGAAACCAGCTCATTTTTCCAATGAAGTGTGAGGTGGACTAGACTGGTCTGTTTCCAGAAGGTGCAAATATAACCTGCATTATCAGATGACTTCCATGGTATTGCTGATGGGTAGATAGGATAGGGGAGAGGGAAATCTTTCACCTCTGTCATTGATCTGGATAAGGTCCAGATTGGTTGATCAGAAGACGAGACCATCTCCTGGCTATATAGTGGCCTATGCCAAATGAGTGTGGTGGTCTTAGTCCAGTAGCTAGAGGCTAAGTATCCACATCACAAAGGCCACTGCTGTAACTGATACCTTTTCAACTGAGGCTCCAGGGAAAGATGAACACAGTCCTTCTGGAAATGATAAGCATAATAACTGTATGCAGCATAGTTATAGCTGTGTGGGTCCCACGATGTTAGAGAGACAAGGTGGGTGAGGTAATATCTCAAGCTTTCCAGCTTACCACTTAGCTCTTCTTCAAAAGCTGGAAAGCTACTCTCTCTCTCTCACCAACGGTAGCTGGTCCAATAAAAGATATTACCTCACCCACCTTGTCTCTCAGTTCCTAGGGGCATATGTTGAATTGGTTATGAGAAACCTTCCCTTTCAGCCACTCATTGTTATTTTTATTCAAAGTAACACCAAGCAGGAGTGGCCCTAGCTGTTTTGCTGACCAGGGCAGAAAACATCCGCCTCTCCTCCCCCAAATAAACAAACCAGCTGAGTGGCACAGTGGTACAGCACCCCCATGGAAGAAGCTGCCCAGGGTGACTGCCCTGCTCACCTACTCCTAGAATCAGCCGTGGCATCAGTTATGTTTCTTGGATCCCCCAGTCTCTGGTCACAACTGGAATGGATACAGCTATGTGAACTCCCTGTTCACCAGCAATCACTTGGTACTTTTTTCTTTCTGTGAATTACACGCCAGGATTCTGAAGTGACTACTTACTGAAGTTTTCTTTCCTTTCTTGGAGGATGGCCCTGAGATTTTAACTAGAGAAAGAGCTGCTGTCAGATGGTCACCAGAGGATCTTGTTGTGGAGGATCACTAAGAGGGTCACTTATATGTAGTTTTCTTGGCTAGCTGAAGTTAATGGTGGAGGACCCGAGAGAAAGAGAGTGGTTGTTCTCAACGTTGGTGGCCATCCATATTTGCTGATAAGTATTTGTTAGATTGCATTCAGTCTGGGCTTTCAAAGATGTTAATCCCACAATTATGTTTATATGAAAGGGCATCATGTGATGAATGGTTGATCCCCAAGTGGTGGCTGAGTTTTGCAAGAACTGTAGTGCATCTGATGCCACTGGTGAGGTTGTTAATCCGTGCCATAAGTACGTGCTTTAGTTCACTTTGTACGTTCTGCAGATCCTTGGCATTGTGGTGACAAGATTTGCAGGGAACAATCACTAACTCTTGCCATGGTGTCTGTAGCTCTGTAATACTAGCTCCAGTAACACATCTCCAAGTACAGCTTCTGGTCTTGTGTTAAAATGCTCGTAGAAATGAGGCATAATAGAAGCAAATGATCAATTTATAAAAACTGCTTTCTTTCACTAGGAGCTGGAGTAATCTGTGTAGGATGAGGGGCTGGGGCTGTTTCAGGTACCGTTGTAAGCAACTGTGGATCATGTTCTCTATCTCCTCCTTTATGGACCCAGAACACAGCTCTGTGGCTCCAATCACAGGGGATTTGTAAAGGGTCCTGTGTGACTTTTGGGGAGTACACAATCAGGGTAAAGCACTTTCACTCTCCCCTCTGGTCACAGCTTTTGTTATGCTCCTCAGCACAGTGGCACTCAGAATTGGGCCCTCAGATTATAAGTATCCAGGTGAAGAGTTTTCTAAAGGGACAGGCAAAGTATGCAGGGCAGAAGGGATATTGATGAATGGTCCTGAGTGAGCAGAGTGAAATGCTCAACCTCTTTCGCTTGACCCAGCAGAATCAATTTGGATGAAACTTAAGGACAATGAAAGTAATCAGTGGACTTTTGGATGCTATACATCGCCGTGGCAGTGATAGCAACTAGATCAGGGTTTTTTTTCACAGGTAAGGAAAGCTTGTAGGAGAACAGGAAATAGTTTAAGTAGGATTTTAATTATGCAGTTGTTGATTGGAATAACAACCTTACAAATATTTATAGTGGTGAATCAGGATTGTTTTTAACCCCCCTCCCCTCCAAAAACCCAAACCCTCCGTTTGTTGAACAGCCTGAAGCTATTTTTGGCTTACATTTATGTTGACATAGTTATGTCGCTCTGCAGTTTGAAAAATCCACATCCCTGAGCAAGAGTGCTATGCTGACCTAATCCCCAGTATAGACACAGTCAGGTTGACGGAAGAATGCTTTCAGTGCCTAGCTACCATAACCCTTCTTTTGGTGTAGGCCATGTCTATGTTATGGAATTATGCTGGCATAGCTATGGCACCATAGCTATGCTGGAACAGTCCTCGTAGTGTAGACATAACATGAATCTACAAGTGAAATTCCTCCTGATTAAGTCAAAACAGGCAAAGCTAATGGAAATTGAATAAAAGTAGGGATCTAAAGCATAGTCAGTAAGCTGAATGCTTTTAAATATATAACGCATTTGATAAGGTTTGAGAGATGTATAAATAGTAAGAGAAATAAATAGAAAGGTAATCAACATTTAATTACAATACACAGCCAGAAAATACAGAGTGGGCAGATTGTACATAACATGCTATTGTAAAATCTATTACAATGGTCAATGAATGACAGGAGATTCAAGTAGAGAACAGGTCTTCTGCAAAGTAGATAGAAGGGAACTAGAAATGTGCTGTAAAGAAATGCTGCTTGTGTTGAATATATTGCTTCTGCCTTTAACAGGGCCCTGCTTCATGCTCCTTGTGTAGACAGAACTTCCGTTGACTTGATTGGGAGGCCTGCCTACATAAGAAGTGATCTGGCCCATAGAGAAGGGAAGAGATTGGAGACAAGGATAATAACGTCTAGTCCGACATGAGAGAGAATGTCAGTATAAAGTGCATATAACAATGGAAGAAGGTGTGATTAAATACTTTTTAGGAGCCTGGTCTTGCAGGCCTATTCAGGCATAACTTCCAGTGAATTTAAGTGCTTCCCCTGGCAGTGGCATCAAGAGAGATTTGCCTGCCTAACAGTGTGCAGATGAACTTTCAGGGCAGATTCTCAGCTGGTGAAAATAGTGTAGCTCTTTTGACTTCAGTGGAGCTACAACGATGCAAGCCAGCTGAGGATCTGGCCCACAGATCCAGACAATGCCTATGTATGAATTTTAAAGGATACAAATTGCTTTTTTTTTAGTTCTGTCACGGATCAGAATTTTAAGGACTAGAGAGTAGGCAATATGATTAATGTTCAGAAAAGGTAGCCAAACATCAGCTGTTAATAACTATTGAATGGGATTTATCAAAAAATTTCAGTTTGATTGGGAACAAACCACTGGTTTGTGGGTGATGATGTGATGGTTGATAGACCTCATCTAGAGCAGAGTGGTCACCTTAACATAGGAAAAAGATGGTATTCTTTCTAAAGAAAGTAAATTGAAGGCACAACCAGGATAATATAAGGCGAGAGAGGGACATTTTCATCAATGGGGAATTGAAGGCTACAGAATCTGCAGTTTTTCAACTTCAGTCCTTAAGTCTTTGTACACGGAAGAGTTTTGTTCTGACATACGTCTGTAAATACCCTCTTAAAGTGAGTCTGATTATATAGCAGAATTTAAAGCGCTGTGATAAATTTAGGAAGACATTTGCATCCCTGCTACTGTGATCCAGCTGTGTTCAAAGTAAACCCTCCATCACACACATCTAGTGTGCTTTGCCCTGGATTTGAATTAAGATAAATTACAGTGGAATTTCCTCGTTGCTTTGTGAATCTTGTTAGTGCAGCGGGATCAAAGTCAGTGCTGGAGAAACAGAAAGCTTGGCCTTGTTCCTGGGAGAGAGCTTCTTTTCTTCATTCATGTTGTTTGGGACTGTAAAGGTCAGGCAGATGAAATCTCCAGTGCAGTTCTCTGTGTCTGACTTCACAAATCGACTCATGGCTACCTCAGAGGAGGCATACTCTACTCCTGCGCAGAGACCCCCAGTGGAAATTAAAAGTACATTCTGTTGTATGTCACTAGCTTACCTAAGCCATGCCCATGGAAGAAGAAAATCAGTAGCACATCCATATTCCTTATCTACATAAATTCCTCCTTGCTTTTCCATTTCTCGGCTGTTGTTAGATCAAATACAAAATGGCTCCCATTGACTAGTACATCTTCCAGCAGGTACACTGATTTATACCAGCTGAGGGTCTATCCCCTTAACACTAGCCTGGAAATGGTTTTGTTAGCTCCCAGATGACTTATACTGTGGCCTTGTATTTCTTTAACTGTTCCATATTGAATCTATTAATGGCAAGTGATTTGGAGGAAAACTTTATCACACTTCTTTGAAATTTGTAGCTGTGTGGTGAAAATAGCAACTTGTGCAGTTGAAATGTTTTTCACTATTTGCCATGTTAACCACAGATATTGGCAGCAGATTATTTACTACAACTCTTGCAGTATTTCTTAATCAAAGTACCTGATTAGGCTGCAAACTTTTTTTTATCTCTGTTGACGTCATTCATCGCAATAGTGAAAGTTCCTGGTCTGGAATGCTTTACTCTCGATCCTGTGCACTGTCCTCCCAGAGCTCTGATGGAGCAGGTATTTTTTGTGCTCCCATGGAATGGCTCTTTTGCATTGGCTGAATATAGTTCTTGGCAAAACAATACCTTTGCATCCCGAGCTCCCCTCTTTGTTGGAAGTTTTCAGTGCTAAACAAAGAGAGCTGATTTTAATTATCTGGACAGCTTTTTTAATTTTTTTTCATAAATATTTGTATGGCACTCACCATTGTAGAGTCCATGTGTCTCTCAAACACCAATGAATTAATTCTCTCAATACCCTTGTTTTACAGATGGAAAGTAAGGCACAATGAATAAGTGACTTGCCAAGAAGTCAGTAGTAGAGCTGGGAATTGGGGTTTATTAAGTACCTAATGAATAACAGAAGTCAGGCTACCTATCAGCAATTTGGTGGTTAGGAGGCTAAAATTGCTCTAATTTTTGCTGACTACACACTCTTATTGTTGTATAGCATGGAATTGCCTAAGAGGATGTCTTCATTAGAAACTTTACAGTGGGACAGCTGTAGTGTAAACACCTACTACGGTGATGGAAGGGGTTCTTCCGTCGCTGTAGTAAATCCACCTCTCTGAGAGCCAGTGACTAGATTGATGGAAGAATTATTCCGTTGACCTAGCAGTCACTGGGGCTTGACTACATCTCCCAGGGTGTGAATTTTTCGCACCCCGGAGTGATGTAATTAGGTCGACTTAATTTCGTAGTATAGACGTAGTGTAGCTCTAAGTGGTACTTCACTTAGGAACAAGATGGAGGCTAAAGTTGTTATTCACTGTGATATCTAAATAAAACATTCAAGAATGGGACCTACCATTAAAACTATAAATCAGAGTTCAGTGGCCTTAAATGTTAATTTTGCTACTGATTCAGCTACTGCATGACAAAAAGGGTTTAATGACAGAACCAAGAGATCAGGATATTGACCTGAAATCTCTTAAAGGGGGCAAAAAGGAAGAAAACAGTTGTAGAATTTATTTGGTGTGGGCTGGCCAAAATTTAAATAATATATTTTCTTTAAAAATTAACATGACTTGAGTCAATGTAATTGGGAAGCGAATCAGCTTAGAATTCCAGATTCAAATAGTGTTGTCTATAACCCTGGGTTGGCCTGTGCTGCTCAACTGCGATCTCTAGGCCTTCAAGCTCTATAACTCCAGACCTCGATGTCACTCCTCTTCCCTGTCCCTCCCCCAAAACATGGTACAAAAGCATGAAGTTGCACCTTCCTCGCAGCAGGTGCAGAATTATCATAAAAGGCCCATTTGCATCCACAGTAGGTTAGTTACAATGTGGTAGTTTTCAAAACTGAGTTCCATTATGGAGTAGTCCAGGAGAAGCAAAGTCTTATGGTCTGAGCACAGGACTGGGAGTGAGGCATGCCTGTGTTCTGATCCTCCCTCCCTCCGTAGGCTAGAGCGAGTCACTTAAACTCTCTGCTAGTTTCTCCATGTAAATAACGAGGGTAAATGCTTTGTCATCTTCCTCAGAGGATGCTGTGAAGATTAATAATAAATATTTCACACTTACTGCTTTTTTTCCAAAGGCTCAAAACATGGCACTGGAGTGAATAAACTTCACACCCCATTACCGATGGACACCTGAGGCACAGGGGTGTTAGCACTATTGTTAATTTGTATTTTGGTCCTGGCAGGAGCCAGTCTCTCAGTGAGGCCAGAAGCTCCAGCAGGCCTAGCGAAATGCCCCTGATTGGCTGTCTTTCCACTCCCCCCGCCTTCTGGGAAAGAGCAGCCAATCAGGGCTGCTGCAGGAGAGAGACTCTCCTTCCCCTCAGGGTTTTTTGGGTAGGAGAGTGAGCAGTTTGAATATGCAGTCCCATATAAATTGACCACTACACTAGTTGATTTCAGTGGAAGAGGAAACCCATACGTGAAGCCTATATTTCTTTCAAACCAAGAGAAAGGGCTACATTCTTTTACAACAGGTTTTCTTGCATGATCACAGTACTCAGACATTGTACATCCAATGCCACAGTTGCTCAGAACTTCAGTCATCACTGGGGACAGAATTTCTGCTCCAAAAAACTAAGCTTCTATCTCCTGAAAATGCCTGTTCTACAGTAGAACTTCAGAGTTAAACTAACCAGTCAATCCCACACCTCATTTGGAACCGGAAGTACACAATCAGGTAGCAGAGAGAGAGAAAAAATAAATACAGTGCAGTACTGTGTTAAACGTAAACTACTAAAAATAAAGGGAGTTTAAAAAAAAAAGATTTGACAAAGTAAGGAAACTGTTTCTGTGCTTGTTTCTTTTAAATTAAGATGGTTAAAAACAGCATCTTTCTTCTACGTAGTAAATTTCAAAGCTATATTGAGACAATGTTCAGTTGTTAGCTTTTGAAAGAACAACCCTATCATTTTGTTCAGAGTTAGTTACAAACAACCTCCATTCCCTGGGGTGTTCGTAACTCTGAGGTTCTACTGTAGTTTAGGTTTTTACCCTCTGTGGGTCAGCCACTAGGGGATAGCAGTTTGTATAGTCCAGGGATCGGCAACCTTTGGCACGTGGCCTGTCAGGGAAATCCACTGAAATGTTTGGGTTTTTTCAGTTTGACTCCCCCATCTTTAAAGTTATTAAACTTGCTGTGTTTTTGAGCTCCTATCTTGTTTATATTTAGGAAAGAAAGTAAAATGTGTTTATATTCCATTCAAATGGAGTGCGCTATATTGCATCCAATATTTATTGCTGTTCAGATTATTCTGATCCATGTTATCACCCTGTATAATGTGAACTACTTGTTTAAATTTAAAATGCTATCCTCATTAAGACAGAATAATATGTTAATTGGTACACATCACACTGAGAACGGGAGGTATATGAAATAAGGTGTTACAAGCAGAGTATAATTTGCCTGTGACCTCCTGGGGGAAAGGCAGCCCAAGTTTCTGCTGTGTCTTAATGATCTTAGCCTTAAAAATAGATTTGCTTTTACTTTCAACTTTTTTAAATTTGTAATTAAAATTGCAGTAAGAAAACAGGATTTGGATTTTAGATTAAACAAGGATCTAAGTCTGTGCGTATGTTTGAGAGAGAGAGCATAGTCTATAAATGTAGAAGTGGTTTGGTGCATATGTAAAAAAGGATTAAGTGTCATTGTATGCCACTGGATAGCAGGGCCGGTCCACAACATTTTGGCACCTGAGGCGGGGATCTCGAATGATGCCCCCATGCCCCCTCGCTTGGGCCAAAACTTTGAAAGGTCTCAATTCTGCCTTCTTCCTGTTCTACTCCTCTCATGGTACTGCTCTGCTACCTACCCCAATAAAGGAGAACTAACAACTTAAAATGCCTTGTTCAAAAATTTTAAGTAACGCTTAACTTTCAAATGCCTGAACAGCAAATGTAACTTTTCTTGTCTGCATAGTAAACACTGGCATTTTTATCTGTTTGAATAATCAACGTGGTGCTTTCCGTGCCTTCTTGGTTGCAAAGATTTGAACTGCTTCCTGAAGGTCCACAGTCTGGGCCAGCTCATGCTCTATTGAGATGGTTGCAAGGCCGACCAGCCTCTCCTGTGTCCTTGTGGAGTGTAAATGTGTTTTTATTAACTTCAGCTTGGAGAAGCTGCGTTCTCCCCTGGCAACTGTTACAGGAAGTGTTAGAAGTATGTGCAGAGCAACAAAAGCATTTGGAAAGAGGGTGGTCATCTTATTTGTGCATGTATATTCCAGAACAGCCTTTGGAGTTGATCCTGCTAAAATGTATCTTGAAAGGGCTTTCAGTTCATCACCTAAATCACTCGCATCAATATTGCGCATGTGATCATGTGTCAACACTGTCTCTAATGCCCTGCATTGCTGGTGTAGGTCTTCTTCAGGTATAGTGAGGAGTTTGGGAATATCATACAACATCCCAAATATACTGCTGTGTTCCTTGAGCTGCATGAAACGTTCTTCAACTGACTGTATTGCACAATCTAGCACCTGGTTAAAGAATTCAACTTTGAATTGTTGTTTGGGGTCTCTTATGGGATTATCCCATGCCTTGTAATCAAAATGTCTTCTTTGGTGACTCTTGTATTCTTGAATGGATGTGAAAATAGCTTCAGTGTGAAGTTCCTCTGCCAACTTCTGTGCACTGTAGGTAGGACTTTATTTTGTCCAGTTGTTCCATTGCTCCAGATATATCAAGGTCAACACCGTGGAGTCTCTTGCTTACAACATTTGTTTCAAACAGTATGTCATGCCACAACACTAAGCCACACAGAAATTTGAAGTTATGTATGTTTCTGATGATTCCATTTCCCTCTGCCATTGTTCTCCCACAAACAGTTCCTGTCATAGCATTATCCTCCATAATGGCAACTCTGGCATCATCTATCTTCCCAATTTGGTGTTTGATAGGCTTTATCGCCTCCACTCGACTTTCCCATCGTGTGGCACTCAGTGGTTTCAGTGTCAGAGAGGATGTTCCCAGATGTTGCTTCAAAATTTGCCATTGATGAGCAGGGCCGGCTCCAGGCACCAGCTTACCAAGCAGGTGCTTGAGGCGCCACACCAGAGAGGGGCGGCACGTCCGGCTCTTTGGTGGCAATTGGGCTGGCAGTGGGTCCCTCACTCCCGCTCGGAGCAAAGAACCTCCTGCCGAAGTGCCGCAGATCGCGATCGTGGCTTTTTTGTTTGTCTGTTTTTTGTTTTGCGAGGGGGGGGGTGGCTGCTTGGGGCGGCAAAAACCCTGGAACCGGCCCTGTCGATGAGTTGATGCAGTGAAAAATACATAGATGCTTTGAATTACATTAAAAAATTCATCAGCCTCTCTAGAAGCTGATGCTGCATCACTGACCACCAAGTTCAATGAACGAGGATTGCATGGGACAAAAAAAGCTCGAGGGTTTAACTCTCGGATCTGTGTCTGTACTCCTCTGTTCTTTCCTCTCATGTTGGCACCATTATCGTAGCCCTGACCTCTCATGTCAGCTATCGCAATTCCCATATCTTCCAGCTTTTTAAGAAGCACATTTGTCATACCAGTTCCTGTAGTATCATCAATGTCAATAAATTCTAGAAAATGCTCTCTGACAGTCACCACTGCAGGGACATTTTCACTAGGTTCTGTTGTTGTTACAAAACGCACCATTAAAGTAATTTGTTCCGTATGGCTGATGTCAGGTGTGCAGTCCAGAATAACACAGTAATATCTTGCTGACTTCAGATCTGCCACAATCTTCTGTTTGACGTTTGTTGCCAGTAACTGTATGATCTCATTTTGAATTGTTTTTCCAAGGTAGTGGTGTGTGTACACATCTTGGGTGGTGACTCTTCTTAGATGCTCCTGGAGTACAGCATCAAACTCAGCCATCAGCTCCACAATTTTAAGGAAGTTTCCATTGTTTGGCACATACAGCTGATCTGAAGTGCCACATGGTGCTAGGTTTTGGGTAGCAAGCATTCTCACAATGGCAATAAGCCTTTTCAGAACATTTTGCCAGGAAAGAGACTCTGATGCAATCTTCTCTTGATGCTGATCATCTATGGTGGCCTTTAACCTTAATCTCATCTCAAGCTCTTGCCACCTATGGAATGCTCTCTGCTGATTTGCTGCCTTCTCATGGCATGCTAGATTTTTCCAGTCCTTTGTTCCTGTAGAACCCAATGTGGCCGGAACATTAGATTGGAAGAGTTTGCAACGAAAATAGTATGAAGCATTCTGGGTTTTTGAGTACATAAGCCATGGCCTATCCACTTTGTCACCATTGGGGATTTCACGCCAGTAATGTGTTGGATGGAAACTTCTATTTTCATTGTCTTTGGGGAACATGAAGTTTTTCACTTGCTGTGACACAAGCAGTACAAGGAAGTCCCTCAGGCTACTGCTCAAGTGGGTCCACAGTCCTGGATCATCTAGACTTAAGGAACTAAACTCGGTAGCAGCTGTTTCTTGTGCCTCCACCACACTCTTCTCTCATCTACATTTTTATTCAGGAATGTGCATGGTTACATCCATTTGAGATGGAGGTATGGATGCTGCAGTAGCTGCCAGGTCACCTGCACTCTCACTACCTGGAAGATCAGGCATGTCCTCACCACTCACATCCTCACTGGGGCCGGAAGGCTCATCGTGAACAGTTGTGTCTATGTATCTCAGGAGAGCTCCTTCCTGCTTAGATAGAAAAGCTTCCTTTGCTTTCTTTCTTTTTCTGAATGCTGCCCCAGAGGGGCTTTTTCTTCTTTCACTCATGACTGCTGTTCTGTGCCAGCTATAGTGGCTCTCAACACTCAGTTGAAGGGGACAAATAAGTAGGCTGGTAGCAAGGCCTGATTGAGGGAAGATATCAGCGTCTTAAGGGCCTAACTGGCTCCTTCTACTTCATTTGACTGCCTGTTCTCCTCAAGTGGGTTCAGGGAAGCAGCAGGAAACAGGAATCTCCCTGAGAAGC
The DNA here is from genome assembly GCF_002925995.2 of Terrapene triunguis. Lineage (NCBI taxonomy): Eukaryota > Metazoa > Chordata > Testudines > Emydidae > Terrapene > Terrapene triunguis. The sequence continues at coordinate 27,902,795 of NW_020664418.1, forward strand.
TGGTGTTAATCAGTCCAGGTTCCTGGGGGTGCTAGAGAGGTACATAGGAAGCTTCTTCTCCTTTCTCTCCCTGCAGCGCCTCCTGCTTTCTGTTATTCCCTCTCACCTTTTCTCCTGCCTGCCTGTTATGTCTCTTGTGCCCTCCTTCCTCCAGCACAGCACTCCACCATCTCTGTGCATATAGAACAGAGAGAATACATATGCACCAGCAGCAGACACAATTTTCTACACTCTGGGTCCTAGTGGTGTTTCCCTCCCCTCCCCCCCCCATTCTGGCACCTGAGACGGCCGCTTCAGTTTGCCTCATGGTAAGGCCAACCCTGCTGGATAGACCTATAACTTGAAGTGGGAAATATAAACCCACACATGTAAATCAAACGTTCACTTTGAAAGCACCTCTTTTTAACCACAGTTGCTATTAAATGCTGGAAAATTCTACTTCTCTAAGTATGAATATTCTTCTTAGGCCTTGCTTACACCTTTCTCTAATTTAATTAAACTAGTTCAAACCACTCTGTAGACATTCTTATTTCGATTTTTAGCTTAAACCTGTTCCAAACTGACTTCAGCTAAAACTGAATTAAGCCTGGTTTAAGTGAAGTCTGCACATTCTGTTGCACTTTAACTAAATTGGTTGAAAATCACATTTAAAATTAAACTCATGTAACTCTGTAGATAAATCAGTGAATAGTCAGCTGATGTGGCCTCTGTTAGCCAGTATACATAAATGGTATGTATATGCTCTGGAGAAGAAAATTTACTTTAAAGAAAATGTTGATGCACCAACATGCACTGCTGTTTGAGATGACTACTGGATCTGGCGACCTGCTCTTGGGTTTAATCAGAGGCTGAGCTGCTGCAGGCTGGGGCTTCATTTCAGAATTTGGGGAGTATCATTGGAAAAAGCAAACAGTTTTGCTGTTTGTGCACAAGGCGCTGCCAGGTTTGGCTGAAGGTTGCAAGACATCCTTTATGTTGGGCCTTCATGGATTTTTTTTTTTCTACTTTCAATGAGAAAAGACTTCATTTTAAAGAGAAGATGCCAGAATAAGCCTGTCTTATTGACTTATTGATAGGCAGAAATGTTATGAGTAATACTGATATGTGAGAATAGGAAACTGGAGGCCAGGAATTCTGTCTGAGAGTTATCTATTTCAGTGCTATTTAGAGCTGCAGAGACAGTAGCAATTTGTCCTTTTTCTGTCTGCTTTTCTTAGCTGTTGCGACTTGCTTTCATACTTGGTTGTCAGTTGTTGCCTGTTGCATCCTGATATGGCGGGAATGTCAAAGCTGGAGACAATTAAAATCTGAGCTCAGTTCACCCAACAGTGTAACTTTCAAAGATCAGATCTGAATTATTGTCTCCACCCTTGAAATTATTATCAGGATGCAGTGGGCAGACACTCAGCAGCTAACCTACAAGTAAGAAAACAAATGGCAAAAATTAGTCTTAAATTTGGACTGTTCTTGGACTGAGAGAGACCAGGAATAGAACCCAGTTCTCTGTCATAGCAGAATAGGCCTTAAGACCGCTGGCCTGATACCATATTATAAATGGTTCAGTTTTACTAATGTTCAATAAAGTTTGTTTCCACTAGTGAAGAAACAGCTTACATTTCCTTTGCTGCTCTGCTGCATATCCTTTTCTCTTTGCTGGCTTATAATAGCCATATGCAGCTTTTACCTCCCTGCTGTACTCACTAGGGAAAATAAATATCAGAGGTAGCTCGAATCACCATGTGAAACATACTCCCAGAAGCCTAAGTCCCCGAGTGACATGCATTTCTCTAGTCCCCAGATCTGAATCTGTGCTTCTCTTCTGCTACTTTCATATTTCTTTTAATTTCCCTCATTCCCCAGTTATTAGAAATCTCTCTTTGTCTCCAGCAACCTCTACCATCCCTATTTTGGGCACGTCCAGCTGTCTGCCCAAACCAGCTCTCCACATTTGCTCCCTTTCTCTCTGGTTGTTTCAGTTCTACCGATTAGCGGGCCGCTTAATAGAATCCTCTTCAAAACGTGAACTGTACGACAATTTGAGTGATTCAGAGAAGTGTAATGCCCTGTATCTTCCTTGTTCTGGCCTCTGGTGTGGCTCCAGTTCAGTGGGGAGTCCCCAAGTGCCCAGAACTGACATAGTGGCTGGCTCCACACACTTCCTGTAGCCCCCAGCATACTGGCATATTTGGAGTGTTTTAGTCTCCAGTAGTCTCTGGCAATCCCAAGAACCAGTTTCCAGCCCTCCCACCGTCAGGGATCCGTTCGAGTGTCTTTAGCTACCTTTGCTATTCCAGCTGGTCCTGTTTCAAATGCAGTTCAGCTAGACTGCAAGATCCAGTGCAGTGGCTTACATTTTCAGGCCATAATGTGTCTGCCTTTTCTTTAAAGGGCCATATGTGAATGCTCTAAATGAAAAGCAACAATGTTACTGGTCCTCAATCTCCTCTGGATGTGGCCAGGGTTGTGGCACATTGGCAGGGCAGTGGGATTTCAGGCTCCAGGTCTCTGTCTGCGACCCTTCATGAGACTAAATTGAGGTGGTAGGTGAGGCTGTGGCAGTCTTAGAAGATACCCTAGGCCTAATATAATCCTGTGTTGGAACAGAAAGAACATGTCTACACAGTGGGGGGAGGGGAGAGGGGTGACACAAGGAAAGATGTGGAGATTGTGAGGAGAGGCTAATGATTTTACATGCCGAGATAGAGCTGTAGCTTGGTTGCATACACTGGGATGGATTTCATTCAGTGGAGTATGTGAATAATGAAAATTTCTGGTGCATCACATAGTTAGTTCCATTGTCTGGGGTCAATCCATTTTTTTTGATGGGCGAGTAAAATTGTTTCTCTCTCTCTCTAACATTGTGAAGGGATGGTGGATTGATTTTTGCCTGGAATGATACTGTTTTGCAAGGCTGTTTTGGGGAGGAAATTTTTTATTTTTTTATTTTTAATAACATCACTTCAGTGGATGGGACATTGTATCAAGGCTGCCCTGTTTCAGCATAGCTGCCTATAATACCCAGCATTGTGATGTGGGCTGGGCTGAGCTCCCTTTGTGTTTAGGGAGCTCTAGTCATGCTGATGTAACATTTGCCCCACTAAAAACATATTTTGAATTTCTTAACCAGACTGGATTGTATTTTCCTCAGAGACTCTGTGACTTTGGCCCTAGTCCAGGCAGCTATTCTCTTCCTGTAGAGATCTTGCCTTTTTCCAGTCCTCCTTTTCCTTTAGTGTGGCCCACTAGGCTGTGTCACTGCAGTAAACTTTCCAGACATCAGGTCCCCTTTTTTTGGCAGGTGCAATAGATGTTTTTTTTTTGTTTTGTTTTGTGTTTTTTTTAATTTCAATAGTGTGATCTCTTAATTATTTTAAAGTTAGCCTATTGTACATTATGGCACAAACCAAAACTGTATGGACCATTCTGCTGACCTGCTGCCTAGTATTTCATGCTGTCATGTGAGAGACTGAGGTACAGTTCCCAGAGCCAGTTGCTTCGGGGTTGGCATTGCACTCAGCCATTGTGCAGAGGAAGCACATTGCATTACTGTTGAGTAGCCCCTATGATGGAATGAGGAGAGACAATGTTGGGCTCCGGAACCTTCTGACCAAGGATAGTTGCTGTAACCCAGGTCTAGAAGAGTGGGGACAGGGATGTTTTCTACTTATCATTGGAATCAAGGTATGAAAGCCCCCCCAAGGAGTTCCAAAAAGAAAATAAAAACTGATTAAGAGGCACACAAAGGAGTGTTTGATTAAAAATGGAATTAACTGACACCAGTTTAAAAAACAGTACAGGAGCAAATGGTAGAATTATAATGACAAGGAGAATATTGTAAACCTCTTTATAGTGCCCCTCAGAGATGTAGTTTCACTTAAAATTAGAAGCAATGGTTTTATAACCTTTCATCTGAAAATCTCAGATTGTTTTACAAATGTTAATTAATCCTCACAAGACCCTTGTGAGACGAGTCGAGATAATTTCACCACTACTGTAATTCATCTATCTCTGGGGGTGAACATGGCAGCTGCTTCTAATAGCTCAACTGCTACTTTCTGCAGCACATGGGTGTTCCTCATCGAAGTGCTGGCCCAAACCCACACTGCTTAGCTCATGAGAAGTGACAGAACCACAGCACAAAGTGCTATTCTGAAAATAGTCTTCAAAATTGCAATCTTTGAATTGTAGCTTCATGTGAATGGGTTGGAAGGAGACAATCCTTTTAAAATCTTGCCTCTGTTCATAGAACCGCCTCTTTCTCAGGAAAAAAGAATCGTACTCCTTGTAGATTGCAAAAGTGTTCATTCAGGTTTCCATTCAGGTTCTTGTCTTCTTCTACCAGAAGATCCATCACCTGTGCCTGCTTTGTCATATTTTTACTGTATGTCTGTTTGAGAAAAAGACTGTCATGTAGTAGGTTTGGAACACCATGGACATACTTTTTTCCTAATCTAACCTGGGTAAAGCAGGAAGAGGATATTCGCTACCTCTAAACAGAATGTGGATAATTAGGAATTGATGTTATTAATGTTACACCGTTTGACTTCCGTGGAGCTAATCTGGGTTTATACTGGTGTGAATGAGAGGAGAATCGGGCCATCTGTTTTGTGTCTGACAAAACTCCATGTTGATTGATTATTTTAAAAAGTTATTGGTTTTTGTATGGTGTTACGGGGGGTGTGTGTGTGTGTGTGTGTGTGTGTTTTGTTTTTTTTTGTTTTTTTTTTTTGGCCACAATCCTAGAGATATGAGCCTTTAGAAAAGGGGAGAGTGTGAGGTGAAGATTCATTACTGAGCTGTCCTGTATTGAGTGTTGACTAATTTCAGTTTGTTTCTGGAAGTTATACTGTGTTATCTGTATCCAGTTGACTAATTTCTTTTCTTTTTGATGCAAATCTAGACAATACTACCTTACAAAACAAGTTGTTTAACATAACTGCAATGAGGATTTCTTTTGTCTTGCATAGGAAATTTGTTTGTTTTTCCTTATATCTCACTCAGTTAATCCTCCTAAAGATATATTTCCCTTCAAGTCTGGGTTTTATGGTTTCCACTTCTGTTGAGTGAGGGCTTTAGCTGGGGTGGAGATTTATCTAAGAAAGAGGTTTCCTTTTTATCTTTAAAAAAAAAAAAAAAGTCATTCTGCTCTGTCTTAGCTGAATCACTCTGGATATGCTGATTGTATTCCCCACAGAATAAATAAAACCTGTGGCAGAAATGAAGAGATAAGCAAACTTTTTTGTGTGTGCCCTGATCTCAAACTAAAAAGCTTATTCAATTACTCAGTGAGATTTTGTGGAAAAAGAATGCATATGAGATAAGAACTTTCATCAACTTTGAGCCTAACAAAATAAAATGTCTGCTTTGTAGTAAATCCTTCTGAATTTGGGTTTATAACAGAAATTCTAAGAGACCCCTTTCATTTTAATCTGTGCTGTGGGTGCTGCTCACCTCCTCTTGGATAACAGCCAAGAGGAATTTCTAGGAAAAAGCAAATAGAGCTGAAAGCTGAAGAATGCTACCAGGATATCCGGCAAGACAAGCTGGCTGTAAGGCCAGGCTTTAGGTGGTGCTGGAGTCATGCCGCCCAGCTTCTGAACTACCCCAGCAAATGTAGGCCACTGTACTGGCTAAAATGCAGTTTTAGGCTGTTTCTCCACATCAGTGCACTCAGCATTGAGATTGAAAATTCAAGACAAACACCAGAGGGCAGCTGGGTGCTGAGACTGAGTCTGAATTATGTCAAATGGCACAAAGGAAAATAAAAAAGATTTTTGTTGTTCACAGAACAATTGAGTCCCTGCAGCACAGTTTGATGCCTGATATGCTTTAGGTGTCTGAAATTATTTTGCATGGTTCTGTACAAGGATAGTACAATTCACTTTCACTTTTTTTTCTTTCACATCCTCTCGTGCTGTGGACGGAATCCTTGTCTGCTGAATAAATGTTTTTTGTGTGGATATTGTATTCATCCAATATATTTTTTTTCTTTTCCACTCCTAGTGTTTCTGGTGTAGTGGAGTGTCTGGAAATGGAAAATAGCTTTGATGGTTTAACTGTGAGACAAGTGAGTTGAAAATATTCTGTAGCTAAATCCTCACAATAAAATTGGATGTTTTAGGCTAATCATTTTGCTAAATCCTTTCGCTGTTTCTGAAACTTATGCAGGAAAAAGATTATCTGAAAAGTTTGTGTGAAGATTTGCCAGTTTCATTGTCATGCCTGAAAATAGGCAAAACGTACCTAGATTTATTAATGAATGTCACATGATTCTCTACTCCAGAGGATGCGGTTGGGATTCTTGGCTTCTTACATGGGAGTCCCTGGTGTGTAATTGTCATTACATGGCTACCTTTTCAAAGAATTCCCAACACAAGTTTTTGTTCAAAAAATGACCATTGAGTGCAAAGGCAGTGATGTACTAGCACTGTAATTCAAGATTTCTTATTTCACATGAATGTAGCTAACACACACATTTGAAATTTTGTGCGTACCCTCTTACATCAATGTGCAGAGTAATTTTATTAGCTTACCACTATCCTTTGCCAGGCCAGCTTGCCTTGTTTATTGCTTTATAGCAATAACCTTTCTGAAATTGATCCACCATACTCCATTACTATCGACATTTCATTACTTTTTCTGAAATCATTTGTTGTTCAGCACTGTGAGATTTGTAATAGCAATGTCACTGGGGCAGCTCAGTGCCAAGTGAAACCACTGAGTACAAGCACAAACCTACTTTAAATACAAACTTGCTATCAACATTCCTAATTATCTCTGTAATGCAGCTGGATTCTAGCGGGCCCAATTCAGCTCCCACTGAAATCTCCCCTTTTACTGAAATGGGAGCGGGGCCGGTAATCCCTTTTACAAGTGAAAACATCTATCTAATTAATTCTGGGCTCTTTTCTCTTTGAAGAAGGAACAGATTTCATATGTTGGAAGGGAGCATCTCTGCCACTGAATAATTAAGGAAAGCCCCACTTTTCCACACCTGTATTTGGGGTGTCTGTTGCAAGTCTGACTGCAATGGAGGATAGAGTTGTTAAACTTCTCCATATCTAGTCTATCTAGGATTTTATACTGCTGCCCATCACCAGAGTATCTGATTATCTTCCAGATAAAATCAATAACAACGATAAAGTCCTTAGCTGACTTCCTGGAATCTCTGGTTCTGACCTTTTGGGGGTAGAAACTCTGCTTATGTCATTTGGTGGGTTGATATGTTTGGGCTTTTTTGAGGGGGAGACATTTGAGTACGTGGGGATGTCAGTATTGAAAGAGTCATTCTTGGTATGGAGGGAACTGTCCTTGAGACAGGCTTGATATCTGCTATATCATTATTTTACAGTTTTGCTTTCTGTATTTCTACATCACTGTGATGGAGTGTTTACCCCACTTTTGCCCAGAAAGGTTTAATACAGAGTGAGGAGGGGGCTAATTAACCCAATAAGCCACAGCTCAGGGGAATCAGGTGGCTAAGTAATCCCCTGAATGAATAAGGAAGCCTCGCTGAGGAGGAATGAACTGGGCTGGGACTGTAAAGGCAGCAAATTGGCAGCAGAAGGGAGCTGTTGGGAAAGTCTGAAGTCACTCCCTGGGAGAAGGGAGGTGTGTTTGGGCTGGCAATCCCAGAGAGGGAAGGGAAGGTAGGACAGGGCGAAGGGAATAGACATTGACTGCTGGCTAGAGGCTCCCTGAGTTGGAGCCCAGAGTAGAGGGTGGGCCTAGATTTCCCTGCCAGCCACTGCAGGAGTGGCATATAAGTCAGTGAACAGGAAGATTGCTTAGGATCATTGAAGGAGGTTTTGGAACCCTGGAAGGGGAAGACTGGTATAGTGAACTGTCCAGAGAGACAAGTCATGAAGAGGCAGCAGCAGCTCATGGGGTGAGAGGGGGCTGCAGACACCAGGGCCGGCTCCAGGCACCAGCTGAACAAGCAGGTGCTTGGGGCGGCCAAGGGAGAGGGGCGGCACCTGAGGCAATTCGGGGGCGGCAGGTCCCTCACTCCCTCTAGG
>NW_020664418.1:27910912-27941978 GCF_002925995.2 Terrapene triunguis
AGAGAGAGAGAGAGAGAGGTGGCGAGATGGCATGCAGCCACAGGGAGCGATGTTGACCTGGGGAGCTATTCCTCAGAACGACCAGGAGGAGATGCCATACTAGGGGTAAGTGGACCACCCTGTCACAATCACATTAAACTGCTTGAGATTAACTTTTGTAGTCAGAATAGAAATATGACTGGAGTATATTTTACAAATCTGATAACTCTCCTGTAGTCTTCTCAGCTGTCAAATGTACCTCTCTTCTGGTTTTAGGTGTTATGTTTGCCCTGGTGTCGTCCTGCTAATTTTTTTTTATGGTTTTGAGGTACTTTTTTTTTTAAGCTCTCTCCTGTTACTATGGGGAAAAACCCATGCAAACAGTGGAAACACCCTAACTATTCAGGGCTAAGAATGAAACACACTATACCTGAAGTACTCTCAAACGTACAAAGCAAACAAGGTGAAAAATTAGAAATATTTCCCCCTCTAATCTTTCAGTTGTTGTAGGCTTTAGGTGTTACTGTACGTTCCTACTGTTATAAAGTAACTCCTCACTTAACGTCCTCCCGCTTAACGTTGTTTCAAAGTTACGTCGCTGCTCAATTAGGGAACATGCTTGTTTAAAGTTGTGCAGTGCTCTCTTATAACGTCATTTGGCTGCTTGCTCTGTCCACTGCTTGTAAGATTCTGTGGAAGAGCAGCGACTTTACAAGGGAGCATTGCACAAGTGCCTCTTCTCCGCCTGCTCCCCCTCCCTCCCAGCACCTAGGGCTTTCAGGGGGAGAGGGGAAGGAGCAGGGATGTGGCATGCTCTGGAGAGGAGGTGGAGCGGGGACTGGAAGAGGCGGGCCTGGAACATTCCTTGGCAAAGTCGGCGCCTGTCCTTCTCTGGGGAAGCTGTCGCTGCTGCTGCGAAGGTGCTTCCTAGCGTCCTTGCCTGCAGCGGGCTGTCCCTGTGTGGGGTAAGCCAGGGGCACTTCCCAACCACAGTACTGTATGGTATATAATGCCTTTTGTCTGCCCCCAAAAAATTTCCTTGGAACTTAGCCCCCTGCATTTACATTAAATCTTATGGGAAAATTGGATTAGTTTAACATCGTTTCACTTAAAGTTGCATTTTTCAGGAACATAATTACAGCGTTAAGTGAGGAGTTACTGTAATGTCAGGAAATGTTGAAATTGCCTGCATGATTGGCCACTGCACAATTAGGTTGAGTTATGAAGCCACTTAAGAGAATTCAAGCAGGTGACCCTTGAGGGTCTGCAGACTAAGATTTCCAAAGGTCAGCATATCCACTCAACAGTTTTTAGGGGTCCACCAATGAAAAAAGATTGAAAACCACTGTACTAGAGGAATAGCCAGGTAATTCATGCACCTGGGTTTTGGGGTGAATTTGGTAGGGTGCAAAAGAGGATCAAAGGTGAGTGGAATGGAAAAGACTTGGGGAAAGTGAGCAGTGGCCGGTGGGGGCGAACCCTGGCAGTTTGAGTGACACTCAGATTACATTGTAGACAATACTGTTTATCAGGTGTGTGGTGTATATGAGTAGTTGAATAAGCATTGTCCAGTGGCTAGAGCAAGGGACTGCAAAGTTTTCTGCATCCTCTTCATGACACACTGCCTTGCTGTATGATATGTCCTATGAAGTTGGAAAAAATCACTTAATTTCCTTTAGGCTTCAGTTTCCTCCTCTGTAAAATGGGAATAATACTTGCTTAGCTCCTAGGGGTGTTACTCTAAGAAAATCCTTCAGTGAAATTTGCTGTTAATAGGGAAAAGTTTACAATAGTATATAATGTGTTGCAAGTAAATCTAGGTCATTGTTAGAAGAGGTCAGACTTTGTATGTTTTGGCTATCAGGCTCTTCATTTTGCATTCTGTTATGTTTGCAGAAAATGTTTAATTTTATTTAAAATATTTTACTCTTGTGTGGAAAGGAGAGGAGGATGTAACAATGATGCCAGTGTGAAGACCTGGACTGAAAGGATCCTGTGAAGGGTGGGGAAGAGGGGGTGGCTCTTTTTTTATTTTTTATTTATTTATTTATTTATTTTTTTGGGTGGACTTGTTTTGGGAAGAGATCTTCCCAAATAGGTAAAGGAGACAGGGTTGGTCATCAAATTTCCATTTAAAGGAGGTGGGTCAAGAAGAGGCGCTTAAAACCAGTACCATAGAAAGAATGGGCCAAATCATCATTAGGTCCATGCATTCAGTTGCCATTCATTTTAAAGAGAGTCCTGCATTTTCATCCAAGTGCAGAGATTGATCCATTGATAACTGCATCTTCTTCTTTATGGGTATTAATGCAGTGTGTTCAAGGAACCGTGTGTTCAAGTTCTCCTCCCCAGCACACGTATGGCAATGACACACATGATTTGATCAAAACTATGTACACAAAAATAATGTTCATTTGCAGTCCATTAGGAAATTAAGAATGTAAAATATACACTCTCACATCCCTATTCTGTGTGTTGATTTCTTTGTTTACAATATTAATGGACAGTCTCCACTTTTCCTTTTTTTCCCCTACTTAGATAACGCCCGATGAACTCCTGCCCTTGGAGCCTTGACTATTCACAGTTTTGTGACTGCATCCTGGTAGCCTTTTTTGCAATTCTTTCTATAGCCAGGGACTTAGCTGGAGGTGTGAATCAGCAATAATGGCAAAATCTACTTTGAGCAGCTCGCTTGGTAAATTGCATGCTGTGTTCCTAATTATACACACACAAACTTGTGGGAGCATAATCATATAGTTCCCCAGTGTGTAGCTGAGTTGCTGTGTCCAGATTTTGAAAGGTAGAGGAGAAGAGGATTCTTATTAATATTGACTTACAAAGTAAAAGCCAGGGACCTAGATCCACTTGGCTCAGTCTTTGCTGAGAAAAGATCAGTTCGTCTACTTTGAAGGAAAGCTTCCCTCTAAAAAGCAACCTGAAAACTAGAGCAGTTGTTTAAATCTTGAATCCTACTCTTGTAACAGGACAGGAATCCCTGGGGGACACCACTCCTGCAGCTCCCAGATTAGCAAACTGTAACTGTAGGGGAAGATGCTACCTCTGAAATATACTAAAGCTCTGTGGCCTGCACTGAATGGACACGAAACTGTGTCAATGATTCAATTTATATAATGGCTAATCTGCTGCTTAATGAATATCTGAAGTCAAAACGTGTCACTTTACATTGGGTACATTTGGATGAAACATTGCTGACTTTTCATTTTTATGCCACACATAAGAACGAGGCACTCCTCATCAATATTATCCCTGCATTGCGTCTTTACTCTAACCTGATGTATATTTTGTGTTAGAGCTGAATACGTTATTTTTAGCAGTGCTTTAGGCATTCCAATTGGGACTTTATGCTGTGGGCTAATTTTAGAGAAGGTGGCCATATTTTCAGTGTATCTCAGTAGTTGGTCCTGACTGCTAGGTGGATTAAAACCAATTAGGACCCTGTCCTACTAAAATTTGCACCCCATCCCAGACTCTTCCTGTATCTGTAATGCCCCAGGCTCTTCTGGATAGCTGGGGGCTAAAGAGGTTGGCTCTATCCATTCTTCCCTTCCCCTTGTCTGAAAGCTTCTCTTTTTTTTTGTACTGCTGGATTATTGGTACTTCCTTCTCTTATTTGATTTCAGGATGGGTGGCTCCTTTGCCTGCTTTCCTGTGGCCTGTTGCATGAGCCGGGAAAGGCTTGATGATTCCAAAATCCTCATAGCTATCGACTGTCTGCTCTCTTTCCCTGAGAAACGAGCAGCCCCCCCCAGTGCCGGCAGGCAATCCTTGAAGCTGCATCATGGGAGGCCGAAGCCATGTTCCCATTGCCCCCTGCAACAATGTTTTGGTCCCATGAGGTGTTACAAGCCCTTCCCAAAACCCCCTGTGGCTAGTTGAACTATGGGATAACTACCCACAGTGCATGGCTCTGTGCATCAAAGCAAGTGCTGCTAGTGAGGACACACTCCACTGACAGAATGAGCGTAGTGTGGAGCCATACAACCGACTTAATTACTGCAGAGGCTGGATGTTGACTTACATTAAGTTGACTTAACTTTGTAGTGTAGACATGCCTTCTGTGATCCTGCATTCAAAGATCATCTTCCAAACTTGAGGTCCAGCTATCCTGAAGCACAGTCATTTAGCTGGTGAAGGAGTCTCATCGCTCAGAAGAACTAGCAGGCCCTGTTTATGTTGAGATTATGCACCTTTTGCCTGGATCATAAGTCTGAAAATTTGGCCATCTTAAATTTCTCTGGCTTGTCCACCTATCATTTTAGCAACTCCACAGAAGAGAAATTGTCCTTGCTGGGGGTAATCATCAAGTGACCCATCTCCTGTTGCCCATTCCCAGCTTCTGGCAAACATCCCTGCCCATCCTGGCTAACAGCCATTGATGGATTTATCTAGTTCTTTTTTTAACCCTGTTATAGTCTTGGCCTTCACAAGTCCTCTGGCAAAGAATTCCACAGGTTGACTGTGTTGTGTGAAGAAATACTTCCTTTTGTTTGTTTTAAACTTGTTGCCTATTAATTTCATTTGGTGACCCTAGTTCTTGTGTTATGAGAAGGAGCAAATAACACTTCCTTATTACTTTCTCCACACCAGTTGATTTATAGACCTCTATCATATCCCCCCTTAGTCAATCTTATTCATCTTTCCTCATATGGCAGCTGTTCCATACCCCTACTTGTTTTTGTTGCCCTTTTCTGAACCTTTTCTAATTCCAATATATCCTTTTTGAGATGGGGAGACCACATCTGCATGCAGTATTCAAGATGTGGGCGTACCATTTATATAGAGGCAATATGATATTTTCTGTCTTCTTATCTATCCCTTTATTAATGATTCCCAACATTGTTAGCTTTTTTGACTGCCACTGCACATTGAGTGGATATTTTCAGAGAACTATCCGCAATGGCTCCAAGATCTCTTGAGTGGTGGAAGCTAATTTAGCCCCCATCATTTTATATGTATAGTTTGGATTATGTTTTCCAATGTGCATCACTTTTCATTTATCAACATTGAATTTCATCTGCCATTCTGTTGCCCAGTCACCCAGTTTTGTGAGATCCCTTTGTAGCTCTTCACAGTCTGCTTTGGACTTAACTGTCTTGAAAATTGTGTCCCATGGCAGATTATGAAATAAACACACAAATGCAGAAAAGTAAGATGTTATTGTGTTGTTCTTAACCAGTTAAAAACATGCTGCTGTTCTGCATATCAGGTAAAAAGAATGCAGCCCTTGTACATTACAGTAAAATTCAACCATATGAATATTTTCAGCATTTTCAGGTGTGAGCTGTTCACAGCATTCCAGCCATTTGCCCTCTCTTGGAAAAAAGCTGGATGGCCAAAATGTCAGGGGTGTCTTGCTGTTTAAATGTTGAAATAGTCAAAAAGCTGCACATTTACTCCAAAGGTCTAAGTCTGTTTTACCAGGTCTGCACACACCCAGCATGATGTTCTCATGAGATATTGAAACATTATCCCCTGTGTTCATTGTAGCAGCATCCTTACTTGGAATATTGATTCCATTTTGCTGTGTAGGTCATCAGAATTTTTCTGGCATGGTTATTTCTGATGTGCAAGCAGACATTTGCTCTTCTGTTTGTTTTTTCTTTGTTGTCACTTTCTGTTTAGTTTAGGTTGACACTAAGATGATTGGTATTAATTATATTACCCTCCTTTAATTCTTTATTAATCGAATCCTTTATCAGCTGTTCCATTATATTGCCTGGGATTGATGTCAGACTGACAGGCCTATAATTATCCAGGTCATCCTGTTTACCCTTTTAAAATATTGGCACATATTCGTTTTCTTCCAGTCTTCTGGAACTTCCCCAGTGTTCCAAGTCTTATTGAAAAAATCAACATTAACGGTCCAGTGAGCTTCTCACCAGCTCTTTTAAGTGATGCAATTTCCTCTTGTTAGCATTGTATTCACTACACCGAGCCACACTGAACAATGGAAGAAAAATCATAATACAATTTACCCTTTTCTCTGCTCTGTTAAATAGAAGCATCTGTTTTCCTTGTTGGGTTTGAAATGTCCAGAAGAAAAGTAACACCTGTCAGAGGCATGATACTACTTGCTGGGCAGAATTGTATTCAGATACATACTCACAATTCTGGAAATATTTCTGTGGGTTAGATGTGTGTAACTGAGTAGAATTCGATCTACCGCTGGTAAAACTTTTGTAAAATATTATGCTGAATTAACATTCTGTGAATACCTAATTTTTTTTTGTATTGTAGCTAAATCCACATTTTCTCTCTCTCCCATTGCATTGAGGAGAATGCAAAGGAAGGTGTCTTCTTATATTAAATCTAAGCTAACTAATATGCTTTGCTACCTCTGAATTTATGGTTGGTTCTCAAGTGCTTACTCCATGCCCTTCCAAATATTGCTGGAAGGAAAAGATAGGTACATGTGATTTAATTCTCCACTCTGTTTTTAAATGCGGCTTGTACTTCAGAATGGATTATTCTCTCACTACAAATAATACAATGTTTGTAACAACATTTAAACAAAGGGGCAGTGCTGTAAAAAAAACTATTCTAGTAAGAAATTTGGAAAGTATAGGTTCCTACTGTAGCAAATAATAAATAATATTTGTATTATTTTAGTGCTGTGGAGTTCCAGCCATGGACCGGGGCCCCATTGTGCTAGGCACTGTACAAACACAGAACAAAAGACAGTCCCTGCCACAAAAGCTTTGATTCTACTCCTTTGTCTGGCTAGGCAATGAATCATATGAAACTGTAAATAGCTAATGGTCTTTCATTTCAGCTATTTGAGACAAATGAACCTAAGTATCACTTTAAAAACAGACAATTGTAATAATCTTTGGCATTGTATGTGTGTCCAAATAATATGACTTCTTTATTTTGAGATATTGGAGGAGTGCAATTTAGAGTTCTTGCTTTCCACAGTTGGTTTTTATTGTTACTCCAAAGAGTAGGAAACTTGGAATTTTTACTTAGTTACTGTGAAGACATTTCAGTATACTTGAAAAGTACTGAGCTTTGCATGTAATGGGGAAGTAATATGAGTGAAAAGCCTGTAGAGGGCACTGTATTATCTCCGATGAGAGCTGCAGGACCCCAGAAGCACTATGGATGCGTGTTTACCCAGTTTTCTGAATTTCTGTAAAATAGAAAAATAAATGTTTTGTAAAGTTTAATTGTGTTATAAAGATTCAGTAGAGTTACTGGTTGTGCATTAAAATGGAAATTTGTAGCTATCATATCTCTGGGTTGAAGGGACAGACTAGAAATACTGGTTTCAGAGTAACAGCCGTGTTAGTCTGTATCTGCAAAAAGAACAGGAGTACTTGTGGCACCTTAGAGACTAACAAATTTATTTGAGCATAAGCTTTCGTGGGCTACAGCCCACTTCTTCGGATGCATAGAATGGAACATATAGTGAGGAGATTATATATACATACAGAGAGCATGAAAAGGTGGGAGTTGTCTTACCAACTCTGAGAGGCCAATTAAGTAAGTAATCTTACTTAATTGGCCTCTCAGAGTTGGTAAGACAACTCCCACCTTTTCATGCTCTCTCTCTGTGTGTGTGTGTGTGTGTGTGTGTGTGTGTGTGTGTGTGTGTGTGTGTGTATATAATCTCCTCACTATATGTTCCATTCTATGCATCCGAAGAAGTGGGCTGTAGCCCACAAAAGCTTATGCTCAAATAAATTTGTTAGTCTCTAAGGTGCCACAAGTACTCCTGTTCTTTTTAATAGAAATACTGTACCACATTTCCTTCATTAGCTCTTTGTCAAAATCCCCCAGCAATAACTTAGTAAATATTTCAGTTTTGTAGGTACGTGGGGAAATTCTGAGTAGTTTCTATTACTGAAGGGCAGCTATTTAAGTCTGTACTTGAACAGGAGGCTTTAGTTTTATCCTATGACAATATAAGATAAATTATACAGTTGTTAAATTTGGAGATTCTAAGCACCAAATGAAAGGATGTTTAGACAGTATTGGACAGAGTGTGCAGACAGCTTGTTTCTATGCCTTGAAAAGAGATCCTGGTTTCCAGATCTGAAATCACACTCTTGTACAGATGCAGTATTGAAATAAGATCTCCTGTATAGAAGGTAAATGATTTGTGATTGACAACTGCGTCAATTATGGTCCTCCAACCCTCATAGACATTGAAAATTGCTCTGTCCCATCTACGCCACCAGCTAGACCATTTTAACACTTGCGATAGAAAACATTCTAGACGCTGCATTCTACTAGGTGTCTACACTGCTCTGAGTTGCTGCTCTGTATGTTGAAAATGGTTTTACTCTCTTCTAGATTAGTGCCCAAACTTTCATCACTAGTTGAAGAGGCCTCTGTGGTTTTATCCTAAATATGAATTTCTCCTTTCACAGGAATCAGTGCATTGTTCTTGCCGCCTTTTGGGATAACCCCACTAATCCTCAAAAGTGAACCTGCTAGTCCATCGATGTGGTCAGGAACTTGATGGTCTGCTTCCTGAAACTCAGCAAATTAGAAAGAAAGCTACTTTGCTTATTCATTTCATTAAAGGGAGTCCAAGACAAGCTAAAGAGCTCCCTATTTCATAGTATAGTTGTCTTGTCTATGCATCAAGGAAACTTACTTGGCTGAGGATAGTTCTGTACCTGTGGTTCTAGGCCTTACTGGACTTGATACATAGCTACTTCCAAGATGAGAGCAAGTATTTCCCTTTAATGAGATTTGTAGGCTGAAATCTGAAAATCAGTTGACATGTTTACTTACTGTTCTGGGGAAGATGTGGGGACATCCGTAGATGCTTTATCCAGCAGCTGGGCTCTGAGTGCAGTTCTCCAATTAGGTCCTCTTTTCCCATTTCCTGTTGGTTTTGTGTCCTACTTGGTGTGGGTTTCCTTGGGTACTGCAGTGATTAATCCATATTCCAGATTGTGGGACACTTGAGCAGAAAAGCGAATTTGTTTTTAATTGGGAAGTTGATCTCTGTGAAGACACTACCAACTTGTTGGATTTTAATTAGTTAAGTGGCCTGCCAAGGAAGCTTTGACTGGTTAGAATGGGATAGGCTGCAAGGAGAATGAAAAAGTTCATCCTGGCAGAGCCCAAGTGTCCTTAGGCACAACAGGAGCAATGAGCACAACAGCAAGAAAATATACAGATTCCCAGCTTGTTTATTAGCTAATCCCTCTGGATCCCTGTCACAGCCCTGGTCAAGATCCCCCAGATGGACATTCACCAGGCTGCTGTGTTTGGGGCCCAACATGCTGGACCTGTGTGCTTTTAAGCTTCTCTGGGTCTCAGTAGGTTCCAGCCACCATTTCTAGATCCAGCTTCTAAGGCATACTTACTTGGTACAGACTCTATATCTGCTACCACTTCATGTAAGTGGGACCTCCCAGTCCAGCTGCCCTTGGCCCCCAGGACCAGTGCTGACCCTCTCAAGAACACCAGTAGTTTAAACACACCTTTTCCCAGAGCTCCAACCTTGTGGTTACTCTGTCTTGCAGTTCACCTCTTCAGGGACATGTGATAGTTGAAACACATAACATATGCAAAATAACAGAGCAAATATACAGAGCTAGACAAAACAATAGCACACCTATATGCATTTCCCTGCCTCCATTTTCTCACTGTTGAACATTCTTTTGGCTTAGTCATAGTCCTCTGAGGAGTCCCAGCTCCTTCCTCTCTCCCTGCTGTTGCTCAAGACTTTTCCTCTGGAACATGGAGACTTCTTTCACTCCTGAAGACAGCTTCCTGCTTCTGGTCCCTTCTCTCTCTCTCTCTTTCAAATGGCTGATGAGAAACTCTGTTTTATAATCTCCAGTCCCCTTTGGCAGGTGACTCCCTGAGCCCCCTCACCAAGTAATCAGTTGCTTGGTTACCTCACCACTGGAATTTTAGACTTGAAAAACTGGTTTGCCTTGGGCAGTTGCCAGCTCTTCATCCAAAGGGGCTTCCACTTTAATAGAGGACCATCAAGGTTTAATGACCCTCATTGTTAGCGCTATATCCCCATTCCTTGGCATTTCAATCCAAAATGGAGGTAAAAAGATACCAGAGAAAGCAGACAAACTCTATGTTCAAAGTGGAGTTGGCAGTCTGACACACAGGCACAGAGAGTCCCCAGTATCCAACAGATTCCATAAGCTGTGCATAGATATATTCCCCAGTGAGAACTGCAGGTCCTCAGCACCTCTGAGGATTTTGGCAGAGGTGGTTGTACATATTTCTGCTTAGCTAAGCTCAGTGCAGTAGTTTGCTACTAGCTTTACATTTTTTTGGGTCATCTGTATCTGTGCTACACAAACATTGTTTTTCCTTCTTCCACTGAAGCCTGTGGGAGCAGAATGAGGACCATTGAATATACTTTCCTAACTTTGTAATATCTATAAACGGCTGTGACAAAATGAAGTTAACAGTATTTGAGCACAGAATTTTTTTCTGTCATTGTGGCAATAAAGATGAATCCTTTTGGAGTGAACATTTATGTTAAATCATTCATTTCAGAAGTTACTATTAAATTCTTCATAGGAAACAATGAGAATTTTATTATTCATAACCGAGGAGGGATGAAAGATTAAATACTGGATTCCAAAAGAAAGGATGCTGAATAGCTTAAATATAGACTGTGATATAAAAACTGAAGTGTCTGTAAATCTTACTTGTTCATTTTTAATCAATTAATAAATTTAAGCAGCAAAACAACAACAATGGTATTTTAAATTGTATTTACTTAGGTCAGTCTCTCAATAATAAAAAATAGAAAAGCTTCCTTTCAGTATGAAGCAACAACACAGTGTGTTTGTAGAGTTTAAACTTTGATGATTCTATTTCCAATCCTCTTTTTCCACTGACCAGTTGTTATCTTTGGGTAGGTCGTTTAGGTTAACAGAGATGGACAGAGAGAGGTTATCTGTAAAATTCAGATCAGATCTTCCTATAAGAGGAATAACCTTCTAATGATTGTAAAGGGTTTTGAGATCCTCAAATGAAACTTTAGGTAAGTGCAAAATATTACCAAAAAACTTGAAGTGACTGGGTTGAGACTATTACAACTTTAAAATGTACTGGAAATTAACCTGTGCATTATTATCAATAACCTTCTACTAAATCACTGGCAGCACTTAAACAAGAGGCAAGATGGTCCTCTAGTTGCTCTATATGTCATTAAAATAAATGTTCTTGTATTGTTCATTATAACAGCACCATTTTTGATCCACTCATTTGTGGCCTGCTCTTGCTCCCATTTAAGTCTTGGTGATAATGTCATTGTTAAACTTTCAGAGTTTCATTTAAAGAACAAAGCAACCCTCCGATCCTCAAAAAGCTCTTACAATGAAAGTAGCCGTTTCAATGTAAATCAATATCCCAATGTCACAGCATGTCTGCACCTGGGCAGACAAATTGTAGCACCAAGAGATGTCTGAATATCCCGAAGTCATTTTAATAGGTCATTACTGAAATCTAAAAGTTTTAACTGTTGCAGAACTAAACAAAATACTAGCTAGACCAACAAATGTATTATCTAGTGATGTTGGATATACCAGATATGTCTTCAGTTACCATTCATTTGAATGGACTGTCAGAACACACATTCTGTCTCTTCCGCCTCCCACCTTCTGTAACAGGTCCAGTATCATGTTCAGCATGGTCTGCCTTGACCAAAAAATTCCCTCTCAGTAAAGAGACCACTGGCAGTTTCACTGATGTTAAAGAGCTTTTATATTTCGAGAGGTTACTTAAACTGATGCACTTACTCAGCCCTGCATCAAATTACTGACATTTACATGTAGAATAACTCGCCTTTAAATATCTCCTGGCAGATTTCTTTCATTCCCCCACAAATTAGTACTTCCCCCTAGTTGTGTGTAATGCTACAGGAATTCCAGTGCTGTTTGATGCTCACTAATATTCTTTGTTTCAAAGTGTTTCTTCAGATAGATTTTAAATGGGGCTGGATAATGTTGACTCATTTCTAGCTATGCATGCTAAGAGGAGGGTGTTTAAAACCTCCGGCTGCAGGGTTTGCTCTTGCAGGCTGCTGAAAGATGTGCAGGGAGCCCAAGTGTCAGCACACAGCACTCTGTGTTTGCTCACCAATGCAGAGAGGCATCTGCATAGCGAAGGGAAGTGGGTAAAATGCTCAGCAGTGTGAGCAAACTTCTGTGTCTGCAACAAACTGAACATTGGTGAGAGATGGGAGATTGGGGATGATGGGGTTGGACATGAGACGTGGCTAATAAATGAAGTTCAGCAAAACAATATGATATGCATAGCATCTCTTAAAGGGGTTTCTGCTATTCCTGCTGCTAGCCAGGGATTAGCTGCATTCTTAAGAGCTGCACTTAAAGAATGAGATGAGGTAGCCGTGAAAGCCAGCTACTAACGCAAATGCATCAAAGGATCCCTGAAACGCTGTCTTACAGCCAGCTGCCGGTTCTCATGGGGTGTGGTAGGCACAGCAACGATGCTGGCCCACTAGCACCTGCTCCCTTCTTTTGCTTCACTTTACAGGATTGTTATTAGGTGAGGTAGAAGAACCTTGATATCTGGAAACACAGTCCTCCACACACCCTTGGGGTGGATAAAAACTGCTTCCTCACAACCCTAATCTGTATCTCTTTAAGATTGTGCCCTTAGTTAGCTGATCACTGTAGTGATTAAGAAGGAATTTCTCCCCAAGTATAGCATTACACAGTTAGCAAGAGTCATTATGGACCTTCTCATCTGAAGAAGTGATTCATACAAAATGGTCTGAGTAGGGATTTAGGAATTTTACCCACCTACCTACTCACTCATTCTTGTCCTCCTCTTGTGCTTTGTCATAGAAGATGAGGGTTAGAAGGGATCTCAGGAGGTCATCTAGTCCAACCTCCTGCTCAAAGCAGGACCAATATCAACTATATCATCCGAGCCAGGACTTTGTCAAGGCTTTGTCCCAGAATTACATCTCACTAGGTTAGGTGTTTGCAAAAGGAATAAAGCAAAAGCCTTCTGCTAATGTCAAAGGGCTGTTCTGAACTGTAGCAAATTAGCTGTCCTTATCTTTAAATATTGTTGCTTTCAGGTAAGGGTGGAGGCTTATGAATGGGGCAGTTGGGGAAGTTTGCATTGCCCCAGCTGTGCATTCTGTATGTTTTCTGTGAATGAACACATGTAGCTGTCAGTCCAGCAACATTTAACTAGCAGTAAACTCACTTGGAAATGTTTTTTGTTTTTTTTTTTTGTTTTTTTTAAGTTTAACACAATTTTGCAGCAGAAAATGAGTCCACAAAATCAATTTTTGAATTCTGTTTCTGCTGCCTTTCCTGTTGCTGCATTGCATATGGATTTCATATTCTCATAGGATGTACAATACCAGCCTTCATTTCCCAGGGCTAGAAGAAAACCAAGATAAAGAAGGCTGCATTTGCGTGTGTATCTTATATTTAATAAACCGGGCCTTAAAGTCTACAAGAGCTACAGAATTTGGGGTTCTTTAATGGGGAAAAAGCTTTTAATTTTTTTCTCAGATGCTTCAGACTTACTCCTTTGTCAGCTTAGACTGGAAAAGGCAATCTTGCCAAGAAAGAGTGATTTGCCTTCTGTGCTGTGCTTAATATCATATAAAACATTTTCAAATCAATATACAAAACATTAGCACCTCAAAGCTTTTGCTGCTTTGCCTGACAATAGCTAATGAAGATCTGACAGTAGCTGATAAAGCTGTAAACATTATTTCAGCAGGAATAGAAAACATAGGGGCATACTTGATGTGGCATGCCTATTTTCCTCTCCAGTTTAATTTGGAGCACTGGGCACTAAAAACTATCACTGGTGTTATGTAGTATAAGGGGAGTGATAGGTTTGTCTCGCAAACTGGGAAATTGTGAAACCAGCCCCTTCCCCAGAAAACTGCCTAATACAAGAGCTGCTGTTCTACAGTTCTTAGGCGTGTAGGAGTCCCTGGTGCTGGGGAGTTGTTCTGAACCTCATTCATATGCCTTTTGACTTCTGAGCCCTTAGCATTCATGTTTTCAAGCTTTTCTCTAAATTAGAATCTTTTGTTAGTGAAAATTGAGATTCTCATGTAATCACAGGAATCCAGGAGCTGGGACATTAATAAAAGCTGGAAATACCATAAGACTTAGAATAAAATCACTAGAATTGGCAACACTTGTTGCATTGGATACAACTAAGGGTTTGTCTACACTTAAAATGTTGCAGCAACGCAGCTGCACTGCTGTAGTGTTTCAGTGTAGACCTACCGATGAGATGGCTTCTCCTGTTGTGACCTACTGATGAGAGGTCTTCTCCTGTTGGCATAGTAATACACCTCCACAGAGGTGGTAGCTTGGGTGACAGAAGAATTCTTCTGATGACCTAGTGCTGGTCTACACCTGGGTTTAGGTAGATATAGCGTGTCTCTCAGGAGTGTGGATTTTTCACTCTCTTGAGAGACTTAGATATACTGAAGTAAATTTCTGTAATGTAAAAATGTACAAAAATGACCAATTTTTAAAAAATACTTGAAACAAATATATTTTTAAACAATTCCCTTGCTATTTTTTTCGTTAGTTGGATTCAAAACGGCACAAAGTTACTCTGTACATTTAATAGATCAGGGGTTGGCAACCTTTGGCACGCGGCTCACCAAGGTAAGCACATCCAGTGGGAGCCGCGATCGGCCGAACCTGTGGACGCGGCAGGTAAACAAACCTGCCCAGCCCGCCAGGGTGCTTACCCTGGCGAGCCATGTGCCAAAGGTTGCCGACCCCTGTAATAGATCATACAGAGCTGCCTGCTGGTCACAGACAAACCACCAACAAAGTCAGCATTAAGGCCCAGTTGTGAAAGATGTGTGCTTCTGCAATTTAGGTGCACAAATCCCAATATACACACGTGTGTGTGTGTGCGTGTGTATGAGCATCAGGGATTGGTGCACCCTGGCTGGGCATATGCAAAGTGCATGGGCACACATCTTTGGAAAATGAGTTTATATCAGGGTGTAACTATTGCTCAACTTAAGGTTGAAATGCAACTTGTCTTAGAAGCTCCCTACCTCCTATTTTGTCTTGGTCATACGTTTATTTACCAACATATTTTTGGGCTAAAATTTTCTATGCTTGGTGTTTAGAAAGAAATGAATAAATCTTCTCAAAATGTATCTAAATTCAACTATTTTGTTGCCTACATCTGTTTAAAAAATGCTGTACTGATGTGTTCAGAAACTTTTGTACAGGCATAATTCAACCATGACCAAATTTGTCTTTATTTGTTAAGCCAGATTTGAACAAAATCAATTTAAAGATGGTTGGCCTGATTTTTCAGAAGTGACATCACCGTGAGTTGAGTACTCTGCACCTCTGAAAATCAAGCCATGTGTGTACAATGGTATAATCGATTCTATAAGAAATTCCAGATTGTATTTACTAATTACAAATATATGATGATATAAGGGGAAACTATGATCTTAAATACCGGTCTGGCACCAGCTGAGCAAGCAGGTGCTTGGGGCGGCCAAGGGGAAGGGGCGGCACGTTGGGCTCTTCGGCGGCAATTCGGCGGCGGGTCCCTCAGTCCTGCTCGGAGGGAAAGACCTGCCGCCGAAGAAGAAAGCGGCGCGGTGGAGCTGCCGCCGATCGCTATCGCGGCTTTCCCCCCCCCCCCCCCCCCCCCCGCCGCTTGGGGTAGCAAAAACCCTGGAGCCGGCCCTGCTTAAAGATGACCTGCAAAGGAGCGGGTGGTGGTGGTGGGAAAGGGCATATGACTTGTTTTGCTTCTTTCTGATGTATAAAGAAGATTCAAACAAATAAAAAATAAAACTTCTTTTCTGCTTATTGGATGCTATGAAAACTGGGGATCTGGGGAAATGACTTCACAAGAGCCAAGAGTGAGAGTTGAGCAATTGAGAGCAAAGGATTTTTAGTCAGACTGTTTAGAACTTAATTTTGATTAAGAAAACCTCACATTTAATTTCAGTGAATAATAAAACGTTTTGGATAAAGGAAACATTTAAGGATTCATTGAGAACTTACAGCAGATATTCTTGAGATGACCTACAGATTCTCCAGGAAAACATGGGAAAACCAAATGGAAATTCTTGTTATTTCCAAGTTAAAAAAACAAGCGGAAAAGAATTAACAAAACACATAGTAAATAACCTCTCAGGCTTTCTTTGTACCTCATTTTTTCTTTTTTAAAAGGCACAAGCCTACTTTAAAAAATATCTTTTGCCGGTCACCTTGATTGCATAACCATGGGGGCAAAATTATGGTTGAACATTCAACCTTAACTCCCCACTTTTGAGTGTTTTGATTTGGTATTTCCTAATTTGCTGATGGGAATTTTAATGGTAATTAGACAAAAGGCTGCATAGACTGGTGGTATGGTGAATCCATGTGAGGCTGAAAGCGTGAGGCCAGGGAATCTCACTGGGTCCAGCTCAACATTTGGTATATTATGCCAAGAAGAAATTACTTTTTTCTTTTTAATGCTGCTGCAGCCTTTGATCCCTTTTTACTTGGTAACTCTTTCTGTCAAAAGATTATCTTCCTGTCCTGTTTGTGTCCTTGAGACCAATATCATTTTTGGAAGATGTTCACACCTCCCCGGTAAAGAAGATTTGTCACCCTCCTTTTTGTTATCAAGTTAGTCAGGCTCTATTTTCCATAAACCCATTGAGCTCTAGACTGAACTGCAACATCTAGACAGCTATTTTTAGTGCAGTAGTGTGAACCCAAGACTGTCGACCCAGCCGCAGAAGCACGCTGCTGTGAGCAATGTAGATGTATCCTTACAGGTCCCAAATGTGTTCTGAGACCGAAATGCAAAACACTAGTATTGATGTAACATGCAGGTTATGAGACTGAGCTCTCAAAAGTCAGGAAATTCCAGAAGATAGTTACTCCAACGCTAACTTGACCTTGGATCCCTGTGCTGGGGTTCCTGCTGAATCTGCACCTGTTAATGTTAAATTTCCTTAAGAAGTTAGTACTATAGCCCTATTGAGGGAGTCAACAAGCATGTGGACAAGGGTGATCCAGTCGATATAGTGTATTTGGACTTCCAGAAAGCATTTGACAAGGTCATCACAGGCTCTTAAGCAAACTAAGCAGTCATGGGACAAGAGGGAAGGTCCTCTCATAGATTAGTAGCTGGTTAAAAGATAGGAAACGAAGGGTAGGAATAAATTGTCAGTTTTCACAATGGAGAGAAGTAAATAGCAGCATCTCTTAAGGATCTGGACTATAACCTATGCTGATCAGCATCATTCATAAATGATCTGGAAAAGGGGATGAACAGTGAGGTGGCAAAATTTGCAGACAATACAAAATTACTCAGAATAGTTAAATTAAAAACTGATTGTGAAGAGCTACAAATGGATCTCAGAAAATGGCTACTGGGTGACAAAATGCCAGTATATATTCCATGTTGATAAGGGCAAAGTAATTGGAAAACATAATCCCAACTATACATACAAAACGGTGTCTAAATTAGCTGTTACCACTCAAACAGATCTTGGATAGTTCTCTGAAAATATCTGGTCAATGTGCAGCGACAGTCAAAAAAGCTAACAGAATGCTGGGAACTGTTAGGAAAGGAATAGCTAATAAAACAGAAAATATCAAAATGCCACTATATAAATCCATGGTATGCCCACACCTTGAATTCTGTGTGCAGTTCTGTTCCCCTCATCTCAGAAAAGATGTATTAGAATTGCACAGAAGGACAACAAAAATTATTAGGGCTATGGAATAGCTTCCTTATGAGGAGAGATTTAAAAAGACTGGGACTGCTCAGCTTAGAAAAGGGACGAGTAAGGGAAGATATGATAGAGGTCTATAAAATCATGAATGGTAAGGAGAAAGTGAACAGGGAAGTGTTTACCCCTTCACATAACACAAGAACTAGCAGTCACCCAATGAAACTAATAGGCAGCAGGTTTAAAACAAACATTTGGAAATACTACTTCATGAAATGCACAGTCAACCTGTGGAACTCATTGTCATGGGATGGTCTGAAGGCCAAAAATATAACTAGATTAAAAAAAGAGTCAGATAAGTTCATGGAGGTAGGTCCATCAATGGCTATTAGACAAGATGGTTAGGGATGCAACCCCACGGTCTCAGTGTCCCTAAACTGCTGACGGCCAGAAGCTGGGGCTGAATGATAGGGGATGGATCACTTGAAATTGCCCTTTTCTTTGTTCTCTCTGCAGCATCTGGCGCTGGCCACAATCAGAAGACAGGATACTGGGCTAGATGGAACCTTGATCTGACCCAGTATGGCCATTCTTATGTTCTTATTTCTATATATCCATATAGTGTAGTAAATCCACTTGTTTAAAAAAAAAAAAAAAAAGGACCAGTTCCTTGGACTGGGAAAAACTAGAGGTAGGGACATGGGGTATACATTCCTCTAACCATCAGTTGCTTTCAGATTTATATCTACAATTTATCCTGCAAGTGTATGGACTGGTTCAGAGATTCATGGTGCCATCCATTCTCCTCCCACTTTATGTACCATAGGAAAAACTCAAGTGTTCATACTGTTGGTCCTGTGTAAACATGGGAGCAGGATTATAGGTTCCCCTTTGTGTAACTGTGGTTTTGTTTCTGCACACTCTGACTGGTATGTAAAAGCTCTTTACTCCCCAATGTCTGCTGCAGGAGCAGGGATGATGAGCCTTTGAGGAAGGGGTTTATTTTATTTTTTGGGTATATGTATGGGGAGAAGGTGGCTGAAGTTCTGGTGGATCTAGGCCCAATTTACATCTACACATGACCATGAACATCGAAACCTGTCAACACACACACTGCCTGTTGAAACACAAAGAAAAGGTTTTGTGTGTTCTTGTGAGGTTAGAAAAATTCTAGTATTTTTAATACTGGAAAAATGGAAATTCTTAGCTATGTTTTTGAGATTCACAAAATATATTGGAGAATGACTCTAGTTTGTTGATTGGGGTCACTAATGCTCATTCCACTCAGCTACAGGTTTTTTTTAATGCCAAATAAAATTATGCTTTGTGGTGCAGATGTGTTCATATTGGATTATTTGAGATGGCAATACAGTTCCTAATTATTTCTGAATTACTCAGGTTTGCTGGCAGTGTCACAGTATAGTCACCCTAGATCAGGCTGGGGAGAGGGAAGAGAACACATCTTTATGGGATTTTTCACCTCTCAAAATTTGAGTCTGTCCATTATGTCTCTTATTATAATTAATAATAGCTACAGTATCTCACTGGATATAGTTCGTTAGCCTCTTATGCTGAGTGATAAGGATGGTCTGTATGTCAAATTATATTACATCATGTCAATTGGGTTAGGATGGCAAGTAACATGCCCTAGGGGGAATAATATGAGTAGACTGATAAAAATGTAAAATACTTTCTGAAACTGAGAGCATGCGCATAGTGGGTAAATAGTCACTCTGGGACTGATCCAATGCCCATTCAAGTCAATGGAAAGAGTCTCATTGATTTCAATGGGCATTAGACCATGTCCTTATTGGCCACCTCCCACCCACCTCTAGAAGATTGTGCAGGGTAACGTGTGGGTTAACTATTTGGGAGCAGCAGGTTTTCCATGAAGGGATGAAAAGTCAACACAAGGCTGCTGATCAGAGAATTTCTACACCTGCCGCTCATCCTATCTTCCCTGTTCGCTGCTGGGGAGAAGGAGACCACATCAAGATAGCATACTGAGTCAGAACATCCTTGGAAGAGTCCTCTCCGGGGAGCTGGAAAAAAACTTGATTAAAGGGACGTGGAAATTCAGTCTGTGACCCCCATCCAGCTTTGTTGCATAGAGGGTCAATTTGCAGTTTGATGGAGAGGAAAATGTCTAGTCTAATGGCTCCTTATGCAGACTGTAGAGATGTGGGAGCTCCTCAGCAGGTCTCAGCTGTCATGACTCTGTTGAAGTCAGGGAGCTATGGTAGTTGACACCAGCTTAGGATCTGTCTCTTGTCTGAGTAAGAAGCAAGGTCACCTTCTGCACTGGGTCCTGGGCAGCCTAGTTTGCATATCTAGAAATGGAAAGAAAAAGGTGGAAGGAGTGTGTATGAATGAAAAGTCTGAGGAAGAGTTTGGGGAAACGTGGAAGGAAATGGACAGTTTTGTGCAGTGAACTCAGGACATTAATCTAAAGATCACAGTTGGGGAAACTGTTTCCCTGATGAATATTATTCTGCAACACCGTAGTTAAGGTTTTGGTTCATAATTTGTTCAAATTCTGATTGATGACTAGATTAAAAAAAAACCAACAACCTAAAATTTTTGCTTTCCTATTTGATTTTGTTCCAGAAAGCATCCTTTCAGGGCCTGAGCCAAAAAGAAAAGGAAACCGGTTGGCGTTAGCAGTAAAATGGGAAGCCTTTTGAGAGGACTTTACATATTGGCTCATAAAAATGACTAGTGCATGATGAGACATTTGTTTCCTCCCAAATTTAAAAAAAAAAAAAAAGTCAAATGAACAGTGGTTGTTAATTGACTATTCCCTACTTCTAAAGGATTGATTTTCTTCAGGAGGATTAAAGAACAAATCCAATATCTTAATACTAACAGCTTAAATAAAGCAAGGAAGGAACAGTAAGCTGCTGAAAACAAAGTTGCAAAACTTTATATCCCTTTTGTGTCAGGAATCTGAGAGACATGCAAAGCGACAATAAATGCTCTCTTGAAGAAAAATAAAAACCCAAAGGACGATGTTCTACCTCCCACTCAGAAGGTCAACATGCCATCCTCAATGGCTTCTGTGGGATTTCTTTGTAATAGTTACTCTGTCAGATACAGTGAGAGAAACAAAAGAAGCATTAGCTGCAGTACTATAAAAAGTCCATTTTCTGAGTTATGTAAACATATATTATTCATCAGCAAATATAATATAGATTGGAATAATGGAGCTCTTCTGTTGTGACTGAGATCTGAGACTGTGCAGCTGTCCATCCAGCCCAAATTAATTCCTGTGCACCAGTAAATGGCCCCAATAGGAAATGAATTTGACCTCTATCCCTTGCAAGCAAGTGTGTAATGCCTTGGGGCCACACAAGTCTGGTCCCTTCCCTGCCTTGTGGGAATAATGTAGGGGCCCCAGTTAGTATGCTTAGCATTTCGACTGATATTCTAATAAGGAGAGCGTCTTCCTTGGCTGATTCAGAACTGTGTTGATTTTAAAACAGCTGGGTAGCCAAAATCACTTTTTTGGGCTGACAACTATGATATAAAGCTGCTATACATCCTAAAGATTACTTTTTCACCCAACAAATATCTTCTTTGGGGAGGAAATGAAGGGGAGGAAAGACCCTACTCTAGCAGATCTAATTAGGCAGCATCCAACACCCTTCTGATGGAGAAAGTTTGTATGCAACAGGATATCAGAATTTTAGGACCCTGAATGGAGAAGCAGAGCTATTCTACCGACTCATTGCTTCTATCCTGCAGGATAAAAGATGGAGAGGGGTTAGGGAGTGAAACAGAAGGTCTTGGTGGGGGGAAACCCCTAGAAACAACCAGCTCTATATTGGCTTGTTTGCTATATTTAAGTTAAGAAAGAAGGAAGTTTGATTTGCAACTTAACCAGCATATGTGTATGCTGGGTTCAGAACATGATAGGGAACAAGGCCTGTTCACATAAGGATTGTGGGGAGTGGAGAAAATCCGCCCCCCTCCCCCTCTGTTCCATTTCTGGGTAAATTCAGGGAGCCAGTCATCTAATGTACACAAGCTCTTTTCCTCCAGAAATACCTCCATAATTCCCTGCTGTGCAGCTTCTTGGCTAATGTGCACCATGGTAGTAAATACTTGATTAAATGAATACAAATGGGACAATTCTTTGCAGAAAGGCGGTGCTTTACTCGAGCTCTGCCCCAAATGATTAACTATTTCACTGCTCTTATTCACATCCCATTGAGATGAGTTCATACGTCTCTTAGAACTATCGTTTTATTCTTGCTGCAGTCTCGTGTTGACACCACTGCACTGACTCACATTGCGAAAGTAACAAAGATTTATTTCAAATCTCAGTTGTAAAGACTGAGGATAAATTTACATATTTCATATCAAAGCTACTTTGACTTGTCATGTTACTCTTGAACATATATTTAACGTCTTGCTTTAGCACGAAGAAGCATGCGACGGACGCTTATGTGTGCCTCCTTTATTTTGCTTGAACGTCCGTTATGAACTTTTTGCTTTGCAATTGAATAAATGTTTTAAAAATGGGAAGAATCTTGCTAGTTTTGAACATTGACTCTAAGGTTCCACACCCTAAATATAGCTAAAATCAAGACGCCTTAATGTCCTTTTCTTTGAAGGGAAAAACAAAAAACCCAGTCCAGCCATACAATAGCATTTTGCTATTTGTTTGCTTTAATTATGCCCCTAAACATTGCCAGTCAGGCTGGGAGATTGACAAACTGATGTCCGGTTGCCCTATCTGAGGTATTTGGATATAGCCTTGGACAGAGACTTGACTTTTAAAACTTACCTGGAAAAGATGTGTGAAATGGTAAAAGCAAGGACTAGCGTAGTCTGAAAACTTGTGGGCAAAACATGGGATGCTGATGTGCACATGCTTCAAACAGTGACTCTAGCACTGGCATACTCAACTGCTGTGCACCAGCCTGGGTGGCCAGCTGACATACCAAATCTCTGGGACATTAAAATCGATACCTGTACAGTGTTTGCCCACTCTGGCACTTCTACCTCCATCCAAAATCCAGAGAGAGAGAGAGAGAGAGAGAGTGTATAGTCAAACTATGGCAAACTTGAACTTATCAATTCATGAGAATCTTCCAAAGACATGCCTGAAATCTCACAAGTCATTTTAGCATCGGGCAAAAGCTCTTAAAGTGTCCTCATTCAATCCTGAGGCACACTGAAAAGAATTGTGGAATAATACTAAAGTCCCAAACAAACACCTGATTGCTGACCCCACAAAAGAACTCCCAGACTTTAACCTAGTGGCTCTCAGCCTTTCCAGACTACTGTACCCCTTTCAGGAGTCTGATTTGTCTTGCGTACCCCCAAGTTTCACCTCACTTAAAAACTACTTACTTACAAAATCAGACATAAAAATACAAAAGTGTCACAGCACACTATTACTGCCAAATTTCTTACTTTCCCATTTTTGCCATATAATTATAAAATAAATCAATTGGAATATAAATATTGTATTTATATTTCAGTGTATATAGAGCAATACAAACAAGTCATTGTATGAAATTTTAGTTTTTGTATTGACTTCGCTAGTGCTTTTTATGTAGCCTGTTGTAAAACTAGGCAAATACCTAGATGAGTTGATGTACCCCCGGAAGACCTCTAAGTACCCCTAAGGGTGCACATACCCCTTGCTGAGAACCACTGCTTTAACCTACCCCAGAAATGGTGGTGCACGTTGAACAACTTCAGAACATCATGTGGCAGACGCTGTCATCTCTGGAAGAAGAGAGACCACGCACAATATGACTGTGGACACTAGTTGCAAACTGTGGCGCACATTGTAAATCAGTGCCCGCTTTGGTCATTTGCATCTCAGACTTACACTTCTGAAACTATTAACTGGATCACTAATTTGGACTTGGTTATTTGAATGTTGCTAATCACCTCTCTTGCCAGGAGAAAGAAAAAGTGATGTCCATAGGAGTTGTCTGCCTTCCTCCAGGGTTCCCTCCTGATATAACCTGCGGAGAGCCCAGGGGCCAAACATTACATTACCTGTTTCAGAAGCCCAAAGAGCACATCAGTGTGAATGGTCCTCTCGTGGGCCTCATCCAGCATGATGATGGCGTACTGGCTCAGGTCTGGGTCAGTCAGGCACTCCCGCACACACGTTTGTGGTGCCCCCCTGGGTGCGTGACTGAAATCATTATTGTGTTGTAGAGGCAGTGACTGAGAGCCTTTTGGTGACACATCACAATAGGTCATTCAGATATTCTGGAGTTCAGAGAGACCCTGTGAGTTTGGGGAACACTGGAAGCCTCTGTGTTTTTCCTTCCCACGAGATCTGAGTGTCAGTCGCTTTCCTAATTAACTGTGGCAAAGCTTTTCATTTCATGTCTCCCTCCCAAAGATCTTCCCTCCTAAGTAGTGTGCAAAGTCTAAAGGATTTCCTTGTTGTACGTTAACAACTTCTGATGTGACAAGCAGAGCTGAAAATCAAATAATCGTTCCTCAAGTACGCAAGGCT
This sequence comes from Terrapene triunguis, assembly GCF_002925995.2. Lineage (NCBI taxonomy): Eukaryota > Metazoa > Chordata > Testudines > Emydidae > Terrapene > Terrapene triunguis. The sequence goes on from NW_020664418.1 coordinate 27,935,065, forward strand.
TTTTATACTATAGTTGCTTTATATTATTGAGACATTTTGCTGACAGTAAAATTTTAGCATATTAACCAGTCTAATGCGAAGGGCTGTGGTGTGGTAAAGATCAGGAGAAAAATTAATGTCTTGTATGACTGGCCTAAGATCCAGTCCTAAAGTGAGTAGCTCATCTGTGAAATGAGGATAATTATGCTTATTCATCTTTACAAAGTGCTTTGAGCTCTTTGGGTGATGAGTGCAATATTAGTACAACATACTATTATTACTACTGCTCCCATGAGTAACGACTACTTCCAAGCACAATGGATTTTAGGATCAAGCTTGGAAATCCATGTATCAGCTCATCTCATGGGCTCAATCCTACAATCACTTATTCACTATGAGTAGGAACCATGCGAATGAGAGGGGTTTGTAGGATCAGCCCTGATATTTTAAATATAAAAACCCAAAGAACCTTGGGATCTGATTTTATATATATTACACAGTACTTTTTGCAAACTAAGATCTATATGTGTCTGTTTGGATAAATCATCTTTATTGGGTATGATATATGGAAAAATTAATATGTGATTTATACTTTGAGAATATTGATTCTATTGAAAACCCAAAGGCTTTTTTTTGTGGAGTTTATCCTCAATACAGCATAAACAAATAGCAAAACCTTCAACCTGTCAAATAAATTTGGTCAAGGGCTGTTGGCCCATAAACTTGGAATACTCACATGACACTGAGTAGTGTTGCAGTAAATGAAATCCTTCAGAATGATAAATTCCGGTAATTTGTACATTTCTGTATTCTGATGTAATACAACTGGATTCCAGAGGGGAAAAAAGTAAATGTTTAAATTAGGTTTGCTTAGATAAAACCATCAAGGACAGAATCTACTATGAGAAGTTGAGAGTTCTTAAGAGAAGTTTGAAACTCATATCATGCATTTTTCCTGCTAGAGCAACATTTCATGGAAACTAAAGAAAGCGGCAAATATTAAATGTGTATTTTATTGTTACTACCAGCATTACTGTGCAATTTTAAATTACGAGTCATTGTAACATGATACTTTTTTGTCTTTTGTAGCAACTAATTGAAAGTTATAATAAACCAAATCCTTACAATAATGCCAAAATTCCATCAGAACTTAATTATTGGCAGGGGCCAGAAAGAAGAAAACAGACTGTCAGATGAATAGCCCCCCTAAAGGTTTTATTGTTTAATTACAGATTAAAGAAAGCCTTGGCAGAGTTCTTTAAGATCAGTATGAGGTACAGATCATTCATCAACACTGCAGTGCACTAGTGGTGTGGCTATTAATATTTAAAAGAAAATGAAAGTAATAAGCAGTCCTTATTGTCTGAAGACAATTATTTCGAGTTATGTGAATGTTATATGCTGTAACACATTCCAGCCCACGTTATGTGTCCACATTATGGAATTTAAGAATACACTGAATTAATATGATGTAATTAGTAGTTGTATATATTCATCATGATTGAATTTTACCCAAAGCTTACTTTGTGTGTTTTTAACCAGGGTGGTAACAAACTGCATTCTTACAGAAGGATGTTTTTGAATTGCGAAGTGTCTCTATGACATGCCCAAGAATGTGGTTCACTGCAGTGAGTGACTGTTGAACTTTTTTTAGTTACTGTACGTATTTTGATGTTTTCCTTTTATTACACTGAAAATTAGCTTCTGAGATAATGACTTTTACGCTTTGATTTGCAAAGTGACTTTCATAATATACCAGTCGACAAAACCTGCTGTTCCATGTGGATAAGCGAAATCAGACTGTTTTAATTTAACAGAGGCTTTTAATTCATTTAGTCTATTTCAGGGGTTCTCAAACTCCATTGTACCGTGACCCCCTTCTGACAACAAAAATTACTACACAACCCCAAGATGGGGGACCAAAGCCTGAGCCCACCTGAGCCACTCTGCCCTGGGTGGAGGGCATGGGGGCAAACCCCAAGGGCTGAAGCTGAAGCCCACTGGCTTGGGTTTTGGCACCGGGACCCAGCAAGTCTAATGCCAGCCCTAGCGACTCCATTAAAATGGGGTCAAGATCCACAGTTTGAGAACCGCTGGTCTATCTGATGAGCATTGGAAAAGGTGTATTAATTTAAATTTCATATTTAGGTGGTAGTAATGTTTCAGTTTTGTCGTAGCTGCTCTTATTTTGATCAACTGTAATAGTTTTGCTGAAAGTTTTCTGAGATGAATTAAAGTGGAGACTCAAAGGAAGACAAGATTGTGGATCCTGCTTTGTAGATGCATGGTTGAATGGTCTAGCTCTTTGTGGGCCCTGCTCAGATAAAGGGAGCTCTTTGAAGTTTTGCTGTTTCTTCACTCTGTGCTGAAATCCAGGTGTGTTTTTTAAGCTTCTGGTGATGCCAAGCTGGAAAAATGGGGCTTGGGCAAGGAGATTGTGTTTACCATGCCTTAAAGTCCTGATCCAAGACTTCCTGGATGTTGCCCATCTGTTAAAACATGTGAAGCACACTTTGATCCTAAGCCCTACCCCTGGATGCACATCCCCACGCCCCACTCAACACGATGAGAATCTGAGTATCAGCCTTCTGGGTTTGGAAGACCGCTAGGAACAGATTATTTATCATTCATACTTCAATAGTGCCTAGAGCGCCTAATTCAGGAGCTGAGCCCTATCATGCTAGATGCTGTACAAATGTGTAAAACAGATTCTCATCATCAGAGAGCTCACAGTCTAGAATTCTGATAAAATGTAACCCGGACAAACAGACATAACAGTAAAGATGTGTGAATTTTGTATAAAGTAGTAGTCTTGGCAGATTACAGTTGTCACAGGATTAGTACAGTTCCGTGATTCTTCTTCTAGACAGGACTTTTGAGGCATGTGTCAGAACCAATGCCAGAATTAGGACTAAGGTGGGCATTTGAAATTATTTTATAGCACTTTTTGCCCTGCCTTTTTTGGATTATGCTTAATTGTGTGAAATTATCATTTCATTAAATTTGCGGGGGTTGGGGAGGGGGAAGGAACAACATTAACTTCTGTTTCAGCATTTTCCATGTGTTATCCATGATGCTTTCCTGTGCAGTTCAAGAGAAAAAAATAGTGGATGCATCATGTGACACTAATGATACCTGAGAGACTGAACCTTTTGTAGAGAGACATTGTATCAGGTGAGTTTTATATCTCATGTAATGGTCTGACACACTTGATTTTGCAATAGATTTTACACAGATACATACTCCCACCCAGAAAAGGTTGGTATTTATTTTATACTGTGGTGTTCCTTTTCCATTTTGTCTTTGATATTACAGTAGTATCTTTTGTTTTATCAGGGCCAAAGGAGGGTAAGATTGTACTGAAAGGATGAGGAATTCAAAGTGCAGAAGTTGGTTGTCTGGAAACGTGCAATGATAGTTGAGGGAGTTTTATTGAATCTGAACTTTGAGGTGTCTAGTGCAGAGCGTAGTGGTTGCATTGCAATAATATTTAAGAATCAGGTTAAACAAGAGTACCTCAAAGCCTTTTGAGATTCACTTATCACTGTTCCAGTCAGATCTGAGTGCAACTATTCTTGTGTTTCTCAATGTTGATCTACAAAAACCACTGCACCACGATGAACTCTGATATTGAGAAGTCATTGTGTAGTTGCCAGGTAAAACAGCAGGCCTACCAGACTTTCTAGTAACCAATGACACTCATCTCTCTTGGGTCTTCCTTTGTCCCTCCCAGTTTTGTCACTTAGGAAAGCAATCCTACTTCACCTACTCTCTTTCACAAGCCCTGAAATTCTGATCCCATGTTACATAGAGTATACACCGTAGGTGAGGGTGTGACGGGTTCCCTGGGGTGCAGCCTGGGACTGTGGGACCACTGTGCCCCCTAAACTCTCTCCAGCCTGGTCTGTCTCTCACAATGCCTTGCTAGTGACCAGCAGCAAACCCCTCCGGGTGCTGTTATCACTCAGCACAACCACATGTGGAGACCCAACACCCAGCTAGATTGCATGAATGCTCCCAGAGCCACTCATGAATCACACAGGGAAAGGCACCAGCCAAATCTCCCCCCCGCCCAGCTCCTAACACTGTTCCCCAGGAATATACCGTCTTGCGCTACTCAAGATGAGCAATGCATATTTATTAATTGGTTCACCACTTCATCAATGGAAAGTAGACATACACCAGCCTTTATAAAACCTGAGCATATTTACCATTCACTTCAGGCAAACTCACTGGTAAAGATAAACAGTAAAACAAATTTATTGACTACAAAAGATAGATTTTAAGGGATTATAAGTGACAGGCAAAAAGTCCTAGTTAGTTACCAAAATAAAATAAAATATAAGCATGCAGTCTAAACTCTCAACCCTATTAGACTGGGCAACATCTAGATTAAGCAGTTTTTCTCACCCCACTGGATATTGCAGTTCATAGTACACAGATTTCACCCTTGAAATCTGGGCCAGTCTCCTCTGCTTAAGTCTTCTCAGCGTCCTTGTTGCTTGCAGCATGGGTGCATGGGTGGGGGCAGGCTAAAGGTCAAGCATGAGCCTGCTCTGCTCTGTTTTATACCCTCCGTCCCATGTGCTCGGGGAACACACAAGTCCAGGCACGTCTGGGGGACATTCCTGAGTCTCTAGGCAAGGTTGGGCAATTCCCCTGGTATGGCCTCATGCAGGTGAGTCATTGAATTGTAGCTCCCTTGCTGGACAATGGCTGTTGATGGATGTTTGACACCCTACCTGGGTGTTGGCTACTTTCCTTGCTGTTGCCTCTGGGGAGCTAATATCTGGCCAATTCCCCAACTTAAAGCATGTTTTAGTGACAACCATGAAACACAATCTCATAACTTCATATGCACTAACGATATACATATTTAGATAGAACAGTGACTTTCAGCCAATCATAACCTTTACCCTGATACCTCACATGGCATGCTTTATACGCAATATCACAATTATATACAGATGAGGAATATGGGGGTTACAAGACACTCCCCCAAGGTATAGTATGTCACAGAGGGTAATGATGTTTTCCTCAGTTTTTTATAAATTAAAAATATTGCAGAAATATAACCTTTCAGTTCAGCTTTGTGTGGATTAATGTAATATCTAAGGCTGAAATGAGCTGATGAATAAGCCTGTCTCCGTCGCTTTTTACATTCTGCTAAATGCTAAATAATTATAGAAGTGCTTGCCAATCTAAATAAGGCCACAGTAGAAAGTGGCTTCTGATGACAACGCTCCTCCGGTGAAATTCTCTTCACCTGCAGACAGCCTAAGTAATCAGTCTACTTTATTTAGCCACCATTACAGCCTGTTGGTTGGAGTAGCAACTGCAGCTCCTCTGTGTCACTTTATGCAGGTTCATTGGTCCCTTCCTGGCCCACTCTATCCATGCTTTCCCTACCAATCTGGGTAGGCCAAATCAGAGACCCCTGCCATGGTGTATGGTGTCTCTCCTCCTCATCCCCCCCCCCCAGTTTTAAACCTTAAGCAAACTTCTTTTGGGAGCGTTGCTGTCTTTTCTGTTTGTTTCTAGGGTTGACACAAGACTAGGTCCAATACTATATTTTCTGAACCAAGCAAAATAGAATAAACATACAATAGTTTTCTTCAGTATATTTAGAAACAGCAGAAGAAAGGCCAAGGTTTTTTGTTGTTTGTTTTGTGTTTCAGAATGCAGCAATGAGAATAGAACAGCACATCTTGTCTTAGATGCATGTTAACAATTAGTTACTTTTTGGCAGGAGTTTCAAAAATGTCTAAAGATGTATTTTGACGATAGCCTTGAAGCTCTTAGAGTCCTTGGATAACTGAGCTACATTTTAAAAATATGTCCCTGACCATTTATATTTAGCCAATACTTTGTTACTCTTACAAAGACAATCTACTGTTAGCTTTTGAATATTTCCATGGAAATGTTTTTAAAATAAAGATAATATTACAGAAGAAGGAGGAAATGAAGACGTATTTTGAAATGTCATTTAGAATGTGAAATTAGCCAGTGAACCAAATCGGATTAACTGTCACTCCTTCCACATGTAGGCAAGTGTTTGAATAAAAAAAAATGTTTGGGCTCCTTTTGTGCCCCTTGTGCATTTGCTTTCTGTGCATATTATAGCACATGAGTTTAGTGATATGAAGATTGACGTGAATAGAAAATTTTAAAGAAATATTAGGAATATTTGCAGAAAGCAAATGTTGAACTTCAGAACATAAGATATTGCTATGCTTACCTAATCAGGAAACAGAAACACTGCGTGTGGTATATATGCCCAATCAAAATGTTTCTAATTTTGGATAGTAAACAGCTCAAGAACAATCAGTTGACCAAGAATTATTCCACTATTCAGGAAGAATTTTTTTTTTCAAGAATAATCCTGAATAATAAATATGAGAAAACATTTAATTGAGGAGGACAATTTGCAAAAAACTGTTCTAATAGATAGACACTCCTGAATCACATACATTAAATACTATCCCAGCGGGTTTGTTCTTGGCTTTTGTGAGGGTTATACAGCCCCTAACCATGTATAGTGTAATTGTTATAGATTTCAGTTCCTTTGATCAAATGAGCTTTTCAGAGTATAATGTTATGTTAATACAGCTATGATACCGTGCTGCTTTATTTCTCCCAACTCCAGTCTCCCATATAAATGACTTCTTTCTGATGCCTGGCTTTAATACACATTTTGTATGTGTTTCGTGAATAACATTATAGAAACCATTATCACTGCGTATTTTTATGGGTGTTCTTTAGTAGCCCAGAAATGCATGTACTGTATCAATATTTTAAAATGCTTCCAAAGCTTTACATGTAATAATGGGATGAAGCATAGTCTGGAGGTTAAAGTACAGGACTCAGCCAGGAGAAGTTGGGTTGTATTCTCAGCTCTGTCACAGACATCTTGTGTGACGTTGTCCAGTCACCTA
>NW_020664418.1:27946978-27951868 GCF_002925995.2 Terrapene triunguis
GGTCGTGTGCTTTATCCGCTCCCCATGGAACCCCACAAATGGTGACCCCGACGTGATTCCGCATGGAACCCCACAAATGGTGACCCCAACGTGATACAGCTCGGACATCGAGGCAGCCGACTGAAGCGTGCAAAAAAAGGCGGAGGTGGCAGGAGGTACCAGAGGATACTGGCTCCTGGTCGTCCGAGAGAGACGGTGACAGCCGCAGCAGGAGGTACCGGAGGATACTGGCTCCTGGTCGTCCGAGAGAGACGGTGGCAGCCGCGGCAGGAGGTACCGGAGGATACCGGCTCCTGGTCGTCCGAGAGAGACGTTCGTGAGCTCACAGGTGAGCGGCTGCATTTGATAAAATGGGCTCTGCTTTGTCTGCAGAGGAGAAGACGGTGCATGATTTTTTATTACGCATCGCTAAAAAGCAGGGAGAGAAGCTTCCCTCTGACGCGTTGTCCCGTTTGCTGAAATGGGGACAAAGACGCGGGTTTTCTGTTACACCGAATACTGTCTTTGATAAGGCAGTCTGGGAGAGTCTAGGCTCTGACCTCTGGGAGTCGGTCTCTCACGGCAACAAGGAGGCCGTGTCATTGAGCCAAATATGGTGCAAATCTAAGAAACTAATAGAGACGCTTGCGGCAGAAGCCGAGGTCCAGTCGGCCATTAATGACCTCTTTCGGCCAAAAGAGGAGCCGCCTTGTGTGTTGCCGGTGGGAGCCCGTGAGTTCTTTGGGGGTGAGGACACTATCATACCACTCATCCCCAGTGCACCCGAAGTTGATCCTAGTACCGTCCCGTTACCAGACGACCCCGCGGATAGAATGGAGGTCTCGAGCCCAGAAGGGGATGAGTTACAAGAATTTCGGGCGGAAATGTACAAACAGGGCCTTCAGCTACAGGACATGCTGAATCAGTTGTCCCATTTGGCCGGGGAGAGCCATCCCCCGCAGTCCCACACATTGCGAGCCCTAAACCAGCCCGGCTTTCCTGTCACCAATGATGTTTGTACCCCAGAGTTCCGGGCGGAGTTCCCGGGGCAGGGTGAGCAGTTGCGGAATAGGTTGGAAAGAATGGCGGAGCCGGGCTTATCTAGCTTTGAAAGGGCATATAGGAAAAAACCGCCGGATAAGATCCCTCCGGCGGATGATGTAGCTACCCCCTGTCCTCGTTGTGGTTTATGGGGCTGCGCGATTGGGTGCACCGGACAGGATAACGTGTCCACGCACCGGCCACTGGATGTCACCAACCCGTTTGCCCCAAAGCCTCCGGCATACTCATCCGACGTTTCCACCCTGCGACATGCTTCAAACAATATCCCGGTCGGCTCGGGCCCCCCGGACCCTGTAAGGCGTTGGCACGGACTTATTAGGGAAGCCCATATAGAGGGGGAATTTGCGCCCGAGGCTTATCCAGTAGTTACACCGGATCCACAGAACCCCGCCAGACGGCAATGGGCTCCCTTAGATTGGAAGCTTGTCCGGGAGGCCCAAAAATCTATAATGTCATATGGCATGCATAACCCATATGTGCAGTCCTTGATCGAGCAGATATTTGTTGGGCAGGCCATGTGCCCTTATGACTCTGTGAAATTTGCTGACATGCTTTTAACGCCAACACAGCGATTGTTGTGGAAGGATAATTGGGCGAAGCGCGTCGAGATGGCTCTTATGAAGAAAGGGGTCTATGTGAAGCCACAACTCCAGGCGCGCCTCGACCCGCGCATCTTACAGTCACAGGGACTGGCGTTGGCTGCGTTCAAGGAGGTTCCACAAATGAATCCCTGGTGGGTTCCAGTGAAGTGGGTCCGGCCGTGGCTCAAGACACAAATTGCTGAAGAGCCCGACGCCGCCACGCAGGAACCGGACGATGACCCCGCGGCACCGGACCTGCACTTGTTGTTTGTCATAGCCTAGACACCTGATAATGCTGTACTTCCTTATTTAAGAAAAAGGGGGGAGGTGTGGGGATGTAAAATTCCATGAGAGGGTAAGGGTCACGATGGGACACTTGCCTGGCAATAAATCATGGCCTTATGTAAAGCCTCCTGGTGGTTATATAAGATGAGGCCTTATGTAAGGCCCCCTGGTGGTTATATAAGATGAGGCCTTATGTAAGGCCCCCTGGTGGTTATATAAGATGAGGCCTTATGTAAGGAACATCTGAACCAATCGGTGTGGGGCTGTACATGTGATAAACACATGATTCTCCTTCTTGTCCAATCGGTAGATGTGTGATTATAGCCTAATTGTGTTGTGTAATGTTAAGAAAGACTATAAAAGAAAGCTTGTAATAAACAGAATTGGAGTTCAGCAAGAAGGATTATAAAAGAAAGCTTGTAATAAACAGAGTTCAGCTTGCAATCACATTGGTCGTGTGCTTTATCCGCTCCCCATGGAACCCCACAAATGGTGACCACGACGTGATTCCGCATGGAACCCCACATCTGCACTTCCCCCAGTTCAGTCTTTGTTCCTCAGGTGTTTCCAGGAGTCGTCTTGGGTGGGGGAGTCAGTGAAGAACCAAGATGATGTCTCTCCCCTGTATTATACAGCTTTTGCATATGGTGGGAACCCTTTGTTTCAAAGCTTGATTCCCACGCCAGTCAGTGGAAAAATACGGACATCCCAAGATGGAGTCCAGCACCAGGTGACCTGGTCACATGTCCGTGTAGTGTCACAGCAGCCATTACTCAGAGGCTGTCTGTCGTGTATTTAGGAAGGCTCCCCAGGTGGGGGATACACTCCTCCTAAGGCCTATTGTTCTCTCTAATGGCTTATTAACTTGAATGGGCCCTTCCTAGCCAACCATCTAGACTGAGAGCCTTTTGCTTAGTGGGCGTTGCCAAGGAATGGCTATATGTGAAATAGATACATAGTCAATATTCATAACTTCGGATACAAAAATGATACATGCATACAAATAGGATAATCACATTCAGCAAATCATAACCTTTCCAATGACATCCACATGACTTATCTTGCATAAAATACATCATAACTATGTCATAATCATATAATGATAATATCACTGTAGAATATGGGGTGCAGTGCCACAAGACGCTCTCTTGTTTTGTATTGTTTTAGTATCAACAATGTTAAGTCTAACCATCTTCCTTTTTAGAGAGAGGCTGTCTGATCTAGACAGCAATTAGCTAAGTATGAATTTTTTTTTCTGTTAAAGTGGGCGCTTAAGAATAGAACTGACAAGTGCAATCTCCAAGATAAAGAGTCCAAGAACTCGCAAGCTTCTATGCTCCAGGGCATAAACTGATTGACTAGAGTTGACCAGGATTGACTAGTTAGGCTAGGTATAGTAGGAACAGTTGGCAAAGAGCTTTAAAGAGTGTCACTTTCTTCAGAATACTTATGTAAGTGGTTAGGCCATGAATTGGCCAAGTAGGTAGGATGCTGGACTAAATGGACCATTCTCAAAATACAGTACTTTGCCATTTTTAATGCATATGTTCCATATACCTTGAAATAGCAGAGGTTTAAAATTTGCCTATAGTCTTGCTGAGTTTTGAAAAAAAGTTTTTCTTTAAGCTACATCGATCATTATATTGGCCACCTGGGAAATAAAACCAAAGAGGAATAAACCTCAATTTCCCGGAACCTTTTCCACAGATAATTTGATTGATAATATAATTGTAAAATATGCATCATCCAAAAAACTGCATGGTATTGGGGGGAGAAATGTGCTGCCTGTGGCGTGCTAAAAGGTCTTTAAAGGAGTTGGGAGTGGATTAGACAGACCTTCCAGCTAAGTCAGGGACTTGGTGGGAAAATAAGTAACAGTTTTATAAAAAAGCAAAACCAACCAAAACACAGAACTTAGGGCCAAATTATGCGCTCTGTTATGCAGCTGCCAATTGTATTGCACTTGATGTGACCAAGAGCAGAATTTGACTTTGAATTTTTAAATTTCATGTTGTAGGGACTTTTCCTTTGTTTAAAACCATGTCTTAAAAATTGAAGTGTGTTTACTGGGCAAATACAGTAACTAATACAGTAATCATCAATACAACCAGGGAATCACTAGGTAAGACCTCATTCAGCCTTTGCAACCTAAAACCATTTCAATTTCTCCACTTTACCTCACTTGTGTCCAGCATCATCCACAATATAGCTACCTCCACAAATGGCTGTGGTTAGAAATAGATGTGTTCTTCATTCTGAATGTTGAATTGGCTCCATGTTGAAGTAGATGGTTAGTGTACATGGTGTAGATTCATAGCTGATGGTTATGCTTAAATGTGGTATGTGGGATTATTGCTGTTATATACATTCTCAAACACGTTTACTCCTCACTGATTGCCCACAGTTAGAAATTCATTACTGATGAAAATGCACTGTATGTAAACTCCTTACTGCTTACCAAGTGCCTTTTCTGTAACCAGCATAATGCATTACTTGACCCACTTTCATGTACTACTTTTTCCTGACTTCAGCACAAGTTAGTAATCAAATAAGATCCAATATTAAATCAGACTATAGTCAGGGCCGGTGCAGCCATTTAGGCAAACTAGGCGGCCGCCTAGGGCGCCTACTGATTGGGGGCGCCTAAAAGCCCGCTCAGGCGAGGAGGTGGAGTGGAGGTGAGCTGGGGAGGGGGGCGCGGGGAGGGCCGCCCGCAGTAACGGGGGGGGGGGGCACACAGGGGAACTGCTCCCCGCCCCAGATCACCTTCACTCTGCCTCCTCTGCTGAGCACACAGTCCCTGCTCTAAGTCTCCTCCAATCGGCGCCGCAAGCCTGGGAGGGGAGGAGAATTAGAGCGGCGCCGGCGTGCTCAGCGGAGGAGGCAGAGCCGAGGTGAGCTGGGGTGGGGGCTCCCCAGGCGGGGTTAGCTGCCGCGGGGTGGGGGCTCCCCAGGCGGGGTTAGCTGCCGCGGGGGGGGGGGG
>NW_020664418.1:27951968-27984332 GCF_002925995.2 Terrapene triunguis
CCCTGGGTGGGGTTAGCTTCCGCGGAGGGGGAGGGGAGGCTCCCCAGGTGGGGTTAGCTGCCGTGGAGGCGGGCTCCCTGGGCGGGGTTAGCTGCCGCAGAGGGGGGGGGTCTACCCGGGCGGGGTTAGCTGCGGGGGGGGGGGCTGCTGGAGGGGGGGGGGCGGGCTCCCCAGGTGGGGGGCTGGGTTTTGTGGCCAGGGGGGGGGGGGCCGGGTTTAGTGGGGGGGGGCACAAGGTGGAAGTTTCGCCTAGGGCGTGAAACTTCCTTGCACCGGCCCTGACTATAGTAATATTATTCAAACATATTATTTTTTCAAAAAAGCAAAGAAAATTCTGAGCTGAGAAATCATTGAGGGCCAAATTCAGTTAATAAAATCTGTCTGGCTTTGTCCTACAGAAGTCCCTCCTATATTATGCTAAATCCCCCAAAACTGATTTTTAATGTGGCCTTTATTTCTCTTAAGTTGAAAAGAATACCCCATTGTTCCAAAACACACAGCTTTCCTTCTTTACAGCTTGACCATAACCCTTCCTGTGTATTGCCTTCCCTAAAAATCCAGGAAATGACTTGGTTCTGCCATTGCATATATTTGATTCCTTGGCCTGAGAACACCATGCTGATTATATAGCTAGATAGTCATGACTCAGTTTGGGGGGGCTGGGGTAAACGCCCTGCCCCCCTAGTAGGTCAGATATGAATGAAAATGGCTCCTTTCATATGTTTGACATTCTTTAAGACATCCAATGTGTAGTGCTACATGATTCTAGCAAGGGAACTGATATAATATATAGCACATCTGTTAACAAAAATTCTCTTTTTTAAATTATATGAGAGTTGCATTACACTCCTCCTATGTATATCAGAAATGCACATTTACTGAGCATATATTACAGTCCACACATATGGCACATATACTATCATCATCATCATCAAACGTGCATCGTCTACTGAGGATCGTTGTGTTGACCTAGTGACTGTGTTTGGTGGCACTGTATTAGGCATCATAGAGTGAAGGTTACAGATCTGGCTCAATTCTAGGATGTACTGTCTAAATATATGTGTATCCTTTCCTTATGGGATAATATCAGTTTCCTCCACTTGTTTCTCATTGCAGAACCTGCACCAAGATCTGGAATGGTTGTGGATTTCTCTATATATCCCTGTGCCACAGTGGACTAGGTCCAAAGGCCCCCTGCTTGCGGCCTTGCATCACCCTGCCCCAGAATAGAGCAGCAAGAAGTCCTCCAAGCAGCCTAGAGTGGCTGCAGAGCAGCAGCCAATCCAGGGCCAAAAGGGCCCTATATAAGACAAGCAACAGAGCAGAGAAGTCAGTTGCTGTGTGGAGCTTGAGGAGTGAAGACAGGTAGGCAGAGCAGCAGTATTGCGGAGAGCTCACTGTAGGCAGGACTGAAGCCCAGGGAAGGCTGCTGAAGACTGGGTGCTTGGCTGGTGGGAAGAGTACCAGGACCAGGGGAAGGTCAATGCAGGCAGGCTGAAGCCCAGGGGGAATGAGCATAGAACTTGGCCAGGCCAGCGAGGGTACCGAGATGGGTTCCACTAGTCTGCTTGAAGATTGAGTCCAGGGAGGCCTGCTGAAACACCACTAGCTGCAGGTACTGAGATGAACCCCTGCTCAGTGATTGAAGAAGGCAGTGCCTCTGGGAGAAGCCTTAGCGCTATAGCCCCATACGAGGGCCGAGATAAGAACTTGGACTGTATGTCCCAGAAGTGGGGACAGTGTGTGGCTCGGCTGGAGGGCTGAGCTGCTGAAGACCTGTGGAGAGAACCCTCAGCCAGGGGTTGTTCACGAGAGGCGGGTGCCACCCTGATGTATGACCAAAAAACAAAATCAGGCTCACATCCAACTGAGAAAAGGGAGCTGTCCATGAGAGGTGGGTGCTGCCCCATGAAAAAAAATTGTGTTTGCAGGCACTAGTGGCCAGAGAAAGGGGGTGCTCATGAGAGGTGGGTGCTGACCCCTTACAATCCCACACATCCCAATGCTGTGCCACATAATTCTAACTTTCAGAGCTTTTATTAAAAAAAACCCTAAATGGGGATCAGTTTAAATAGACCAATATACTTTTCGATGTAATTAAAGAAAAGTGAAATTGAATACTAGACTGGAGACTTCTTTCCACAAGGCAGGATTGGAAAGAACATAGGAAATGAGAGGTGAAGCAGGAAGAAATAAGAGCAGAGATGAGGGACTAGGTAAGGTTATGTACGGTAGGTGTAGGCTGTAATTTAGGATGCATGAAACAAATGGTCATTATAAACTCAAGCTCCTCATGCTGAAGTTAGTAGAGGTTACATTAATGAGTGCAACAATCTACCTTTTTTGGTTCTTCACAGAAGTCATAAAAATTGCCTTACAAATTGGTGTAGAGTTTGGAGTGAGAGGTTTAGACTGAGCAACCTGGCCACAGTCCCTCCTCTATCAAGGTTGCTCCCTTTTTTGGGCTGTGCTGTCTGTGGGCTCCATGACAGAGCAGTACTTTGCACAGGTGTGACTGTTGTCTGGGTGAGTGTGTGTTCTGGGATCACTGTGATAGGGGCCCTGTCTGCAGAAGTCTGTGCAGGGCCTAGATGAATCAAGCCCTCAGTTTCCATTATCACTGATTCTCCACCATTTAGGCTGTAGCTCAGAGTCACTGAACCCTAAAATAGCATTGCTTTGCTCACTTCTTCCAACTATTCAGATTGTCTGTCTCCAGAATGTACCAAGACCCATTACTATTCATTGCAACAAAAAGCTTTTTTTAAAAAAAAAGGGCACAGAGTTAACTGAGCTCTTGACTACTCTAACCATAAACCAGAATTAGTCTCCTCATGCTGAACCTTTTCTGTTACAGCTGTCAAGACAGCAAACAATCACTAATGGGAACCCTTTGAAAGAGATAGTTACTGTACCTATTTCTTGTGGACATCTAATCTTCAAATTACCTACAAGCAATTTAGGTCAGGGACCCTGTTTGAATTTTTTTTAAATTGCTCTCTCAGCAGAGTTTTAAAACACTAAGAGCTGAACTGGAAGATTTCAGTAGAATTTAGAATTACAGCTTAAGGCATTTAATCTTTTCGTTTCCTTTAGTTAAGATTTCCATTTTTGTCCATATTATGTGACTGTGGAGCACATTAATAGAGGAAATGTTAAAAAGGAATAGAGAAGAGATGTGTTTTTAGATATGAATTTTTTTGGGTGTGGAATTTGGAGCATCCAGTAATGGAAAGCTTCTCCCCTGAAAAACAGTTTGAATGTCGTGTTCAATTGATATTACAATGTAGATAGATAGTGTGTGGTGAACAGGGCTGTACAAAATCATTGTGGTGAAAATGGGAATTCTTGAAATGTGTCTTTTTATGAGTGTCAGTGCTAAGTGGTAGTGCTAATGCTGGCAGGGTCTTATACCTCCCTTTCTCCATGGTATGGCTGTGCCTGCTGTAGGTTCCATCTGCCTGCATGTCAACTCAGCTTTTCATGATACATTTTCAGGCTGCTGTAAGTCAGTTGGGGTTTTATTCCTGGGAGAATAATAATTTATTATTAATAACCCTACCTCAGGGCTTAAAAGAAATTGTGATCTTCTTTAATATATCATAGATAAGTTCATATCCATCGTCTTGAGTATTCTATTTCCAGTTAGATAATCAGATTTGTATATACCTCCATGGGAGATGGACACTTGACTTGTGTTTAATACTTCCCAAGTTTTAATTTGTAATGCAGCCTGAGCTTCCACCTGAACAATCACAGAAATCTCAGTTGTTATGCACGTACCACTCTTCATAGTTGATATCCCTATTATTCATAATTTCTCTTCACTCTTGATTTTACTTTTAGATTTTCTTTTGTCTCAGATTTATTCCTGACCTTTTGTTATGCTTTCTCTGGCAGTACTTTGGAATGGTTCCTTAGAACTATAACAGGGTTTTCATTTGGTTCCATACTTTCCAACCTTTATTTTGTTAAAACGGGTCGCAGGTCTCCTAAACAGGTACTTTTGTGTTGCACTTTCATCACAAAGTTTTGTGACTGCACATTATATTTTATGCACATTTGCATAATGGTTCCTTCTGTTTAAGTTTCTACAAACTTTCCAATATGCAGGATACTTACTGTGGAAGGAGGTTGATTAGTACTGTATCTCTCACAACCCTGATTTTATCTTGGCTCGTTAGTTCTGCTAACTTTATGAAATCCTCTCTTTTCTGAAAGCTTTTTTTTTAAATGACATCCACACCAGCTGCCTCTTTATTTTCTTCCTTGTGGCTTCTGCAGCTGTGAGGATACTGTATTTTGCCTTAGTTATTGCCAAACTTAGATCTCTTAAACTGCATCTTCATGATAGGATGGATTATTAATACATGGAGTCCTGCCCTGTGTCAGAGTGTTAGTTCTCCAAGTTTCCAGGCCCACATTTTCAGAAGTAGCTGTACCATTGTGTACATATACTTTTAAAGAATTGGGCACCAGTTTTACTTGTGAGAACTGTTACGTATTTACTTATGGTTTCTGTTTGTTATGGCTAGGGTTGCCAATTTTGGTTGGATGTATTCCTGGAGGTTTCATCACGTGACATAATCTTTAATTAAAGATTAATCTTTAATTCCTGGAGACTCCAGGACAACCCTGGAGGGTTGGCAACCCTAGTTATGGCAAATGAAGTAGTGATGTCTTTGACTGGCTTTTATCTCTCTTGGGTACAGTACTGATGAAACTAACATCAAGATTATTTTTTAACCTAATTTTTGTAGGTGAATGTGTTACAATCTTTCAGGGCTGCATCTCTCACCATATACAGAAATAAGTCTTAAATGTGCAAGGCTTCTCCTCTGACTTTGTAGCCAATTTACAGAAATGAGTAATTCCTCTTAATTTTCTAGCTGTGACATTTAACTCTGATGGAGTAATTACAACTAAAATAAAATGGAAAATCTGAATCCCAATTTAATGCCAAAACTGTATTCAGGGGGCAGCCATGTTGGGTTATTTATTATGCATCATTTGAGTGCAGTAACAAGTAAAATAACCTTGTGTCTAAAGATGGAGCTCTTGTACTAACACAATAGAAAACATTATTTTATGTTGCTTATTAAAAACCTTGCCCCATCTCCCGAAGATCTCCAGATTTTTGGCTTTGTTTGACCATCAGAGGAAACAGGTTCCAGATGCAAGGGTCTGTTGGTGGGGGAGTGGCATTATATGTGAAAGAAAGCATAGAATCAAATGAAGTAAAAATAGTAAATTAATCAAACTGTACCATAGAATCTCTAGGGATAGAAATTCCATGCTCTAATAATAAGAATATAGTGGTAGGGATCTATTACCGACCACTTGACCAGGATGGTGATAGTGACTGTGAAATGCTCAGGGAGATCAGAGAGGCTATTAAAATAAAAAAACTCAATAATAATAATGGGGGATTTCAATTATCCCCATATTGACTGGGTACATGTCACCTCAGGACGGGATGCAGAGATAAAGTTTCTTGACACCTTGAATGACTGCTTCTTGGAGCAGCTAGTCCTGGAACCCACAAGGGGAGAGGCAATTCTTGATTTAGTCCTAAGTGGAGCACAGGATCTGGTCCAAGAGGTGAATATAGCTGGACCGCTTGGTAATAGTGACCATAATATAATTAAATTTAATATCCCTGTGGCAGGAAAAACACCACACTGGCCCAACACTGTAGCATTTAATTTCAGAAAGGGGAACTCCAGTACACAAAAACGAGGAGGTTAGTTAAACAGAAATAAAAAGGGTACAGTGTCAAAAGTGAAATCTCTGCAAGCTGTGTGGAAACTTTTTAAAGACACCGTAATAGAGGCTCAACTTAAATGTATACCCCAAATTAAAAAACATAGTAAGAGAACCAAAAAAAAGCCACCGTGTCTAAACAACAAAGTAAAAGAAGCAGTCAGAGGCAGAAAGGCATCCTTTAAAAAGTGGAAGTTAAATCCTAGTGAGGAAAATAGAAAGGAGCATAAACACTGACAAATGAAGTGTAAAAATACAATTGGGAAGGCCAAAAAAGAATTTGAGGAACAGTTAGCCAAAGACTCAAAAAGTAATAGCAATTTTTTTTTAAGTACATCAGAAGCAGGAAGCCTGCTAAACCACCAGTGGGGCCACTGGACGAACGAGGTGCTAACGGAGCACTCAAGGACGATAAGGCCATTGCAGAGAAACTAAATGAATTCTTTGCATCGGTCTTCACAGCTGAGGATGTGAGGGAGATTCCCAAACCTGAGCCTTTCTTTTTAGGTCACAGATCTGAAGAACTGTCCCAGATTGAGGTATCATTAGAGGAGGTTTTGGAACAAATTGATAAACTAAACAGCAATAAGTCACGAGGACCAGATGGTATTCACCCAAGAGTTCTGAAGGAACTCAAATGTGAAATTGCAGAACTATTAACTGTAGCTTCTTTCCCAGATGACTAGAGGATAGCTAATGTGACACCAATTTTTAAAAAGGGCTCCAGAGGTGATCCCGGCAATTACAGGCCGGTAAGCCTGACTTTAGTACCAGGCAAATTGGTTGAAACTATAATAAAGAACAATATTGTCAGACACATAGATGAAATTAATTTGTTGAGGAAGAGTCAACATGGTTTTAGTAAAGGGAAATCATGCCTCATCAATCTACTAGAATTCTTTGAGGGGGTCAACAAGCATGTGGACCAAGGGGATCCAGTGGATATAGTGTACTTAGATTTTCAGAAAGCCTTTGACAAGGTCCCTCACCAAAGGCTCTTAAGCAAAGTAAGCTGCCATGGGATAAGAGGGAAGGTGCTCTCATGGATTGATAACTGGTTAAAAGATAGGAAACAAAGGGTAGGTATAAATGGTCAGTTTTCAGAATGGACAGAGGTAAATAGTGGTGTCCCTTAGGGGTCTGTTCTGGGACTAGTCCTATTCAACATATTCATAAATGATCTAGAAAAAGGGGTAAACAGTGAGGTGGCAAAATTTGCAGATGCTACAACATTACTAAAGATACTTAAGACCCAGGCAGACTGCGAAGAGCTACAAAAGGATCTCTCAAAACTAGGTGACTGGGCAACAAAATGGCATATGGAATTTAATGTTGATAAATGCAAAATAATGCACATTGGAAAGCATAATCCCAACTATACATATAAAATGACGGGGTCTAAATTAGCTGTTACCACTCAAGAAAGAGACCTTGGAGTCATTGTGGATAGTTCTCTGAAAACATCCACTCAATGTGCAGCGGCAGTCAAAAAAGCGAACAGAATGCTGGGAATAATTAAGAAAGGGATAGATAATAGGACTGAAAATATCGTGTTGCCTCTATATAAATCCATGGCACGCCCACCTCTTGAATACTGTGTGCAGATGTGGTCGCCTCATCTCAAAAAAGATGTATTGGAATTGGAAAAAGTTCAGAAAAGGGCAACAAAAATTATTAGGGGTATGGAACGGCTTCCGTATGAGGAGAGATTAATAAAACGGGGACTGTTCAGCTTGGAAAAGAGAGTGCTAAGGGAGATATGATTGAGGTCTATAAAATCATGACTGGTGTAGAGAAGTAGATAAGGAAGTGTTGTTTACTACTTCTCATAACACAAGAACCAGGGGTCACCAAATGAAACTAATAGGCAACAAGTTTAAAACAAACAAAAGGAAGTATTTCTTCACACAACACACAGTCAACCTGTGGAACTCCTTGCCAGAGGATAGGTCCATCAATGGCTATTAGGCGGGATGGGCAGGAATGGTGTCCCTAGCCTCTGTTTGCCAGAAGTCGGGAATGAGCGACGGGGATGGATCACTTACCTGTTCTGTTCATTCCCTCTGGGGCACCTGGCACTGGCCACTGTCAGAAGAGAGGATACTGGGCTAGATGGACCTTTGGCCTGACCCAGTAGGGCCATTCTTATATAAGGGTCCCTTGTTGAATAAACTGTCTTGTGGGTCCTGAAATCATTAGTTCTATAGCTTTCAAAATTTTCTGTTAGGAAATTCTAGTTTTCCCATGGGAAATTTTGAAAATGTTGGAAAATGCGTGTCTTCCCTCCCCCCCCCCCAGCTTCTCACCACTCTTTTGGTGTCTACACAGCAGAAGCTGTACATGTGCTTACCAGTAGAGGTAGCTTGAATCTAGCTAGTGTGAATAACAACAGCTGTGAAGATAATGCAGTGTGGGCTTCAGTACAGACCAGTGACAGAGTATGTACCCAGGGTACCTGACAAGCTCTCTGCTGTCTTCACTGCTGTTACCCATGTTAGCTTGGATTCAGGCTAAGCCGTGCACTGTTCTTGCTGTGTAGATGTACGCTTCCTTATTATTTCCTACTTTTTCCTGCTGAGAAACAGTAAGAAAGTGGAGAAACCTCCATTTTTCACCTTTAAAAGTAAATCTTTTCAACAGTTTTTTTTTTTTTCCCCTCCAAACTGGCAAAAGTTGGAAGACAAAGGTGGGGAAAAAACAGGGCCGGCCCACATCATTTTGGCACCTGAGGCGGGGAGCTAAAATGACACCCTCATGTCCCCTCGCTTGGGCTAAAACTTTGAAAGGTCTCAATTCTGCCTTCTTCCTATTCTACTCCTCTCATGGTACTGCTCTGCTGCCTACCCCAAGAAAGGAGAACTAACAACTTAAAATGCCTTGTTAAAAAATGTTAAGTAACACTTAACTTTCAAACGCCTGAACAGCAAATGTAACTTTTCTTGTCTGCATAGTAAACACTGGCATTTTTATCTGTTTGAATAATCAACGTGGTGCTTTCCGTGCCTTCTTGGTTGCAAAGATTTGAACTGCTTCCTGAAGGTCCACAGTCTGGGCCAGCTCATGCTCTATTGAGATGGTTGCAAGGCCGACCAGCCTCTCCTGTGTCCTTGTGGAGCATAAATGTGTTTTTATTAACTTCAGCTTGGAGAACCTGCGTTCTCCACTGTCAACGGTTACAGGAAGTGTTAGAAGTGTGTGCAGAGCAACAAAAGCATTTGGAAAGAGGGTGGTCATCTTATTTGTGCACATATATTCCGTAACAGCCTTTGGAGTTGATCCTGCTGAAATGTATCTTGAAAGGGCTTTTCTGTTCATCACCTAAATCACTTGCATCAATATCGCGCATGTCATCATGTGTCAACACTGTCTCTAGTACCCTGCATTGCTGGTGTAGGTCTTCTTCAGGTATAGTGAGGAGTTTGGGAATATCCTACAACATCCCAAATATCATACAACATCTGCTGTGTTCCTTGAGCTGCATGAAACGTTCTTCAACTGACTGTATTGCACAATCTCGCACCTGGTTGAAGAATTCAATTTTGAATTGTTGTTTGGGGTCTCTTATGGGATTATCCCATGCCTCATAATCAAAATGTCGTCTTCTTCGGTGACTCTTGTATTCTTGAATGGGTGGGAAAATAGCTTCAGTGTGAAGTTCCTCTGCCAACGTCTGTGCACTCTTCAGATTGAGGTTTTGAAATCCCTCATCTGACCGGTAAGACTGTAGGTATGACTTTGCTTTGTCCAATTGTTCCATTGCTCCAGATATATCAAGGTCAACACCTTGGAGTCTCTTGCTTACAACATTTATTTCAAACAGTATGTCATGCCACAACAATAAGCCACACAGAAATTTGACGTTATGTATGTTTCTGGTGATTCCATTTCCCTCTGCCACTGTTCTCCCACGAACAGTTCCTGTCATAGCATTATCCTCCATAATGGCTACTCTGGCATCATCTATCTTCCCAATTTGGTGTTTGATAGGCTTTATCACCTCCACTCGACTTTCCCATCGTGTGGCACTCAGTGGTTTCAGTGTCAGAGAGGATGTTCCCAGATGTTGCTTCAAAATTTGCCATCGATGAATTGATGCAGAGAAAAATACATAGATGCTTTGAATTACATTAAAAAATTCAGCAGCCTCACTAGAAGCTGATGCTGCATTACTGACCACCAAGTTCAATGAATGAGAACTGTATGGAACAAAAAAAGCTCGAGGGTTTAACTCTCGGATCTGTGTCTGTACTCCTCTGTTCTTTCCTCTCATGTTGGCACCATTATCATAGCCCGGACCTCTCATGTCAGCTATCGCAATTCCTGTATCTTCCTGCTTTTTAAGAAACACATTTGTCATACCAGCTCCTGTAGTATCATCAATGTCAATACATTCTGACAGTCACCATTGCAGGGACATTTTCACTAGTTTCTGTTATTGTTACAAAACGCATCATTAAAATCATTTGTTCCATATGGCTGATGTCAGGTGCAGTCCAGAATAACAGAGTAATATCTTGCTGACTTCAGATCTGCCACAATCTTCTGTTTGACGTTTGTTGCCAGTAACTGTATGATCTCATTTTGAATTGTTTTTCCAAGGTAGTGGTGTGTGTCCATTTCTTGGGTGGTGACTCTTCTTAGATGCTCCTGGAGTACAGCATCAAACTCAGCCATCAGCTCCACAATTTTAAGGACGTTTCCATTGTTTGGCACATACAGCTGATCTGAAGTGCCACGCGGTGCTAGGTTTTGGGTAGCAAGCATTCTCACAATGGCAATGAGCCTTTTCAGAACATTTTGCCAGTAAAGAGACTCTGATGCAATCTTCTCTTGATGCTGATCTATGGTGGCCTTTAACCCTAGTCTCACCTCAAGCTCTTTCCACCTATGGAATGCTCACTGGTGATTGGCTGCCTTCTCGTGGCATGCCAGATTTCTAGGCAGATTTTTCCAGTCCTTTGTTCCTGTAGAACCCAATGTGGCTGGAACATTAGACTGGAAGAGTTTGCAACAAAAACAGTATGCAGCATTCTGGGCTTTTTGAGTACATAAGCCATGGCCTCTCCACTTTGTCACCATTGGAGATTTCACGCCAGTAATGTGTTGGATGGAAACTTCTATTTTCATTTTCTTTGGGGAACATGAAGTTTTTCACTTGCTGTGGCCCATGCAGTACAAGGAAGTCCCTCAGGCTACTGCTCAAGTGGGTCCACAGTCCTGGATCATCTAGACTTAAGGAACTAAACTCAGCAGCAGCTGTTTCTTGCACCTCCACCACACTCTTCTCTGACCTACACTCTTCTTCAGAAATGTGCATGGTTACATCCATTTGAGATGGAGATATTGATACTGCAGTAGCTGCCAGGTCACCTGCACTCTGACTAACTGGAAGATCAGACATCTCCTCACCACTCACATCCTCACTGGGGCCAGAAGGCTCACCGTGAACATTTGTGTCTATGTATCTCAGGAGCAGGGCCGCCCAGAGGGGGGGGCAAGTGGGGCAATTTGCCCCGGGCCCGCAGGGGCCCCCACGAGAATGGCTGAGGCTCGCCCCCACAATCCTCCCGGCGCCTCAGCGTGTCCTGGACAGCGCTGCAGCTGCGTGGCTCTGGCAGGCCTGAGCTCCTCCCTGCTCAGAGCCGCGTGGTAAGGGGGCGGAGCTGCGAGCTCCGGGCCGAGCGGCTCCTCCCCTTACCACGTGGCTCTGAGTGGGGAGGAGCTCAGGCCCCCCCGGAGCCACATGGTTGCAGCGCTCTCCAGGGCCGCTCCTGGACGTGCGCGCTGAGGCGCCAGGAGGCGGGGGTAAGGGGCCGGGTGGGTTGGATAAGGGGCAGGGAGTCCCGGGAACAGTCAGGGGACAGGGAGGGGGGGTTGGATGGGGCAGAGGTTCTAGGAGGGGCGGTGAGGAGACAGGGAAGCGGGGGTTGGATTGGGGGAGTCTCAGGGGGGTGGTCAGGGGACAAGGAGCAGGATGAGTCAGGGATTCTAAAAAATTCTCATTTCATTTGAAATGTTTAGCAGGGTTTTTATTTGTTTTTTGTTTTTCTGCTTCTTGGTGAAACAAGAACCAAAAAACCCTCCAAGGTTTTCAATTTGTTGTTACCCCTCTACCCTGCCTCCTTTCTCTCCCTCTTTACCCTTTTCTCTCCCCGCCCCAAGAGGAAAAGCTCAATGAAAACCATTTTTAAAGATTTTAATTTAAGTGGAAAACAAAAGTTGAATGAAACAACATTTTTCTACACATTTTTTCTTAAATGTTTTGATTGAACAAAAAAATCATGCAGCTTTAGTTGTAACCGCACAGGCTTCTGTATGCTCCTTATGCCTAGCTGAATGGCCCACTGGCCTGAGTTCAGTCTCATAGGGGGCACCTGCTAAATATAGCTTGCTTACCTTAACTCTCAGCTTCTCACCAAGCCTCTGTCCCAGTGCCTAGATATCTGGCTGAAACTGTAACTTCTGCTGGATGGCATGAGCACATTCCTCCTTCTGACCTATAACTGAGTCACTCCTTGGGCAAAGAAGAAAAATAGTGTATTTCTGCTCTTCAGATTAACCACAAGATATTTCTACATTATTTTAGCCAAGTATGTGCTTGGCCTACTTTCTATGGCTCAGTCATGTGCAGGTAGGTGAAATAGTGGGTGAAAAACTGGTTGAAGGACAGTAATCAAGGAATGGTTATCAATGAGACACTTTCAAACTGGGGAAATGTGTCCAGCAGGTCCCACAGGGGTCCAGTACTATTCAATATTTTCATAAATCAATTGGATAATGGAGTCGAAAGTTCACTTATGCAATTTGCAGATGATACCAGGCTGGGAGGGGTTGAAAGCACTTCAGAGGACAGGATTAGAATTTGAAATGCCCTTGATAAATTGGAGGACTGGTCTGAAATCAGCAGATGAAATTCAATAAAAACAAGTGCAAAGTACTACACTTAGGAATGAAAAATCAAATGCATAACTACAAAATGGGGAATAACTAGCTAGGCAATAGTACTGCTGGAAAGGATCTGGGGATTATAGTGAATCACAAAGTGAATGTGCCAGCAATATGATGCAGCTACAAAAGAGAATAATATCATACTAGGTTATGACATATGTTGCAACCTTGTGCAGTATCCCTGGGGATACATACTGTATTAAGCTTCAGAGTAGCAGCCGTGTTAGTCTGTATCCGCAAAAAGAACAGGAGTACTTTGTTAGTCTCTAAGGTGCCACAAGTACTCCTGTTCTTTTTGTATTAAGCTTATGGTTTATGTATCACTGTGGGCCAGGGACTGTATGCAACTTGGGGCAGTGGAGGAGAGTGAGGGGGAATGATACCATAGCTCCTCCAGGAACTAAAAGCAGTGGATGGTGATTTAAGGTGAATCACTCAGGTTGTAAAGACCTCCAGAGAGGTACCATGCCTGGGGATGCTTGCATAAACCAGTTCAAACTAGGTTTTCCAGAGACCAACAGACTAAGAAAGGATGCTTGGCATAAAAAGTCTGCATTTAAACTGACTCAGGGCCTTCTTTTGATTCAGCAAGCAGACAAGTCCTTCTGACCAAAGAGGCAACCCTTCCAGAAGCGCTGGAAGGACTTTGGCTTACTAGGGCCCCTATCAGATTGGGCGGTGACATCTGATAAGCTTTTAGAGTGTGTCATAAACATACAGTTAAGGGTTAATTCCTCTTTTACCTGTAAAGGGTTAAGAAGCTCACATAACCTAGTTGACACCTGACCAACAGGACCAATAAGGAGACAAGATACTTTCAAATCTGGGAGGGAGGAAAGTCTTTGTCTGTCTGTTGTTGTGTGTGCTTTTGCCAGAAAGATCAAGGGGGCAAGCCATCTAACCCCATTAACAGTCAAAAGTTTTGGATTTTTTTTAAGCAGAATTTTTTTTATTGTTTCTTTAAACAATCAAACACAGCAAGCAGCAAATATTTGGCCACACACTTCTGAAACCCCAAATCATGTTCAGGTTTTGGCAGACTTATTTCAGCTTTTCAATTAAAAAAACCACAACAACTTTTGAAGAAAAGCAGACAGTGTCCGTGATTTTTTTTCTGCTTTTTAAAAAACCCTAGTTTTCGATCCAAAAAAAGTTTTGACGGAAAATATTTATCCAACCCTTTTAATGAGCTTTAGTGTCTTTTAGCACTAGCTGATGCTGAGAACCAGTGATACCTTGTAAAGGTGACTTGAAAAGAAATTTTCTCAAAACTGGGTTTGTGCTGAGATGTGGAAGGTTTTTAAATGTTTATTTTTCCCAGGGCCGCCCAGGAGGGTGGGGGGCAAGTGGGGCAATTTTCCCCGGGCCCCACAGGGGACCCCACGAGAATACAGTATTTTATAGTATTGCAACTTTTTTTTATGGAAGGGGCCCCCAAAATTGCTTTGCCCCAGGCCCCCTGAATCCTCTGGGCGGCCCTGCTCAGGAGAGCTCCTTCCTGCTTAGATAGAAAAGCTTCCTTTACTTTCTTTCTTTTTCTGAATGCTGCCCCACAGGGGCGTTTTCTTCTTTCACTCATGACTGCTGTTCTGTGCCAGCTGTAGTGGCTCTCAACACTCAATTGAAGGGGACAAATTAGCAGGCTCTGAGTGAGGGAAGATATCAGTGTCTTAAGGGCCTAACTGCAGGGCTGGCTCTAACTTTTTTGCTGCCCCAGGCAAAAAAGAAGAGTGCCGTCCCGCCATAACCCCCCCCCCCCCGAGCACCGTGCTGCGCCGGGCCGCCCAAACCTCCGCCCCTCCCGAGCGCCAGGCCGGGCCGCCCCCCGAGCGCTGGGCCACCCAACCCCCCCGAGCGCCACGCCGGGCCGCCCAAAGCCCCGGAGCGCTGGGCCGGGCTGGCCAAACCCCCGCGTGCCGCGCCGGCCCGCCCCACCCCCCGCTGCCGCGCCGCCCAAACCCCCGGAGCACCGGGCAGGGCCGCCGAAGCCCCCCCACCCCAGCGCCACGCCACGGAAACACCTCCCGCGCTGCTCGGCCAAAACAAACAAAAAACCCCTTGAGCGCTGCCCCGCTGAACAACAACAAAAAAACCCCACCGCGAGCGCCCCCCGCCACTCCAACATTGGCCGCCCCTTCTAAGGTGCCGCCCCAAGCATGTGCTTGGTCGGCTGGTGCCTGGAGCCGGCCCTGCCTAACTGGCTCCTACTACTTCAGTTGACTGCCTGTTCTCTGCAAGTGGGTTCAGGGAAGCAGCAGGAAACAGGAAGCTCCCTGAGAAGCTGGTGTTAATCAGTCCAGGCTCCTGGGGGTGCTAGAGAGGTACATAAGAGGCTCCTCCTCCTCTCTCTCCCTGCAGCTCCTGCTGCTTTCTGTTATTCCCTCTCACCTTTTCTCCTGCCTGCCTGTTACGTCTCTTGTGCCCTCCTTCCTCCAGCACAGCACTCCACCATCTCTGTGCATCTAGAGCAGAGAGAATACATATGCACCAGCAGCAAACACAATTTTCTACACTCTGGGTCCTAGTGGTGCGCCCCCACACCCCCATTCTGGCACCTGAGGCGGCCGCCTCCGTTCGCCTCATGGTAAGGCCAGCCCTGGGAAAACACTCAATTTGTAAACAATAATTCTGGAAAATGAATTTCTTTGAAACCCTATTTTCTGATGAAAAATCTTCTCATTAGAAATTTTTGACCCGCTGTAGTTAGTTGCACTGACTACCTGAATGTCCTTGCAGACCATAAACATCTTTATATTACATCACACTTAACAAAAACTGGATTTTGCTCCTGTCCATTGTCTTTTGCTATTATGGAAGCTCAACAGTTCCTGTGCACATCAAAACACCAAGTTCACCATATGTTTCTTTAATGTTGATACTTTTGTATGCAGGAAAATATTCTGCATCCTGCTGGTTGGTAAAGGTTCAGCTGCCCTAATACTTCCAGTACCTGCTAGCCAACTGCACGCATGTGGCATGAAGACTCCTGATAGTCTGCTCTGGAAACACTCCCTTTCCACTTGTGCTTTCAATAGCTGTAGGGCTTGGATCTTCTTATAAGTCAGCTACTCGAGGGGATATGCTATTGAGGTTTGATGTTCCATAGAATAGAGAACAGTGAGTACACAAACTATACAGTACATACAACGCAGTATCCTGCAATACACTTAATAGGGAGTTGAGTTTATAGAGAGAGCATTGGAGTCAGAGGGAGGACCTGAGGTTCATTCCTTTCTCTTTAACTGGGACCAGGACTGATGCTGGAAATGGACAGAAGCAGCCTTGGCTCACTGGGCTTCCTATGGTATCTGTTTCAAGATCTCTTCTTTCCACATGTGAAAAAAAATGTAGATTTAGTAGCTTGTTAGGATTTTAACAATTGACTCATAGGGTCGGATTCACTCTATTTCATTGATCTGACTCAGAACTTTTGCATTTGTAGGCATAGGAAGTAATAAATATTTAACAGGATGAGCGTGAGAGGACATTTTTGTGACAGCAAATAAGAATATACATATACAGCATATCAGCTGGGTTCCTAAGCCCATGATTCCCCCTTCCTTCAACTCCCCTCACACATCCATTTCTCAATTGGCCTTCTGGAAATCTCTTTAGAAATTCTTGATCTGTTTTTTTCTTTCCCTTTCCTATAATTTGCAAGGGAGTTTATCAGATTCTTAAAACTCTACTAACCTATCTATTGTTGGACAGATTTTTGGCAGTGTTTTTCACCATTGTGACAATAAAGTAAAACAAATACAAAGCTAACACACCAATACAATATCAAATAAACTTTCAAAAATGTGAAATGTGAGTTTTAGATTCTAAACTGAAGCTAAAATCTGCCTGAATTATTAAAGCTAACAATAAAAATAGATAATCAGCATTGTTTATGATCTTATTTAATTTTATTTTTTTGATGTATTGCAATACAAGAAACACTCTTCAGACTCTGAAATGCCTTTTGTGTTGTGCTGGAAGGTAATTTTTTATAAAATTAGTAGGAGTTGGTGATTACTAATTCTGTGAATCCACATTATGTTGCTTGCATCTGCTTTTTGCCTGTTTCACTAGTTGTGTGGACATATTCATTTTTTTTAATGTAGAAAAAACAGTGTTCTAGCTGGCACTTCTTTCTATACTTCTCTGCAATATATTGTAGTTTCTGACTGTGCCATTGTCATTCTATTGGCATCTCTCTTTCAAAATGGGCTTTGATTTATTAGGGAAAGATATGTCTGATATATTAATGCCTTGGTGGGTTTATTGGAGTAAGACTAGCAATAGAAGCTCAAGATAAACTAGGCTGATACCACTTTCACTGATGTGCTATCTTCCAGTATAGGAACTTTAGTGCTACTGCTAATAATGTACAGTAACTCCTCACTTAACGTTGTAGTTATGTTCCTGAAAAATGCGACTTGAAGCGAAACGATGTTAAGTGAATCCAATTTCCCCATAAGAATTAATGTAAATGAGTGGGTTAGGTTCCAGGGAATTTTTTTTCACCAGACAAAAGACTATATAAGTTTTAAACAAATAATTTAATACTGGTACACAAGTGATGATGATTGTGAAGCTTGGTTGAGGTGGAGGAGTCAGAGGGTGGGATATTTTCCAGGGAATGCCTTACTGCTAAATGATGAACTAGCAATTGGCTGAGCCCTCAGGTGTTAACTCTCACACTCTACAAGGCAGCAGGAATGGAGGGAGGGGAGACAGCATCGCAGACAGAGACACACACAGTGTGAGTGTGAGAGAGAGATGCGCATTTCCCCTTTAAGTACACTGCCTTGTTAATTAGATCAGCCTGCTGAGACCGCAGCTGCTGCCAGCAAGCTACCTCTGTCCTGAGCCCTATCGTGTCCCCCCCCCTCTATAGAAGATGGGGTAAGCAGGGTGCAGGAGCAGGGGGGAGGTTTACCAGCTAACTGCAATGGGCTGCTTTTCCTGCAAGCAGCGGACAAAGCAGGCGGCTGCTAAACGACGTTAGAAGGGAGCATTGCACAACTTTAAACGAGCATGTTCCCTAATTGATCAGCAACGTAATAACGAAACAACGTTAACTGGGACGACTTTAAGTGAGGAGTTACTGTACATCATTATCTTCCAATATTGGGAGCTAGCAACCAAACTAGCACATTATTGAAGATGGTATCTGCCAATTTTACCTTGAGCTTCCTTAATACCATTGGCCAGTTTCCCCACTTTCTTTTGTTCCAGGAATCTGTTGAGCCTTATAAGTAATGAGCTGGAATTTTCTACTTTGTGCATTGTCACAATACGTTGACCCACCAAAGCTGATTCAATAACATTTTTGTTTGTTTTGCTGTGAATGGCAAATGTTGACATTGAGTTTTATCTGCATCTTGGTACTACTTATTTGACTGTAGCAGTTCCTATGTGGGAAGTCAGAGGTAATCATACATAACAATTATGCAAAGCATTTTATAATACACGTGAGAGAAATTCATGATGCATACACGTTTTGGACCATTGTCTTCGATAATAAAACTCACAGGAGCTAAGTATTTTGACATAACGATGTAGCAATGCTGGCAAGCTCTGTTTCTGAAATGTGGTACTTTTGAAGAGCTCAGAGAAGGGTACTGCAGTGCCAGCAGAATAGATCACATTTACATTCTCCTTAAACAAAACACTTCAGCTTTTCATTGGCAGTCTCTATGTGAGAAACCGTTTTCTCTCACTATTTTTTGCTTTCTGTAAAAGTTTCCTCCTCCCAGTGCCATATGTTGGAACTGCTAGGGTGTTTTTTTTTTTTTAATAAAGAAAACACCTCACACAGGTAGGAATCATTTTATATAGTATACCCTTATATTAGTAAAAGCAAACTTAATACACACTAGGTCTGATGGGAAATTAGGAGTCTGTTGCTTGTAGCAGTGTTGGAGGTGGTCAGTAGGGTTGCCAACTTTCTATTTGCAGAAAACTGAACATCCTTACCCCACCCCTTTTCCACGCCCCCTGCTCATTCCATCCCCCTCCCTCCGTCGCTCGCTCTCCCCCATCCTCGCTCATTTTCACCCGGCTGGAGCAGAGGGTTGGGGTCTGGGGGCAGTGGTGGTGAGGGCTCCGGCTGTAGGTATGGGCTCTGGGGTGGGGCCAGAGATGAGGAGTTTAGGGTGTGGGAGAGTGTCCGGGCTCTGGCTGGGGGTGTGGGCTCTGGGGTGTGGCTGGGGATGAGGGGTTTAGGGTGTATGGGGGGCTCTGGGCTGGGGCAAGATCTTGGTGGGCAGAGTGAGGGCTCTAGGGTGGGGCCAGGGTTTGGGGTGCAGGAGGGGGCTCTGGGCTGGGTCAGGGGGATGGGGTGCAGGAGGGGGTGTGGGTTCTGGGCGCTTTCCTCAGGCAGCTCCCAGGAAGCTGCTGGCATCTCCCACTGGCTCCTAAGAGGAGGCGCCACTACGTGGCTGTCGCTCTCTGCGGTGCCTTGGCTGTGGTTCCTGGCCAATGGGAGTCGTGCGGAGCTGGGTAGGGAGCCTGCCTGTGCCATCGACCAGACTTTTAACGGCCCGGTCAGCAGTGCTGACCGGAGCCACCAGGGTCCCTTTTCAACCGGGCGTTCCAGTTGAAAACAGGACACCTGGCAACCCTAGTAGAGCTGGCTGAAACTTCCAGCACCGCAGGAGGGCTGAGGCCTACATAGGAGTTATCAAGAGTAGCAGAGCGCAGTAAGTTACTGGAAGGGAACAAGAGGAGGAAGGATAAAAAGAATATTGCACATGTTTGGTTTATATTTTTAATTTAAACAGACTGGGCTGTACACAGCCCAGGCATCTTGGTAACTTTAGGCCAATTTCATTGAATATTTATGAAAATTGTCACAAACCTGACAGTGGTGTAAAGTTGATTGCAGAAAATGTCCCAGAGTGAAGATCAGATGGTCCAGTTCATGACAGTGTTTCCAAAAGTATCTACCAGTCTTGTGACCTTGATGAGTGGCTAGGAGGTGGTGACTAAGAGAGTGACTGAGAAATTTCCCAGAACCCTTTTATTGGTGAACTATGAACCTCTTGGTCTACAGTGTGACTACTGAAATGCATGCATATGGGCCAATGAATTCTACAGAAGATTTTTTTTAAATGTTCTGTCCTCCCTTCTGCAGCATCAGCAGGACACTTATCCAGTGTAGGACTGTATTCTAGCTTTGAGGGATCCTGTAATTTTGTTTTGTACAACAGATAAATGATTGTAAAAATAATATGCAACATGTATTATATTTTTGCGTATACGCTGGTTACAGCACTTGACACAGGAAGACTGAAGAATCTCATGCTTTCCTGTAAACTGGCTCATAAACTGTCTTTATTTTGTTAATTTCCTCTTACCTTTCCTCCTTCCTTCTTTTATGGCAGTGTAATCCTTAGAATATTTGGCCAAAAGACCTTAAAGCCTATTGGAAATGGAAAATGCTAAATACATCTTTAATTCACTGTGCTGCATTCATGAAGGTGACAGTAATTCAAGTACAGACACAAACATGACATCCAAACCTTTGTGAGTAGCAAGCCAAGCAGGCTAATAAAAAAACAAACAAACCTAGGTATTAGTTGTCTACATATTGGTAGATGTAAGTGAAAGTTTAGTTCATATTGGGACACTTTATATTTAACATCTACATTTAATTGTAAAATTGGCTAATCAGTCATGACCAAGCTGTATATTTGTCGTTGTGCTGTCAACCTGCATAAACAGACAAGGTTATCTGGAACCAACTGGAATAACCATGAGAAGATTTGGTGTGACTCTGAAATCTCTGATGGTTCATCATTTATTGTGACCTTAAATTAGGAAGAGTTTCATCTGCTGAGTTATATGTACAGGATGTCATTAGTTGCCGGAAGCAATAATATGCCCTGAAGCCATCAGTAACTGCAATAAGAAATAATTATTTTTTTGCCAGTGTAGTGTTAATAAATAACTTATTTGCCAAGTTATTCAGGAAAATATTAAAATGTTCCCCAATATATTTGAACTATTGAACAGAATTTGGACTTTTTATATTAAAGAAACTGGTACAATCTGTATTCCACGTTGATCTCGCATACAGTACCATGCAGTAATTAGAAGGTCTAATGACAGTGAAAGCTCAGAGCTGAATTTGAGGGCTTCAAGGTAGAAATTTAGCCACCCACTCCTTCATTGTTTCAACCTTTTGTTTTTCTTCTCTTTGGGCCTGTTCCTGCATTTCTTGTATGTCACAAACTCCTCTGAAGGTTGAGGCACAAAGAATGTGGGATAGAGCCCTTGAGGTAGCCTTTTCTTGTACTTTATTAAGGCAAAAGAAAACCTTTTAGCTGAATCAGTTTGGATTATTTCAAAAACATGCAACACTATATGTACAGAAAGAGCAGATTTGGCAATTCTTTGCACACATTGCGTGTAGTTTCTTTGTACAGAATGAGTGCAAAACTGAACAGGAAACAAAATCTACCTCTTTCTTCTCTGTACCCCCTCCCCTTGCAAGTTATTGCCTAAGTAGTTGTTAAAACTAACGTCTCCCTCTCTCAACTTCTTTGATGCAATTGTGTGTTGCCAATACACAAATCTTTGGCATAAACAGTACTGTACTTGCATTTGTCATCGAGGGGTCGGGTCTTGGGAGACCTGGGTTTTATTCCTGGCTCTGCTACCAATCTACTGCATGACATTAGGCATGCCACTTCACCTTGCTATGCCACTGTCTCCCCTTCCAGCTTTCATCAAGCTTGGAAGCTCTCTCTGGCAGGATTGTCTCTTTCTGTGTGTATGTACAGTGCCTAGCATGATGTGGTCCCAATTCTGCTTGAGCCCTAAGATGTTGCTGTAATACAAATAATCGTAATGTGTCCTATTTGAAAGAGAAATTTTGCTCTTTTAATCATGCATTCCTGTGTGTGTGTGTGTGTGTGACTGAGGGACTGAATCTTTTCTGCCATAGAATTTTTTTTACCAGCCAAAAATTACAATTATGTGGTGTGTGGCCCATGGTGATTTACAGTAGCAAGAACAGCCAGAATGTGTGTTGGTTATTCAGAACTACTGTTATCACCATGAGAATCCAAGAGGTGCTCACTGCTGCAAGTTGCTCTGAAAATATGAGAGAGTTTTCAAAATATCTGATTCTTGTGTGAGAATTGTAGCTGCCTCTCATAACAGACTAGCCTTTCATATTCAGTGTCCTATGGAGCACTGCAACTGGGAACACTGTCATCTAAGTGATACCTTACTATGACTAAGAGTTTGGTTCTTGAGGGTGTCTCTTGTATTCTAGCCTCTCAATAAAATTACAAGTCTGACACTTTGGCCTTTCTATCCAAGGTTCATTTGTTCCATAATGAAACATATTTACAGTTCTTATTTGCATGTCTGTAACTGCTATAGGATATTATTGAGGCAAATAGCATAGGAATTTCAGTGAAGGATTAGACATGTATAGGAACAAGAATAACAACTGAATTAATACTAGCTAGTATAAAATTATAAGGACATTCCATACTCATTCTTCAGGACATATGATCTCCATCTACCCTACCCCATTAAGATCAGGGAGAAAAAAAATCCATGGCATATTGCACAGTTAGATGGCTTAATTGGGATTGCATGCTGACCTCTGTGATTGATCACCCTTCAAGGATCAGGTACTTCTATGGGTAAGAGCCAGTCAGTTTCTCAAATATGACAAGTGAGGAGAACTTCCAGAACAGACCAAATCATAGAAGAGACATAAATATACAAAGCTATACATTAGAGTGCTGCTTGGAAATCCCTGTGTAGATAACCAAATGACTCACCTGTGTTAAATTTCAGCACCACAGTAGTATAACAGAGTATGTGCAAGGCACTGCAAGACAATGTATGTACATCGTTCTAAGGCAGGGGTGGGCAAACTTTTTGGCCTGAGGGCCGCATTGGGTTTCGTAAATTGTATGAAGGGTCGGTTAGGGGAGGGGGGTCGTGGCTCGGCCCTCATCTCCTATCTCCCCCCCACCCCACCGGGACTCCTGCCCCATCCAACCCCCCTGTTCCCTGACAGCCCCCCCCGGGACCCCTGCCCCATCCAACCACCCTTTCTCCCTGTCCCCTGACTGCCCCCGGAACCCCTGCCTCTGACTGCCCCCTGCCACCCCATCAACCCCCCGTCCTTCCTGACTGCCCCCTGGGACTCCTGCCCCCATTCAACCCCCTGTTTCCCCCCAACCACCATCCGCACCCCTGCCCCCTGACCACCACCCCGAACTCCCCTGCCCTCTATCCACCCACCCCCCAGTCCCTGCCCCATTACCGCACTGGCTTGAGCACTGGTGGCTGGCGGCGCTACAGCCGCCACCACGCAGCACAGAGCAGCGGGTCAGGCCGGGCTCTGCAGCTGCACTGCCCCAGGAGCTCACAACCCCGCCACCGAGAGCATTGCGCTGGTGGCGGAGTGAGTGAGCTGAGGCTGCAGGCGAGGGGGAACAGCGGGGGAAGGGCCAGGGGCGAGCCTCCTGGACCAGGAGCTCGGGGGTCGGGCAGGACGGTCCCGCAGGCCGGATGTGGCTCGCGGGCCATAGTTTGCCCACCCCTGTTCTAAGGGGATGCTATAAAATCACAGGATTGGAAAGTTTTATTTTGTATTAATTGAATCAGGGCAGTGTTGAACTATGTGTGCTGAATGTGCAATGTGGAGTGCAGATATAACCAAAGGGCAAGAAACTGGAATAACAAACGTGACAGGGATTCCATGCTACTAGAGCAAGCAAAGAGATTGCAGAAGGCTCAGGGGATTAATCATTGTGTGTGTGTGTGGAGGGGGGAAGTGAGGTGTGTCTTTTGTGAAGAGGAGCAGCCCCAGAATCTATTGCAATAATTGTGTAAGAATCCAGGACAAGCAATTCAGCCTCTACATCCCCCTTATTGTGGTCTCATTGTTTTATTTTAGGGAACAACAGCAGAGGAAATTGCTGCATGTAATTATGGCATGCAGTGCTGGATTACTTACACATGTATTACATAATTGAAATGTTCCTCTAGCCTTTTATGAAATATATAAATTAAAAACAAATGACAGAGACCAAATTTTCTGCAGGGATCTTTGTGTGTAGTGTTTGGGCTCTGTTAATATGGCAGGGAAATCAACATGGTTTTCATTAGTGTTGGAAACCCAGAAAGCCTTCTATTGTATATTGTAGTATTTAAAAATCAGCTTTCCTTGACCAAATTGTAATAAATCCAGAGACCAGTGAAGCCAACGGGAATCTTTCCAGTGGGCTTGGATGAGGCCTGCAATGTAAAGATGTTACAAAAAGGTAAACACTACTTCACAATAACCCCATAGGCCCCAGCAACATTTTGTTGTTGTTCTTGCATCTTGGTCAGTGTTCAAGCTGAATAATTTGCAGATGGGGCATAAAAGCCTTGTAGGGTGATCAAGGGTTACCCTAGAAATATTATCTACCATTTTGGGTAGTCTAGTGCATTCCAGAGGAAAAAAGTATTGCTCTTCAGTAGTGTCTCGGTGGGGGTTGTCTCTGAGGAGAGAGGGAGGAATGCTCTCAGGAGCATGGAAATCCCTGCCCCTCCTACCTCATTTCAACCCGATGATAAACATAACAAAGGAATCGGCTGGTAAAGGGGCACTATAGTAGAAATGCACGAGAGATTTATGTACGAAGCAGAAGAGGAGAGTACTTTGCACATGTGAGTTATGAGGAGAATATTTTTTATGAGATGGCAAAGTGAAGCCCAGATTACAATACTACTGATCTTAAGTTTACAGCCAAGTAACATGAGAGAAGGCTAAATCAAACAGAATGTGGAATTACAAGTGACAATGTGAGGGAGATTATTAAGGAGCCTGATGCAGCAATAGGAAAAGCTGTGGACATTTGTAGAGCAGCACAGAGAGAACATATTATCAAATGCAGTCCGCACAGGGCGAATCTGTTTAAAAAAAAAAACCAAAAACCTAACACAACAACAAAAAACAACAGTAACAAAGAGGGAAAATAAAAATTCAGACTGGAAATAACAAGAAGCAGCCACTAAAGTGTGAACGTATTGATGCAAGAGAGATGCAGAATCCACTACCAGCTAAGGTTAGCTGTAATTAGCCAGAAATCCAGTGGTGGATGAGCTGAAAATAAGCCAAAAGGCTAAGAAGCCTTCAAAAATAAAGTTCAGGTGGCAAAATACACATGAACTTGTTGAAGAGGAGACAAAGAAGAAGAAACAACAAGGTCTAGAAAATGACAGGGTATTATGAAACATTGCAACTCTTGTCAGAATCACTCTAGGAAATCTAGAAGATAACTGAGATAAGTGAACATTCTGTATGGGCACCCACAGCACTGCTGTTCACTTCGAAGCCAATACTTGAAGCCAGAGAGCTCTCAAGGTTACTGTTAACAGTCTACCCTGATGCAATGCTGAAATTGTTTAGCTCTAGCTAAGTGCTTTAAACTGGCGATTGGAGTAAAAGGCATGACTCTTCTAGGGCAGGGGCGGGCAAACTTTTTGGCCTGAGGGCTGCATCGGGTTTCGTAAATTATATGGAGGGCCAGTTAGGGCAGGGGGTCGTGGCCCGGTCCCCACCTCCTATCTGCCCCCCCCCCCATTTGGGACTGGTGCAGAAGCCTGGCCAGTCTCAGCCGGGGGCAGAGACAGTGTGAAGGGCTTGGCTGGGCCCCTCTAGACAAGTGTGTCTTGAGGGAGCCCGGCTGGGGCAGGCCCTGGCCTGGCTGATAGTGCCATTCCCGAGGGGCCGGAGCGATTCCTGGCCCTGGGACTGTAGCGGCACAAACAGCTCCTGCTCCCGTTTTGCTACCAGCGTGCTGAAGCTGCAGGGGAGGGGAAAGCGGGGGAGGGGCTTTTGCTGCCGGAGCGGCCCCAAGTGAGCGGCTCAATCCGGCGCGGCTGCCCTGTCAGCCGCTTTTGGGTCTTTAAATAGCCGTCCGGGGGAAATCCCGGACATTTTTAGCTTTTTACAAATTCCCCCCGGACGGCTATTTAAAGACCCAAAAGCCGGACATGTCCGGGGAAACCCGGACGGATGGTAACCCTAGTCTGGGGGGATGCTGGGCTGTGAAGGGGCAGGGAAGATCTGTGTGTGTTGGGGCACTAGGGAGTGGGGGTTCTGTGTGGGCGGGTGCTGGGCAGTTGTGGTGGGGCTGTGGGCAGCGGTGGTGTTGTGCAGGGCGCTGTGCATTTGTGGGTGGGTCTGGGAGGCGTTGGGCATAGTTGGTCCGGGGGGCTTCTGGCCCTAGGGAGTCAGGGGTGTTGGGCGGGGGGAGGCTGTGTAGTGTGGCATGGGCCTGTCCCTGAGGGGAAGGGGCATGCTGGCAGCACAGGGCCGGGCAGGCCACTATGTGTCTGGCAACTGCCGGTTTGTAAATAGTGCCCTTGCATTGGGCAGAGCGGGGCTTCCCCTGCCATGCCCCATTGCCTCTGGCTGGCCCCTCGCTCCGGGGACTGACCTCCCTGTGCCATGCTCCATTGCCTCCATGGGAGCCCACAAAAATGTTTGGTGCCTGCCCCACAAAAGGTTAATCCGGCCCTGCCTCTGTTAGGAAGGTGTATTATGTAGTCCTGTGGTATTATGCCATTGTGTCTCTCCCTGATGCATTCAGCTGACTAGGAGGAATTCTGTGGGTACTAGCTGTATTCTAATGCATGCGATCGTTTTTAGTGTTTTGAAATATACGTGCTTATGAGAAGCAGTACACAGTTCGCAGCAGCCGTACATGGGGAGGGTGGGGAAGATTAAATTTTGTACGGAACCAGACTATTTTATGTGTAAATTTCAGGTAGGCTTTAGGCCTGATTAGCTGACTTTGTGTTGTTGTTGTTTTTTGTTTTGTTTGTTTGAAATGGTAGCTTATTAATGTCATGAGCCAAAAATGAGAGAATGCAGTGTGGATTAGCAGATATAGATAACCATCGCCATCTGAGAGGAACAGGTAGAGCCTCTGGGACGATTGAAAATGGTACGTTTCTTCTTGGCCACAGGTGCAAACAGATAGACTAGGTGCAGTTAGGACTCTGAGCTTCATGTTTATGCTGGTGCCCAAGAGTTGGATGTCCTCTGTCAAGGTGAAGTCAGTGTTCCGGCAAGCCCTTGTCTTCCCCAAATTATGCCCCTCCCCCCTTTTCCTTGCAGTTTCACTTCTGCCTTCCCCATATCTGTTCTGGGCCAGCTGCTTATCATTTGCTTACTTCCTCCTAGTTGGACTACTGGAGTGAAGCATCAAATGCATATGGATATAAGCATAATTGTATAGGAATCTCAAATGAAAGCAAGAGAATCACCTATCTTGTAAGGATTTTATATGATGATAGTACATGATTTGAGCTTTTATCTGAGGCTGTCAAAGTGCTTTCAAGTAATTAACAATCACAAATCTATTGAGAAGTAGATAAGCAGTATTATACCCATTTCACAGCTGCATTAACTGAAGCTCATAGTGGTTGAGTTACTGGCATATGGCAAAGCAGTGGCAGGATTGGAAATAAAACCCAGGAGTCCTGACACCTTCATCAACTTAATACCTGTTTCTCGGGGCCAGGTTGTCTCAAACCATGCATTGCTGTATTCAAAAATTGAAAACCAAGGGTGGCAACCACTGCTTCTACACTTAATTTTGTAGGTGTTTGTGAATATAAATGCAGACCCTTAAATAGAACATGGGATGCACCTCGTTGCTTAGCGATACAAATGAGTACATGCTGAGAATGACAAATAGTCACCCAAGGTAACATTTGCATCTGCAGGAGAAAGAAATCATTTAGGTGCTCAACATGTTAAAGTTGCATTAATGAAGACCGTACAAAATCTTTGACGTGCAGCTTTTGGTTCCCAGAAGGAAAGATCTCCTGCAAGAAAGGCACTGGCTATGTGATGTGAATTGCTTCTGCCATCTTCACTCAGACATTCTAAACTCTCCTATTTTAACATCTGTTTTTGTGTGCATCTTTTCTTGCAGAACTATAATTTAATAGGCCATATCAAGATTACATATAAATAATTGACATTATTCATTTCCAAGGGGTTTACTGTAATTTAACAATAAGTTCCTTTAGCTAAACAAACCACAGTCCCCACAAATGCCAAACTAGGCAGAACTCAGGTAGGTTATCCTGAGTAATGGACATAGCTCCTGTTACGTGTATAATTTTAAAATGTCAGAAGTGGCCCCCGAGATGTTATAAGAATGTACATGTGTGCAATTTGTGAGGACTGTGGTTGTTTAGCTAAGGAGCCCAAAGAAACGATAGAAAAATAGCAAAATTACCTCAAGGGAGTATTTTTAAATGTTTCCTCTGCAAAAGGTAGTAAATATTTTTATTAAAAAATTGCATGGAAAATTAATTTGACTTTTGAATAATGCCAGAGTTTGTCCCTGATCCAGCAAACACTTACGTGAGTTACCTTAGTAGTCCTGGTTACTCACTCATGAATGTTTGTAGAAGGAGAGTCTTGGAGAGTGAATTCAGTCATTAAAGTGTAAAATAACTCAACCTTAACCATGGAATAGTTTGGAGCCTCAAAAATAGAAACATGTTTGTACAGATGTGTGATTTGAGGATTGGGGAGATCACAGTTCGAAGGGAGCATGTGGCTGATTCTTCTCATCCTAAACTTGTTGGCTGTGCCCGGTACAGGAGAATAAGAGAGCATTTAACAGAGGACATAGGAATAGTAAGATTAGTAATAATTGAAAAGATTTGTGATGTGTGAGATGAATTTTGGTCTGGAGAGTATTGGGAGGGAATATACATAAATGTTTTATAAATCTCCAAAATGTTTTCATTTAAATGGAGAGAACCTACCCTTTAACCTTGTTCTTAAACTGATAATGAAATGCAGTCTCCCATTTGGGATACATACTCACTTTGACATACCATAATAATCTGCTATGGAGAGGAGCGTGGAATTGCTTAGGCTTAAGTCTTTATAAAAGAGTAAATGCTAACCGAAGGGAATGGGTTACCAGATGACTGTATTGTTAAAAGTAGATGTTTTTGTCTCTGCCACAGTGTGTACATTTGCTGCTTTCTTTTCATACAAGTACCATACTTTATATTTAAAAATAAGCCAATTATTTTGCTGCCTCCTTCCTGAATTTTAATTGTGTAGACCTGTTTCAGGTCAAGTATCAGAGCATATTTTATTTTGATCTTCTGTCTTGTGTGTGCCAAATTGTTATTGTTGCCAGCTTCTGTGTTGTTAATAATATGAGTCAAGAATAGGCTTTTTGGTGGCCACATGCCAATATGTAATAATGTGAGGGAGGTTTGGACTGTTTAAAGATATTTTTTTCTTAAATCCTTGCATTTTCAGTGCAATCTTCTCTGTGGGGAGCTGTGTTGTTTTGGGTGGATAGAGGGAGGTGTTAAGCAGTTAAAGTTATGTAGTGTTTGCTAGATGTGTTCTGCTGGTACAGGGTGGGAAAGTGCTTGGTAGGCAGTAGGAAGGGGTCACATTTGTGGAGAACAGAATGTGCCCTGGCTAGCATGTACAGCACAGCTCAGAATAAATGCGGGGAGTCTACCCAAACCTTCCTTGTCAGACCACCACATCCCCTTGTGGGGAAAATAGCATAGGCAAGCATGAAAGCCAGGCTGCTCTCCTGGTATCCTTGAGCATTAGATGGATATCCGAGTCTAACTCACTTGCTATACTCTCTTGCCCTCTGTGCACAACTCAAGATCAGGATTTGACCCCTAACCTTTGAAATACTGTGTGGTTTCAATCCATTTTTGCTGCTAAATTATTTTGGCAACAAACTTTCTTTAAATTGCATATTTTTCTTTAAAATGAATCAAAGCTAAATCAATTTAGACTATTGACAGAGTTTGAAGACTCTAGCTTTGAATTGATCTGAGTTGAAGTGGTCACAGGACTTGTAGACGTTAAACATTTGTAACTTTAAAACTACCACATCAATTGTCTTCAAACTTAATACAAAACTAAGTGTTAAATCTATAAAACAAGTCTAATTTTGAAGAAAACTGGCTTAGTAATTATAAAGTTGTTTGCTTTTAAAATAATTAAATGCATCATGAGCTGAGATAACGTTAACAAATATTCTCTCTGATTCCAGTCCATCTAGGGTTGCCAACTCTGACTGAAGCTATTCTGGGAGATTTCCCCTCCCCCCTCAACATGACGTAAAGTCATTTTCTTAAAATATCCTATTAACATCTCCAGGATTGCTTTCAGAAGTCACCTGAAGATTGATGCCGATTCTGGGAGACTCCAGGCCAATCCTGGAGGATTGGCAATCCTAAATCCATCCTTGTCCAACTGCTTGCTGCCTCTTAACTTGTCCTTTCTTGTCTCTGTAAAGCCTCCCGACCCTCGTGGTGTCCCCCCAAATTGTGTTTTTTAGAATGTTTTTCACAATTTACATTGTTCAGTTACAGTAGATTTAAGGTCTATGAGTTTAAGCTGAAGACATTTCCAAAAACCCAATTTTGGGGGACAGTGAAGTTGATCATGGCCAGGAGCTGTTTATGCTGCTTTAAAGATTTTTTTTTTTTAAACTGTGTACTTTTAAGGATATATGCAGTGCGTACACAGGTTTGAAGAAACATGGTCAGGCCCTGAATCTGCAAGTAGTTCCACACGAGTGAACCTCTGGACCCTGCTGGCAACAGCGGGGTCTTGGGCTGACTGTTATCTGATCAGTGAACAGTGTTACAAATGCTCAATTTGCTAATGTTTGGCCCCAGTTGCCCTTGATTGGTGTCTTTTAGTTAAAACTAGTTGTAGTCATTCTTTAAAAAATAAATGCAAATTAATTGTACATTTAAGCACCCAAAAGTCAGAAGTACAAGTGTAAAGGTTGTATGCATAAATCTCTGCTTCCGTGTACGCATGTATTATGATACAGTCTTTAAAAATCTGATGACATAGAACTTCTCAGTGCAATGGAATAATTTCCCATTCAACCTTAAATATATATGTATTACCTCAGACAGCACTACACTACATGCAAGATAAAACCAGTGCACAAAAATCATGTAAATAAAGAGTAGAAAGTTAAGCACATCTAGATTAAATATATGTGAATTATAATAACATACAGTAAAATAGTGGGTGCTGAACTGTGTTACCTCAGCATTGTATAAACTTAGGCCTGGTCTACACTACGAGGTTATGTCGAATTTAGCAGCGTTAAACTGAATTAACCCTGCACTCGTCCACACAACGAAGCTATTTAGTTCGACATAGAGGTCTCTTTAAATCGATTTCTGTACTCCTCCCCGACGAGGGGAGTAGCGCTAAATTCGACATGGCTAAATGGCCATGTCGAATTTGGGTAGGTGTGGATGGAATTCAATGCTAATAGCTCCGGGAGCTAACCCACAGTGCACCACTCTGTTGACGCTCTGGACAGCAGTCTGAGCTTGGATGCTCTGACCAGCCACACAGGAAATGCCCCGGGAAAATTTGCATTCCTTTTTCTGTCTGGCCAGTTTGAATCTTACTTCCTGTTTGGACATCGTGGCGAGCTCAGCAGCACTGGCAACGATGCAGAGCTCTCCAGCAGAGGTGACCATGCAATCGCAGAATAGAAAGAGGGCCCCAGCATGGACTGATCGGGAAGTCTTGGATCTGATCGCTGTGTGGGGCGATGAGTCCGTGCTTTCGGAGCTGCGATCGAAAAATGCGAAGATC
Organism: Terrapene triunguis; assembly: GCF_002925995.2. Taxonomy (NCBI): domain Eukaryota; kingdom Metazoa; phylum Chordata; order Testudines; family Emydidae; genus Terrapene; species Terrapene triunguis. The sequence goes on from NW_020664418.1 coordinate 27,983,338, forward strand.
TACGAGAAGATCTCCAAAGCCATGACAGAGAGAGGCTACAGCTGGGATGCAATGCAGTGCCGCGTGAAAATCAAGGACCTGAGACAAGGCTACCAGAAGACCAAAGCGGCAAATGGACGCTCCGGATCCCAGCCCCAGATATGCCGTTTCTACGAGGCACTGCATTCCATTCTAGGTGCGGCCGCCACCACTACCCCACCACTGACCGTGGACTCTGACGATGGGGTATTGTCGATGGCCGCTTCCTCGGAGATGTTCGCGGACGGGGAAGATGAGGAAGGAGATGAGGAGGACGAGGCAGTCGACAGTGCTTACAACGCTGATTTCTCCGACAGCCAGGATCTCTTCATCACCCTCACGGAGATCCCCTACCAACCCTCCCAAGGCGGTAACCGTGACCCTGAATCAGGGGAAGGATCAGTCGGTAAGTGTTTTAAACATGTAAACATTTACTTTGAACAGAACAGGAATGGAATATTAACAATGGGTTTTTCATGATTACTTTGCCCTAGGCGCTTAACTTTTTAGTCCTTGCCAGTGCAGCTACTGCAAAAGTATCTCAAAATGTCTGGTTCTTCATGATTAGTTTGCCCTAGGCGCTCTACTTTTTAGTCCTTGCCAGTGCAGCTACTGGAAAATTAGGTCAATATGTCCGGGGATAGAGCTGAAATCCTCCTGGGACATCTCCATGAAGCTCTCCTGGAGGTAATTTGAAAGCCTTTGCATCAGGTTCCTGGGGAGAGTGGCCTTATTGCGTCCTCCATGGTAGGAAACTTTTCCGCGCCAGGCTAGCAGCAAGTACTCTGGAATCAGTGCCTCGCACAGCATGGCCGCATACGGCCCTGGTTTTTGCTGGCATTCACGCAGCATGCGGTCTTTCTCAGTGTCCGAAATCCTCATCAGAGTGATATCACTCATGGTGACCTGCTTTAAATTAGGGGAATGTTAGTGTCATAACTATAAAGGGAAGGGTAACAGCTCTCTGTGTACAGAGA
>NW_020664418.1:27984342-27997702 GCF_002925995.2 Terrapene triunguis
CCCTACATTTGAACCCTAAAGTTCAAAGTGGGGATCCAGCCTTGACAGTTAGTATTGGGACTGATTGCCTGTTCCTTTACATAACTGTAACCGGCAGTTTACAGCCACGTGGTGGAGGCGGGACAGGGGCAGCATACAGGGATCTTTCCCGGGGACAGCCGCGAGGGGGGTGGGACGGGGCAGAGTTCATGCTGGCCGGATTGCCGGCAGCAGGAACTGGCCAACGCTAGGGACATTGCTTTGAATGTGAAAGGAGGGCACTGCTATAAATTAAGCTTTCAGCAGCCAAAAGTCTACGGCTTACCATGTCCGCCTGCTACCCGAATTCCGCTCGAATTCGAGTCTACTAGGAATAGAAATTATCAGACTGGTTCACACTGGATTATATATTGAAATTTTAAAGATAGTTTACTCAGGCAAACATAAAGAACGAGGAGTACTTGTGGCACCTTAGAGACTAACAAATTTATTTGAGCATAAGCTTTCGTGGGCTAAAACCCACTTCACTGGATGCATGCACATCTACCAATGTGATATATGCATCATGTGCCAGCAATGCCCCTCTGCCATGTACATTGGCCAAACCGGACAGTCTCTGTGCAAAAGAATAAATGGACACAAATCAGACATCGAGAATTATAACATTCAAAAACCAGTCGGAGAACACTTCAACCTCCCTGGTCATTCAATTACAGACCTCAAAGTCACAATACTCCAACAAAAACACTTCAAAAACAGACTCCAACGAAAAACTGCAGAATTGGAATTAATTTGCAAACTGGACACCATTAAATTAGGCTTGAATAAAGACTGGGAGTGGATGAATCATTACACAAAGTAAAAACTATTTCCCCATGCTAATTTCCCTCCCCCCCCCACTGTTACTCACACCTTCTTGTCAACTGTTGGAAATGGGCCATCCTGATTATCACTACAAAACTTTTTTTCCTCCTGCTGATAATAGCTCACCTTAATTGATTACTCTAGTTACAGTTGGTATGGCAACACCCATTTTTTCATGTTCTCTGTGTATATATATCTTCCTACTGTATTTTCCACTGCATGCATCCGATGAAGTGGGTTTTAGCCCACGAAAGCTTATGCTCAAATAAATTTGTTAGTAACTAAGGTGCCACAAGTACTCCTCGTTCTTTTTGCTGATACAGACTAACACGGCTACCACTCTGAAATCAGGCAAACATATCATCGACTTCACACTGCCATAATGCAATTGCCCAGTGAACAGTGCATTTGGGGATATGGCAGTGCAATGAGAATATTTATATTTTAAACTTAGTTTCATCACATTTTAAAAATATAACTATTTAGTCCTATTAAGTATAACAATCCCCTCCCCCTTTTCACAAACCTAAACCATGTCCATTTCAATTAGTAGTCAAGCAGCCAATAGCACTGAAAGCATTGTACCTCAAAAGCTTCTCTCTTCCGCCAGCAGAAGTTGGTCCAGGAAAAGAAATTATCTCATCACTTTGTCTCTAATAGCACTGAAAGACACATGTTAGATCTCACTTACTCACTCTCCTCCTCCATCAACTTCAGATTTTTTTTTTTTTTTTGGGAGGGGGTTTGTCATATTTTTCTGGAAAAGCTAATGTGAGAGACCAACAAGAGTGTAAGAGAATGTTAGGGAGAAAAATAAAAGGTGCATAAAATAACTTGAAATTGCTGAACTGGGTACATTGGTCTTCTTCTGCTTATGCCGAAACATGGTATTTAGAAGATAATATAGTTAAACATCTGTTGAATGGGTCTGTTTCTCTAGTCTGGATGGTGCTTATTTTTCCTTTATAGTCTAGTTGCTGGACTGTTCTGTATCAGGCATTATAGCTTTTAAAGACTACACTTCAAGTTACATGGCAGTGCTAATGGGTATTAGCTATTAGTGTCTGAATAGTACTAGCAGGCCAGTGAAGTAGGTAGAAGCTGTGATTTGCAGAGGCAAGGCTAGGGAGAAAAAGAGAAGGGGGAGTGATCAGTGGCTTCTTTACTGAGGAGATAATTGACAGCAGGCTGAGTGCTTCAATGAATATGGAACTCCAAGCCCTTCTTTATTAGAGAAATAGCACATCAAATAAAAAAAAAAAACAGGTTTCCTTCAAAAGAATTCATGCCCCCAATTGCACAGCCAGAGTCCTGTTTTTTCCTTTGCTATTTGATCACTGTTAAATTATTGTATAATATATTTCTGAATGTGTTTTATAGAGTGACTTTTTTTCTTTGGGAATTCATTGGTATTGTGTCTCATAGATGTGTCAGGCCTGATTCTCATTTTCACTAAGGCAGCTTTACACCACTCTGGCAGAGGCATTAGTGTAAATGGGAATCAAACCCATAGTGATTTATTTTAAAGAGTGATGTTTTCCCCCAGGCAGGGTAACAACTTTCTTTTGATTTTGTAGGCAGGTATTAGCTTCCTAACTCCCAGTAATGTTGCTGAGTCTGTAGCCCTGTACACTGAGATAAGAACATATCTCTAGCTGCACTTATTATTGCATTCTGCTTTCCTCAAAAGGCTCACTTACACTCTTTGGGACAGATCCTCTGCTCTCAGTCTAGTCCCCTCTGTGGTGCAGAGGAGCTGGAAAGCTGCCCTAAGTGGGCAAGTAGGGAGCGGACTCCTTGGCTGGCACATAGCCAGTGTAGCCAGTTCTATACGATCTCTTTTCAGTCCTCCTCTGTAGGGGACATTTGGGGAAATATTATGGAGCCCATCAAGGATGGGATTAGATGTTGCCTAAGCATCTTATGTTCTGATGATCAAGGGCTGGCAGAATGGGCCTGCGGGTGAAGTAGAAGCTAGTGTAGGTAGGAGCAGCCTGGAGGGTGCTCTAGCCTGCCTTGGGGGGCAAACCATCCCTGGCTGTCCTCAGGATGAGGGAACATAAGAACAGCCATACTGGGTCAGACCAAAGGTCCATCTAGCCCAGCATCCTGTCTTCTGACAGTGGCCAATGTCAGGTGCTTCAGGGGGAATGAACAGAACAGCAATCAAGTGATCCATCCCCTGTCTCAACTTCTGGCAGTCAAAGGCTAGCGATACCCAGAACATGGGGTTGCATCCCTGAGCATCTCGGCTAATCAGGCGGAGCTCGGAGGGGGTGGGGTGATTGTTTTTGGTTTGGCGGGGCGGCGCTCGGGGTGGTGGTGGTTGTTTTTGGTTTGGCGGGGCGGCGCTCGGGGGGGGTGGTTGTTTTTGGTTCGGCGGGGTGGCACTAGTTTAATTTTGACTAGTAGGTTCTAGAATGCATCAGAAACCCACTCGTGTGGGAGAAATATCTGGTGAAATGCTGGCTCTGTTGAAGTGAATGGCAAACCAGCCATTGACTTTTTAATAGGGTCAGGATTTTACCCCGATGATAACGTGTATATAGCCCAGAGCAGAGTTGAGCATGTTCTGTCCTTTCACTAACTGCAAACTAAATTGAATTGATGACTAAAGTACCTAACACTGGTGGTGATTAGCACCAGTAGTTAATAATAATTTATGTAGTTTGAAGAGGTCTATGAGGTTTACAAAATTTGCTCACTGGAACTGGGTTATGGTGAACAAGTTTTACAACTGGTGAAATCTTCTAAATGTTTCTACGGGTTTACAAAAAAGCAACCAATTTTTGACACTGACTGGAATATTTCACTTAAAAAAAGCAACTTCTACAGGCAAAAAGCTGCTTTACCAGGAAAATGATTAGTTGACACCTGAAACAAACTTATGCAGCAGCTACAGGAAGGGCATGGGTTCATCTCCCACTAGGGAGATTCTGGTCATTTCTTGACCCTCTTTTAGAAGACACTGGAGAATTTGAGGCAGGGGCTGTTACCTATCAGCTCTGTGTTCTTGAGGAACCAGGGTGCAGTATCTAGCCTGTCTGACTCATGAAAGACCTTCCCCCTGCAGCCTCTGCTCGAACCAAAGCCGATCAGAAGAAATACTTAACGAAAAGCACTGAAAAGGCGGTGGAAGACACATCTAAACCCCTCTGGACAAGGGTGACAGGTTTAAGGAAACTCCCCTAGCCTCATTTGCATCAAAGATGGGAAAGGGAGGCCTCTCCATTAGCATACAGAATGGAGAACAGAGATTCCAAGGCAAGAACCGCACTGAACTCTGGGACCAGAAAAGCAGGGAAGCATTGCATGATGGGGGATCTCTGCTCCAGATGTTAATGAACCCATGTCTGCACACACCCAGCTCAGTAGTTATCAGACCAATTCTAGTAATAAATCCTTTATTGGTATCCAAAATACTGAAGCTCCCTAATTGCATTGTGAGCTCCCTCGAAAGAACACTGCCCATAGCCGGGAATGATCAGTTCCTATTGTCTAGCCTGAACAAAACAACTTTGGCATACTCCCGTGAGCCATCAGTTTACCCATAAACAAATCTAGTGTTCTCCCTGGAACCATTGTTCTTTCCCTACAAAAACCCCTACCCATGCTCTAGTAAGTGTTCTGATGCCTGGATCCAACATCTGCATCAGTTCCATTGGGACTTCATCTTCTCCTGACTGACCATGCTGGGGGCTCTGCCTGTCTCCAGCACTCCGGACCTTCAGCTACCACCACCACCAAGGAACCCCAATTGATTCAAGCTTCGTGGAATGGTGAGAACCGCTCGCGCTCGCGCTCTCTCTCGGTATAGCCTTCTGACCCTGACTTGTGTGATCAGTTATGGTTTTCTAAACCTGACTTTTATGATCAAATTCAAGTTAGATTTAATATTATAACTCTTTTTTGTTTGTTTGGCTCCCCCTGTATGGTATTACCTGGCAGTAAATAACTTTCATGGTTAAGCTGGTTGGTGTTTTCTCTCTCTCTCTCTCTCTAGCAACCCTCATCGTACCTAAGCTAACCCTGTAGTGTCCAAAAATTCTGTGGGGTTCGCTTATCAAGTGGGTTACTACCAGAACAATTGCAATGTGAAAGTGGGGATAGGAACATGCTGAACCTGTGGCATAGGAGGGTGGCAGCTTGAAAGTGCTGCTTGACCCAGCTGCTGAGTCCAGGGACATATAAGGGGTCAGCTTGGGAGTGCTGATTAACCCGGTCCTCTCAGATGTACTCTGTTAGTGTGTGTGTGTTCGTCTGATTCTGGGGCTGGAAGAACCCAGCCCTGGGGAACCTAGGTCCTGCAGGTTAGCTCCACTGGGAGAGAACTTGCAGAAGGGAGAAGTAGAGCTCCGTATGAAAACACAAGTGACACAAGCAGTACATTGATAGAATTACAGAACCCCCCAGAAGTGTAACCCTAATAAATTAGTACCCCAAAGTAATGGGCAAATCTGGTAACAGGGCTGGGACACTGCCTGTGATTGGCAGACCCCACAATGAAAGGAGGAAAGGCCAGCTGTTTGACCCCGAATATCAGTAGTGGGATTGAAGATGGGTTTTACCCCAAAAGGAGATGATCTGGACTACAGTGTTCAACAGCAAGTCCGGTTTGTGTTGCTTTCTGTAGGAAGAAATTCTGTGCATTCTCCTTTAGGTTAATCACAGCTTTGCTCTTCATTCTGCATTGCATGTTAATGTGAGCCTAATAATACATTGAAGTTCCAGCAGATTTCAATATGGAATAAGGAATTTGCCAGCATGATCTGTAAGACAGGACTGTTAATTAGCTGTACTCTCGAGAGGAGTTTGTGCATCCTCATGCTGTGTAGTGTATCAGTCAATGTTTTTACATAGTCAAAAAATGTAATAAGAAAATGTTTTTTGAAAATGTGTATTTCTTGTGGTGTTTCATCTCATTTCAATAGTTTAAAGAAAAGTATTTGGAGCCATAATATTTCAACTTGCAAGCTTATCTTTGCCGTGTTAAATTTAGCTTCTTAGCTTAAAGCAATTTGTAACACTCTGTGCGCCATTATTTTTCAAGATATGTTTTTAAATTGCAGCTAATTAGATATTGGAGATGTCATGGCATAACAATAGATTTTTTTTTTTCTCCTTGCAAAACTGGAAAAAAAAATGCAAGGGATGCGAAAAAGAGACAAGGCTATAATGACATTGGTACTCACTAGCTCTTTCGTTTTGTCTTCTTTAGAAAATAAATCTTCAAAAAGATGGAAGGTACCAAGCACATTGTGGGTGGTACTAGAAATAAATTAATAATGATGTCAGGAAGCTTATTTTAATCATAGGTATGAGCCAACCCCCCTATCCCTCCTACCACCTTGTATTCTTAAAAATAGTGGACTGATTAAAGATAAAAGCTCATTTTTACACAGAAGAGCGAAGGTAAATTCAGAGATTAGACATCTTTCTTTTTAGTTACAATTGCCTGAGTAAGTACAGAGTCATGCAAATTAGGAGGAGGTGAAACAATAAAGAGTTGTTTCAAAGTCTGACAGTGCCTGTCATCTTAGAAATTGCCAAAACCAGAAGGGGGAATTAATTGAGCTATTTAATATGAGGGCCCCTTTCAAGTCTATTAAACAGGATTCCTTAATTCCTCATAGCCTTTATAATATTCATGGGTTGGTATTATCAATGGTATCTTAAGCCCTAGTGACCTGTGCCAAAGGTTCCCGCTCTCTAATGGCTACAGTATCAGAATTAGCAGGGTGAGCACCACTGTTAAAATATCATTAGGTTTGGAGACTCTAGGAGCACACAAGGAGCGATAGAAATGACCACAACAACATTCAAAAGTTATCAGTCTTTATTAACAATTTCATTAAGCAGATGAATAAAGCCACAACTAGAATCATAGAAGATCAGGGTTGGAAGGGACCTCAGGAGGTCATCTAGTCCAACCCCCTGCTCAAAGCAGGACCAATCCCCAGACAGATTTTTGCCCCAGATCCCTAAATGGCCCCCTCAAGGATTGAACTCACAACCCTGATGGATTCTTCCTTCCTTATTCATGCTGGGGGGAATTCCTTTTATTCTATGATACACTCACGCTCATAACCCTTATGCTTATGCATTAGGGTTCAACCTCTTTTTCCTTATTGGAATTTCCACACCTCATAAATGTTGCGGTGCCCTGCTTTTCGTAGGCTATCCTCTTAGCTCCCCTTATCTTCAGTAACATTTACATCAACAAGTCCCCATGTTAACTTGTGGTCATTGCAGAGTTTCCCATGATATTACAACCGGGTACCTTGTGGTAGTGACAGGCACAGTGTGGCATATTTTCCTGAACATAACCTATTAACACATCTTTTACAATAATCTTGCAGTTTTACTAGCTGACCCAGGGTTAACCCTGGACTAGTCATGTCAACTTCTTTCAGACTTAAGGCTTGATATGGCTAAGCTTAAATTGGACAGGCCTCAGGCCTGTGGGCCTTGATTTACAGCCTTATCTTAGGCCTGGTCTACACTACAGCATTAGGTCCACATAAGGCAACTTACATCGACCTAATTATGTCTGTGTACATGCTACAGCCTTGCTCCCACCGATGTAAGTGCCCTAATACACCGACCTCCTAACTTCATGAAAGGCGTAGGGCTTATGTCAGTATAGTTAGGGCGATGCAGTGTCCCTGTAGACACTGCATGACTTGCATCTATTGGCTGTTATTCTTGTCAATAGAGCTGTGAAATTGACAAAGCTGGCTCCCAGCTCCTCAGCTGGGCTGCTGCCTGGTCTCCGCCCCAACCCAGGCTGCCACCCACATCCCCACTCAAGCTTCCCGCAGGGTCCCCACTCCCAGCCAGGCTGCACCTGGACTCTCAGCTCCCTACCGGGATCATGGCTTTCCACCACAGGTTCTTAGCTCCCCACTGGGAGCAAGGCTGTGCCTGGCAGGGAGCTCTGTGCCAGGAGTCCAGTTGGGGAGCGAGGAGCCGAGAGCCTGACTCCCGGCAGGGAGATCCGCACCCAGTGGCCAGTTGGTTACCCGTTCCAAGCGGGGAGCCAAGAAACCCAGTGTGGCTGCGCCCTTCCCAGTGGGGAGCCAGGCTACTGGTAGGGAGTTGTGCACAGAGCTGGGAGCCCTGGCTCTCGGCCCCCCACACTCCCCTCTTAAGTTGGTGGAAGCGCTCCTGGTGAGGAAGTGCACTACCGAGAGAAGAAGGGCAGTGTGGACATGTGTAAATTGACCTAACATAGGTTAACTTAATTTTATGGTGTAGACATCTTCTCACTTGTATACCTAATGCACTCTTAACAATAATATATGCTTATCAATTCTATACCCCTATAATACTATCCTAGGTGGTCCCACACTTATACCTACAACTTAAATCTATTCATGATCCATTGATTACATATAGAATAACCACAACAATAGATAACTCAATTCAATGATTATATAAGATGATTAGCTACGGCCTGAATTTTCTCTAGGATGTATGAGACCTCCCTAACTGATGCTAAATAAATAAACTGATACATCACTGTTGGATGTAGTGTTGTGGTTAGATTAGAGAAAATGTGGCCAATATGATCATATTGGCAGCTAAACCGAGTGGGTTAGTTTTTGGACTGAGATATTGAAGTGCATTTACAATTACAGTCCAGCAAATAGTGGAATTTCTGTTTAGAAACTTTATTTGAACTGGAAGCAAATTTAATTTGAATGTCTAACTTTTTTCTGTTAACTTCCACAAACATTCTAGTATTTTGTGTTTTTCTAGGACAGATACTTGCAACAAGCACATTTTTACCTGGAATGTTTTAGTATTTGCTGAATGTTCATTTTGATTATATTAAGTTGCAAAATTTGGATTTGCATTTCATGCTAACTTAAATTTAAGAATTTTATAAAACTGACTAGATAATTCCCTCTGTGTTGGATAGTTACATAAGTCATCCAGTCAGGGAACATTATACCCTATGACTTACATAACTAGTAGAGCCGGTCTGAAAACTGTCGTAATAAATACTGCCAGTGAAAAATAAGACATTTTTCGGTGCAAAATATTGGTGGAAAATGTCCTATTTTCTTCTACCTTTAGTAACTAAAGGTATACAATACAAATTGAGTATCCAATGCTAGAATTCACAATTCACAGTTGGAACTGTTTGCAGGTTAATTGTTTTCTGGGGAAAATCATGAGTCATTCTGAGGGTGAAAAAAATAGGAAAGTTTTTTGTTGAATATATTATTTCCCCTGTTCTGATTATGGTTCACTCTGTTTATGTGGTGCAGGATATTCAGTTCCTCCAGGTCTCTTGTGCCAGATTTGAGAAATGAGTTTACATTTAAAGCATCTCCAAATAACTGAGGATTTATTGTGTGATAGAGACACTGTCCAGTTTTACCATTGCAGATGGCTGTTTCTGTGCTGGGTCACTGAGAGCTGTTGCCTCAAACTATGCCCCTTTTTAAAAGACTTTTGAGGAATAAATAACACAATTTGAGTAAGATTAGAAGCAGTTGGGACAGAAAAATATTGTTTCTCTGAAAACAGCAATGCAGTAGCTCAAAGAAAGGGAATTTGAAGGTTGCTATGAGTGTGCTGCATCTGAAAAACTAGAACATAAGGAATCCCATCTGCCCTGTGCGAGTATGCCATTGAAACAATGATAGTAGATAAGGGAAGCAGTCCACATGCATTTCACGATTCAGAAGATATATTGCCATCACTTTAAAAGCGTGGCAGACCCTGAGAACCCTGCATCACAAGAGCTGCAAAATTCTACTACCTCACTTATGGCCTGCCGCCACCATTTTAAGGTTAACTTCTCAGCTGAAGCAAGTCCCTGTGGCAATTTCAAGTCTGTGTTCAGTGGCAAAGATGTATTTCATCATCACCTATGATGAAATGTGTGTCTGCCATTGAAAATGGTAAAACCTCCTACAGATTTTGAATGATGAATCTGTCCCTTCTGAGATAGCTGGGATTTCTTAGTGTGCTCGCAGAATCCTGTGCTCATCCCCTTAGGTTCCAAAATGTTAAATGTGACAGCATTGTGTGGATTGCAAGGTGTGCGATGTGAGTTCAGTTCAAGTTATCGGTATAGCCTTGTCCCTTATCTTAGTGATCATTTTTCAAGAATTGGAACATGTTTGTGTTTCAAGTGAGAACGTGAAATGCTGTAGTGGAGTTATTAGACAGAAACAGGGCAGATCTGGTAGCTTCTTTTCAACCTGTTCAATGTGCATCTGCACCTGGTACATCTTTCAGTTATAGCCATTGAACTTTATTGAGCAAAACAAGCTGTTGTTAGTATTACTGTTGCCCAGGCACTGCACTGGCAGGTATGGATAAGCGACCTGGATTCTATTCTGCCTCATGCACCACCAACAAAATGATCAATTCAGCTGGCTCTGATTGGAGAATCTCTGTATGTCACTTAGGAACTGTTCCAAGCTCTAACACAAACTTGTTGATTTTTGGGCAAATCACTGAGGCTCACATTTCAAAAGTGGCCTCTAATTTTTGTTATCCTACAGCCCCTCCCTTTCTTTTTTAAAAATGTTCTGATTTCGGGGGTGGTGAAAACCCTTACTACAATCACAATTAGCACCTGCAACCCCCGCTGCTTCCAACTAAAAATCAGACTGTAGGTTTCTAAAAATGGGTGTCCAAAAATTAAGGAAACCTAAATAAGACTGCTTTTGAAAATATGGCCCTTAACCTCCCAGGGTCTGTGTCCCCATTGAAAATGGGGATACTAGTACTTACCAATCTTGCCTGATAGTTGAGCCTGATTTAATTAGCTTAGACATACGTGGACGGAAGATGTTTCAGCAATGCAAAGTATTCTTCAGCTGCTCCCAGATTGCCTCCACCTACTGCAAAACCGATGGGAGGGTGAGGAAAACTCCATGAAGATTTCCTAATGGAGCTTCTTCTGCATTGTTCAGTTGGGCGTGGGTGGTGGAGGCTGGGTTCCTTCCTCTTCCACAGACTACACCACAGGACCTGTCCCTAAATCCAACAGATGTTTGGGGCTCCATGCAGAGGCTCTGAGCCTCTCTAACAATTCTGTGCTGCTTGTGGCTTTGGCCACTGTCCCAGGCAGCACAGCTCTGATAGATCCTCATTGTCAGGGACTCCTCTGTCCCTGGCTGTCCTAGTGACACCTCAAGGCGGGTTCAGCAGGAATGATGTGTGTGTCCCCCTCTTCCTTGCACTCAAAGTCCTTGTCTCTTTCCCAGGGCCCATCCCTATACCGCCGTAGTCCAGTGGAGATGAATGAGCCTCCTCATGATGGGTCCCCTCAATGCACATTTTGGGGGAAGGAGGTGAGTACTGCAGGATGGTCATGATGCCAGAGGCAGAAAGAGCACTGGTAATTTTGGAGACGCAGATGCAGTTTGTAATGCTGGCGATTAAAAAAGTTAATCTTTGATTTGTTTCAGTACTATGCAAAATTTATGCTGATCCTCAGGTGTTAAGAGATTCCCTCTCCTCCGTTGACCATTTCAGACTGCATCATGTAGCTCTGTTTAAGGGCTTAAAAATTACAAAGAGTAAAGTAATGTTAGTAAAGTAACATTTTTGTAATATGAACTGATTTCTCTTAGGAATTTTAGGATCCCCTGCCAGCAAGATCCGAGTAACTCCCATTGAAGTTGGTGTAGAATCAGGATGCTGAAGTTCCCAGGGGTACTGCTTGGAGCCAGCACTGCTTTCTCTGTTAAATGCAGTGACTCCTGGTTTTAAGTTTTACCTTTTATGTGACAAAATTCAAATAATTTGTAGAGCTTCAGACAGGGATTTAATTTCAAATGATTTTCTCTGTTGGCTGTAATGCTGTATTGATCCTGCAGTAAAGTGCAGCTGTTGTTTAGCTGCCTCTGCTTGGCCAGCACAGATTTACAGTCTCTCCTACTTCTTCTCCTTCTTGTCCTCCCTAGTAGGCACACTTGGAAATCTTGGGTGATGGTGGAATAATGCTTCCTTTTAGGTCACCAATTCAAATCCAGCCCCAACGTTCTGGTCTGTTCTGGTAATCTGTATATAGAGGATCTTGTGTTCACATCACAAAAATGACCATCCTTTTTTGGCAATGTCAGATATGCAGGACAAGATGGAGGCAGCCTGTAGGGCATTGTTGGGAAATTTGCAATGCCATTTCCTTTGCTATACCTGTAGATGGTTGGTCGCCCAAATTCTTTGCTAGTGTAACCCCATTGATTTATATGGAATTACACCATGGAGAATTTGGCCTTCAGCCCCCCCATGTCAGTCTGACACCTCTCACCAGCAGTAAATTCAAATGATTTTTTAAAAAGTAATGGAATAGCCTTTTTTGATACTAGTTAGGTCACCAATCATTTCTGAATGAAAGGGATTGAGTTTATGTGGCTAGAATAGTCTGAACAGCGTTGGCTTTCTGTGTGGTGCCATGGAATGCATCTGTTAAAAGCATCAGCAACAACAACACCCACACCACACAACAAACAACCTGAAGGACTTTCCATTTCTAAAAGAAAGTCCACATGTAAAAGACCAAAACAAACCTAAAACCAGCCTGGCCTTTATCCTGGTGCTGCGGATGTTGTATTTGATCACCCTCTTACCCATTTTGTTTGAAAGAAAAATGTGCTACTTTGCTTTTCCCTTTAAATTCAGATCTTCTGTTGACCAATCTTTTATTTTTATAGCAGCTCTCCATGACTTTATTGCCTGGAAAAACACAGCAATAGCACAGAGATTGTGGAATATTTCAAGAGTAGCTTAATACCAGCTGACCCTCTTACATACAGTATGAAGTTTACTTATATATAGTGTATCTTTCTATCTCATAAGATTAGGCAAGATACAATAACCACATTTTACAGGGGACTGTGAGAGCAGTTTTCTAAAATCCAGTGCTTAGTTATTACCAATGATCATTATTCATGTCCCGTAGAACTCTATACATGAGGTCACTGGAGTTTCACCACTGCTAAGAGATCAGAACCAGGTCCTTCACAATTTGGAGTAGCTCCTCAAGGATATCTTACGTTTTAAGATGCATGTACTGTAACAGGGTCATGTGGGCTATTAGAGCAAAGGACTGGGGAAAACAGGATCCTGGTACTGTGACTGGGACAAGTCACTTGTCTTCCTTGTGTGCTTAAGGTAGTCCATTAAAGTTTGTGCAGCCCATAGAAACTGGAGCTGGGCAAACCCTACAGGATTAGACCAATGAGTCAGTGAGATTACTTGTGTGTAGGGCTGCACATTTGTCACAGCATTTTTTTTGGGGGGGGGGGGGGAGGGATTGCTCAAAAGTCACAAAGTAGTCACAGTAAATTTAGTAAGTCACCAGTTTAGGGGCCAATGGTGTGTAAAGTCATGGGAACGCTATTTATAATGGGGGGGGGAAGGTTCTGGGGGAGTTGGGTCCTGCCCTTGAAGGGTTGGAGGCCTGGGAGCTGGGGAGGGTAGCTGGAGAGCCTGCCCTGAACTCACCCCGCAGGCATGGCAATAGCTCCTGTCCCATGGGGCTGGG
>NW_020664418.1:27998102-28022273 GCF_002925995.2 Terrapene triunguis
AAGTCAATAGCTAAACTTTCATTGATTTCAGTGGAGCCAGGATTTCATCCACTGTGTATAAATATTGTTTTGGGAATCGTGGAGTGAGGGAAAGGGGCAAATTAGCTCCAATTGTGTATTGTTCAAATAGCTACGATAACCATTTTGAAATGAGGTTTAATTTTTTATAGCTGTTGTACATTTCTATAGCTCACCTTCTATTCTATTTAGCTTTTTTGAGTTGTTGAAGTTTCTGCATAAATAGCAGTCATTGAATATCCTACAAGCCGGTGAGAAATGAGTGCATTTTTGCATTATAATTGGATTTCATTAGTTTATGATACAGTCCTGGTGCTATCGGGGCCGTAATAAAATATGCAGCAATGAAGGGTTAGTCAGTGAAATTTCTGAAACATGCCCCAGTGGTTTAGGAATATGCACACTGAGTAGTAATCACCTGGCATTTGTGGTGCTGCTAAGGTGAATTAGCAATCCATTGTGAATGTCAGACTATTGCACTGTGTTTTAATTTTATTATCAATTAAACAAGTAATGCAAACCTGTTGAAGAAATTTGGGGCAGTACCTCTATCAAAAAGGTATGCACTAACTTTTTTTAAATTTGGTATTTTACAAGTGACTATAACATTAAGAAAAAATGATAGACATTTAGAAACATGAAAATGTAATCAAGACAAAATAATTTCCCCATCTCCAGGTTGTATCTATACACTAACTCATCCTTTTTCTTAACTCAGATTGTCAATTCTTATTTCCTTAGTTTTAGGGACTAATTTGTATAATCCCTTGTAATTTCACAACCCTAAACATCTTTTATGATCATTTCATGTATAGTCATGATAAGGAAGCTCATATATTATAAAAATCTCATGATGATTCTTAACTAAATGTGCATATGGTGATGCACCTCGACAAATATACTTACCATACATTTGAAATATATTTTTCTCCACTGAGTCCCATTTTTATGCTAATAACTGTATAACAGTGCTAAAAAAGGGAAAAGACTTGAGTTAAATAAACTGCTTCTTTTGCTGGCAGTTTATAGTAGACTCTTATCTTATGTGGACCAGTCACTAGAGGAGGGACCACCCTAGTGTGGATTATTCCTTCCCCTTGCCTGAGAGATTTGTCATCTTTTCCCTGCCGCCATTGTTGTACAGGTTTTACTAGCTCCCTCCCAGTCCCAAATCTTATTCATGAAAACCCCAGGACAATGAGAATCTTTTGTAAGGCATCTTTACCCAGCTTTTGTCTGGAATAAACCTCCTGAATAATCAGGTGGGAGGACAAATTCACATACGCATTTAGAAAAAGAAAATCCATGGGTTTTAGTAACAGTTTATATATCGTCCCTTTCATCAGAGGGTCTGAAAGCCCCTTACTAAAGTTAAGTAGGTATCATCTCCATTTTGCAAAGGAGGAAACTGAGAGGTTTAGTGACTTGCTGTAATTTAGACAGCAAGTTGGTAGCAAACCTGGGAGTCCTGACTGTCAATCCATTGCTCTAAGCATTATAAGCATGGTATCTTTCAAAAGTTGGAGGGCTTTTTTGCTTTGATTTGGTTTTCTGCATAATTTGTGCAGATTTTTCACCTTAAAGTGAGTCTAAAAATGGCATTTGAGGCCCATATTTGTGGTCTTAATGATTTCCAGGCAAATTTGCTCATTTCACAAATAAAGACATTTGTTTTCTAAATTGGTAGTCCAGCAAAATCAACCCAAGACCTGAAAATCTAGCTGTGTTTTTTTCTGGCTCATGCCTCATCACCATTACTAAAGATTCTGCAGGCTTAATTATGCCGCCACACTTCTTCAACCCCATTGGCTTCATACAATGGTCTCATCTTCAACTGTGTAACCTCATTGCCTCCAATTTGCCTTTAAAGCTTTAAACAATGTTGGAAATAGAACTTAGTGAATATTTCTGTTGCTACACAAACTGAGATAGAATCCAGCTCACACTCAAAGGGCTTGTCTACATGGTGGGATAATGTGCTTTACAGAGGTGTGATTTTTAAAATGCACGAGCTTGGTGTACATTAACTTAGTCTGTGTAGCACCAAGCTGGTGTGCACTAAAGATTCCCTATTGTGCTTTAATGTAGTACTGTTTCAAACAGCGCTTTGTTAAAGCACACTAGCAGGGTCTACATCAACCAATTAGGGCACAGCATGTTGGTGCACTTTAACAATCTTATCCCCGTAGAATGGGGTAGACAAACCCTAAGCCCTGGTCTACACTACAGGGTTAGGTGGAATTTAGCTGTGTTAGGTTGATTTTATATTGAATGCGTCTACACAAGCAACCCCGTTCCGTCGACCTAAAGGGCTCTTAAAATCGATTTCTGTACTCCTCCCCGGCGAGGGGAGTAGCGCTAAAATCGACCTTGCTGGGTCGATTTTGGGGTAGTGCGGACGCAAATCGATGTTATTGGCCTCCGGGATCTATCCCAGAGTGCTCCAATGTGACCGCTCTGGACAGCACTTTCAACTCCGTTGCACTAGCCAGGTACACAGGAAAAGCCCTGGGAACTTTTGAATTTCATTTCCTGTTTGGTCAGTGTGGTGAGCTCAGCAGCATAGGTGACTATGTAGTTCCCCCAGAATTGCAAACGAGCTCCAGCATGGAGCGAACGGGAGACACTGGATATGATTGCTGTATGGAGAGAAGAATCTGTGCAGGCAGAACTCCAATCAAAAAGAAGAAATGCTAATATATATGCCAAAATTGCACAGGGCATGATGGACAGAGGCTACAACAGGGACACACAGCAGTGCCGTGTGAAAGTCAAGGAGCTCAGGCAAGCCGACAAAGGAGGCAAACGGTCACTCTGGGTCAGAGCCCCATACATGCCATTTCTATGATCAGCTGCATGGCATTCTAGGGGGGGGACCCTACCACTACCCCCACCACTGTCTGTGGACACCTGCAAGGGGGGAGTCTCACGCAACAGGGAGCAGGATTTTATGGATGAGGAAGAGGAGGAGGAGGAGAATGCGCAGCAGGCAAGTGGTGAATCCGTTCTCCCCGGCAGCCAGGAGCTTTTCATCATCCTGGAGCCAATACACTCCCAAGGCGGGATCCCAGACCCTGAGGGCGGAGAAGGCCCCTCTGGTGAGTGCACATGTGTAACTACAGTACAAGGTTTAAAAGCAATAGTGTTTAATGTTTGATTTGCCCTGAAGACTTGGGATGCATTCGTGGCCAGTACAGCTACTGGAAAAGTCTGTTATCGTGTCTGGGGATGGAGTGGGAATCCTCCAGGGACATCTCCATGAAGCTCTCCTGGAGGTACTCTGAAAGCCTTTGCAGAAGGTTTCTGGGGAGGGCTGCCTTATTTCATCCTCCACGGTAGGACACTTTACCACGCCAAGCCAGTAGCAAGTAGTCTGGAATCATTGCAGCACAAAGCATGGCAGCGAATGGTCCTGGGTTTTGGTCGCATTCAAGCAATATTTGGTCTATATCTTTCTATGTTAGCCTCAGGAGAGTGATATCATTCACGGTCACCTGGTTGAAATAGGGGAATTTTTGTAAGGCAACAGTAAAAGGACCCCGTCCATGCTGGGCTGTTTGCGCTTGGCTAAAAGGGATCATCCCTGAGAATAGCCATGCGGCGGGGGGGAGGGGTGAAGGGATCATCCCAGATAGCCACGTGGAGGGGTGGGGGGAAGTGTGTGCTGCACATCCATCTGAAAACCACACCCCCTCCTTTTAAATGGCAAACCCAACCAGCATTGCTTGCTATGGGAAAGGAGGGCGCTGCAGTTTGAAAACTTTCCCACATGTTATCAAGGCGTTAGAAGCCAAACCCGCGTACCCTTTGGCTTACCATGGCTGCCTGGAAACCGAATTCTGTTGCCCTGCTGTGTGTGATGTGTCACCATACCGGCAGGCGCTCAATATAAAAGGCAAAATGTGACCTTGTACCTAAAGCACATGTGCTGTCTGCTGTGAATTGCTTGATTCACTGTGAAAGAGTTTCACTTTTGTTCTCAGAAATGTATCCTCTTAAATTTTATTCTCCGTTTTTATCCCTCCACATGTGCAAATGTTTCTATGCTCCCCCTATCATCTCTGTCACTGAGGTTATCGCAGATTAGAAGGTGAAAAAACCGCACTCGCGATGACATGTTTTCTGAGTTCATGCAGTCCTCCCGCACTGATAGGGCACAGCTGAATGCATGGAGGCATTCAGTGACAGAGTCCAGGAAAGCATTAAGTGAGCATGATGAGAAGAGGCAGGATGCAATGCTGAGGCTAATGGGGGAGCAAACGGACATGCTCAGGCATCTGGTGGAGCTGCAGGAAAGCCAACAAGAGCATAGACCGCTTCTGCATCCACTGTACAACCGCCTGCCCTCCTCCTCAAGTTCCATATCCTCCTCACCCAGACGCCCAAGAACGCGGGGGTCAAGGGAGGGAAGGCTCCGGGCACCCAGCCACTCCACTCCAGAGGATGTCCCAAGCAACAGAAGGCTGTCATTCAAACAGTTTTGATTTGTTGTGTGGCTACAATAAGCAATGTGGCCTTGTCCTTCCCTCCTCCCCCATCCCACCCAGGATACCTTATCAGTTATCTCCCTTTTTTTTTTAAATTAACAAAGAAAGAATGCATGGTTTCAAAGCAATAGTGACTTTATTTCCTTTGCCAGCTGTGATCAAAGAGGGGAGGGTGGTTGGCTTACAGGGAGTTAAAATCAACAAAGGGGGCGGATTTGCATCAAGGAGAAACACACACAACTGTCACACCGTAGCCTGGCCAGTCATGAAACTGATTTTCAAAGCCTCTTTGATGCGCAGCGTGCCTACCTGTGCTCTTCTAATTGCCCTGGTGTCTGGCTGTTCAAAATTGGCAGCCAGGAGATTTGCCTCAACCTCCCACCCCACCATAAACATCTCCCCCTTACTCTCTCAGATATTATGGAGCACACAGCAAGCAGTAATAACAATGGGAATATTGGTTGCGCTGAGGTCTAACCTAGTCAGCAAACAGCGCCAGCGAGCTTTTAAACATCCAAAAGCACATTCTACCACCATTCTGCACTTGCTCAGCCTATAGTTGAACTACTCCTTACTACTGTCCAGGCTGCCTGTGTATGGCTTCATGAGCCATGGGAGCAAGGGGTAGGCTGGGTCTCCAAGGATAACTATAGGCATTTCAACATCCCCAACAGTAATTTTCTGGTCTAGGAAGTAAATCCCTTTTTGCAGCTGCTCAAACAGCCCAGAGTTCCTAAAAATGTGAGCGTCATGCACCTTTCCCAGCCATCCCACGTTGATGTCGGTGAAACGTCCCTTGTGATCCATCAGTGCTTACAGCACCATTGAGAAGTACCCCTTGCAGTTTATGTACTGGTTGGCAAGGTGGTCCGGTGCCAAGATAGAGATATGCATTTCGTTTATCACCCCACCACAGTTAGGGAAACCCATTGCAGCAAAGCCATCCACTATGACCTGCATATTTCCCAGAGTCACTACCCTTGATAGCAGAACATCAGTGACTGCATTGGCTACTTGAATCACAGCAGTCCCCACAGTAGATTTGCCCACTCCAAATTGATTCCCGACTGACCGGTAGCAGTCAGGCGTTTCAAGCTTCCACAGTGCTAGCGCCACTCGCTTCTCAACAGTCAGAGCAGCTCTCATCGTGGTACTCCTGCGCTTCAGGGCACTCACAGAGTTCCAGGGAAGTGGCCTTATGCATGTGAAAGTTTCGCAGCCACTGTGAATCATCCCATACCTGCAACACTATGGAGTCCCACCAGTCTGTGCTTGTTTGCCGGGCCCAGAATCGGCGTTCCACTGTATCAACCAGCCCCACTGCCGCCATGATGTCCCAATTGCCACAGCCCGTGCTTTCAGGAACGTCCATGTCCTCATCACAATCGTCCTCGTGCTGCCGTCTCTTAGCCAGGTTCTGCACATACTGCGGTATAATGCGCGCGGTGTTTACAATGCTCGTAACAGCAGCGGTGAGCTGAGCGGGCTCCATGCTTGCCATGCTATGGCATCTGCATGGGTAACCCAGGCAAAAAGGCGCAAAATGATTGTCTGCAGTTGCTTTCACGGAGGGAGGGAGGGAGGGGAGAGTGATGACATGTACCCAAAACCACCTGCAACAATGTTTTTGCCCCATCAGGCATTGGGAGCTTTACCCAGAATTCCAATGGGCAGCGGAGACTGCAGGAACTGTGCTTCCCACAGTGCACCGCTCCGTGAGTCGATGCTAGCCACGGTAGTGAGGACGCACTCCGCTGACTTAATGCGGACATACACAATCGACTGTATAAAATTGATTTCTAAAAATCAACTTCTATAAAATCGACCCAATTTCGTAGTGTAGACATACCCTTAGTTGTGTTAGGTCTGCAGGGTAACAAGACTAAAAAGGACTTAACGCTTTGGTCATTGAAGTCAGCAGGTAGTAGGCATCAGTGCTCCTTGCCTACATATGACACGTTCTCTTGAGATGTATATAGATCTTAAGGAATCCATGGGCTGAGTGCTGAGTCCCTAGTTGTCCTTTGGGGGCAAATCCTGTTCCCTCAGCAGAAGAATTCCATGGAAACCCCACAACTGGAAGGTTAAATTATTTCAGTCCTCTACATGGTAATAATTTGTAATGGAAGATTCTTGGGACACAGACCTTGTCTTCTTTCTTGTCTGCAAAGCACAGTGCTCATCAATGGCATTGTATTAGTAGTAGAACAGAGAGCGGGGGTGAAATTGTTTGGCCCAGAAGCAGGGTAGTACCTACATATAGTAGTGGCTTTAAATCTGTTGGCATTGCTATTGTTAGCTCCCTTCATGCTGTTGTTTTCATACTCTAGGATCTATCTCTGCATACAAACTCAGAAGTGGTATAAGGCAGGAAAGTTTGGTCACTGTCCACCTGATGCATTTTTACTTTCAGCCTGATATCCGTTCATCACCAATGTCAGAAATGCCAAACCCTAAACATGGTGTAGTGTGTCCCAGGACTGTGCACATTAATATGCCATTATTCCTGTAAATTCAGCCTTTTCAAGTAACTGCTGTTTCCCAGAATATCAAAATTACTAAATAAATATAATTTTAATGGCATTACCTAGTGGTATGAAGGATAGTTGGGGGATGCACATGGGGAACCCAGTCAAACTTAGTTCTCATTCATACAGTGAGAGGGCAACTTCCTGCAGTATCTGTGTGAGATCATATTGTCTTAAGTGTATGAATGGTTTGTGTATAATTGTGGGCCAGGGATTATATGCACTCCATGGGGTGAGGGCTACCACAGCTCCTCCAGGAAGTGAAAGCAGTAGGAGATGATCAAGGCAAATCACTCAGGTTATAACATCTCCAGGGAGGCACCACCTCCTGGGGAGGCTCTCGTATTCTGGTTCCGACTGGAGTCTCCAGAGACCAACAGACCAAGAAAGGACTCTTTGGATAAATAGCCTGTGCTTAAACTGAGTAGGGACTTTTGTTCTGGTTCCTGATCTAAAGACTGATGTGAACGTGTAACCACAGGGAAAACCCAGTAGTGGGGGTTGAAGGACTGACATTTACTAGAGCCCAGTGTTGGAGCTGGGGGTGACCTCTGGTAAGCTTAGCATGTGTATAGGTTCCTTTATTGTTTTGATATGTTTTCTCAGTAATGCTTTTACTTTAAGAATAAATGTGCTTGCTTAAAAGGGAACTTTGTGATAACTTGTAACTGTGGGCAATACACTGGTGGTAGCCCTTGGAGAGAAAGCAAAGCACAGACACTGGTCTCTTAGGCTTGGTCTACACTTACCCCCCAAGTCGAAGTAAGGTACGCAAATTCAGCTACGTGAATAACGTAGCTGAATTCGACATACCTTACTTTGAACTTACCGTGGTTCAGACGCGGTCCACACGCGGCAGGCAGGCTCCCCGTCGACTCCGCGGTACTCCTCTCGTTGAGCTGGAGTACCGCAGTCGACGGGGATCACTTCCTGGTTCGATTTATCGCGTCCAGACCAGACGCGATAAATCGAACCCGGAACTTCGATTGCCAGCCGTCGAACTACCCGGTAAGTGTAGACTAGCCCTTAGGCAAACTGGCTTGCTGGAGATATCACAGTGTAGATCAGGGAGCTTTGCAGCCTTAAAAACCCAAGTCAGAAGGGAGTGAGATGTGGGTCCCTGCCCAGCTGGAAGACAGAAACCTTTAAGTGGGTGCCAGCCAAGGACCACAAGTGGGAAATATAGGTGCAGTTATCCAGAAACTGTGAGATATACAGCTTTAATTGTTATATACAAGGTGTAACTCTACAAAACGGCTTCATTTAGTGGAATCAATACTTGATTTTTTCAGCTATGAGACTTGCACTGAACATGAGAAATCAATTTCTAGCATCTGTCTGAAAGCAAAGGCCATAAATCATCTTCTGTAAACCCCTGGGATTCCAGTGGCAGGTTTTAAAATTCAATTGGGATAATTTTACACCAGGACAGTATTTGCTTATTCTGCTTTAAAATGTTAGTCACCCCTTTTGACCAAAGTGGCTAGACAAAAATTTGGGGTCTAGTAAATTATCACAGTTAGGAGGAGAAATTGATAGTCAGGTATTTATTTTATGCAGTTGTGTGTATTTACAAAGAATGTACCAAGTTTTATGTTTTTGAACACAGAAGGAATGAAATAGCAGGAAGCCGCTGCTTCTGCTCACAACACCAAGAACACTCTTTTTAGCCTGCATCCCTGATCCAAAAACCTCCTCCCCCTGTTTCTTCTGGGGTAGTCAACAGGCTTTCAGTTTTTTCTTCAGGCTGTCTTGCTCTTTCCCAATATTTGTCTGTTTAGCCTTTTCTCCCTCATTCCCATACTCAGAACCTATCTGTAACCATGCTCAGCAACACATATTTCTGTTGTCTTAAGTGGAGGTTTCTGCTTACCCTTAAAAGCAAATATCAGAGGGGTAGCCATGTTAGTCTGGATCTGTAAAAAGCAACAAAGAGTCCTGTGGCACCTTAAAGACTAACAGATGTATTGGAGCATAAGCTTTCGGGTGAATGCCCACTTCGTCAGACGCATGGAAGCAAATACCTCAGATAAATACTAAGTCTTAAACTGAACTTCTAACCAATGCCAAGATCCATCAGAGTTCACTAACCCCAATTTCTAAAATTATCTAGAAAAGATGATGGAAGTACCTGGGACATGTGTTAAGAGTAAAGATGCCATGGCAGGCATGTTATTGGGCAGCTGGAAGAACATGCAGAGGGGCCAACCAAAAGAATACCTCTGAGACAGAAAACGGACGGGACTTAACAACAAAGAGGCCATGCAAAGAGCGGCTCAGGATAGACCGGAATAATGCAGCCTTGTTCATGCCCTAAGCGATTGTTTAATTGGACAGGAAGGATTTAGATGGCAATAGTCCAGACCTTTATAATTGGTTTGACATGAGCTGGAAATATGGACATACTCTTTGTAAATTGCCATATAATTTGACCTTCTCCTGCGACCTACGTGTTAATCACTCCATAGAGACAAAGTCAGTCAAAGATTTTTGTAGCCCTTCTATAAATCTAGATTCTCTTGGCCTTTCAGTTTCTCAGAATTATGCATTTGGATGCAATATGAGCCAGTATCAGCTGTTACCTACCAGGCCGTGATATACAGTGGGCTACTTAGATTTTTTGTTTTGCCATCTAAATGCTGTTTTCCAATTTTAATCTTGCATACCAGTATTACATATGACATGAGTTTCTGTGTGCACCTGAAACCACAGTACAAAATATAAAGTGACAATTTGTATAAAATTGCATTGGCAGAATCTGATTAAGGATAATTACCCCACAGGAATAATTCTAAATCAGTTAATCATAGCGTAACTCAACTTCAATTTTATGCTACTCCAAAATTCAGAGAAGTCACTATTTGCATTTTCTCATTTAGTACATTTTGCCCATTTTTGTTTACTGTTGTTCATATCTTACATCTTTCAAGACAAATAATATCCTGGCAATTAAAACAGTCTTGAAATGTACGATACAGCTAAGTCTGTTTGCTTGAATAATGTGCACCTTGCTGCAGCATTGCTCAGCAATGCTTAATCATTCGCTCTGTGTTATGGGATCAAATTCTGACTCCATTCAAGTCAATGAGAGTTAGGATTTCACCCTATGTATTCAGAGGATGTATGAGCCAGATGTTCAGTTTCATCTGTATCTCTCCTGTAGGCAGAACAGTGCATGAAGAGTTGAAAATAATCCATAAAAAGTATATTTGTTAAAGTTCAAAGCGCTTTGAACTTTCCAGCATAAGCCCTGTGAAGGGTTGTAAATGGGTCAACATCTCATCAGTATACATTATAGAACAGAGATGGGCAAACTACGGCCCGCAGGCCCGTCCTGCCCGGCCCTTGAGCCCCCGGCCCCTCCTCTGCTGTCCTCCCTCCCCCACAGCCTCAGCTACCGCCGATCCAGCAGGTAGTGAAGACGTACCCTAAGAGTCCATGGCAGTGGTTGATTAATGACTCAAAACCAGCTTCTGCCTTTTCAAAACAAAGCATTATTTATTCTTTCACCCAGAGGCACATACCATGCAGAGCAAAGAGTAAACAATAAAGGCGTATCCACATATTCCCTTTCCCAACCCCTTAATTTTAATTTGCAAGCTTTTGTAAGTGCCTATCAGCCCAGCTAACTCTATCCCGGTCTGGGAAAAGCAGACTGTCCTGTTTGCAGCCTGACAGCCTCTACGTAAAAGAATAAATGGACACAAATCAGACGTCAAGAATTATAACATTCAAAAACCAGTCGGAGAACACTTCAATCTCCCTGGCCACTCAATTACAGACCTAAAAGTCGCAATATTACAACAAAAAACTTCAAAAACAGACTCCAAGGAGAGACTGCTGAATTGGAATTAATTTGCAAATTGGACACCATTAAATTAGGCTTGAACAAAGACTGGGAGTGGATGGGCCATTACACAAAGTAAATCTTTCCCCATGCTTATTCCCCCCCCCCCCCCACAGTTCCTCATATCTCCTTGTCAATTGCTGGAAATGGGCCATTTTCATTACCACTACAAACAGTTTTTTTTTCTCTCCTGCTGATAAAAGATCAACTTAAGTGATCACTCTCCTTATAGTGTGTATAGTAACATCCATTGTTTCATGTTCTCTGTGTGTATATATATATATATATCTTCCTACTGTATTTTCCACTACATGCATCCGATGAAGTAAGCTGTAGCCCACGAAAGCTTATGCTCAAATAAATTTGTTAGTCTCTAAGGTGCCACAAGTACTCCTGTTCTTTTTGCAGATACAGACTAACACGGCTGCTACTCTGAAACCTCTCTATCTCTATATGTCTCCTTGTATACATGCCAGTCAGCTCTCACTGACACTCCTCCCTGAGCAACCCCCCTCCTTCTTTAGGCAAGCATTTTTAAGGGGTTGAGTATTTCCTTTCATCAGGGGGTTTTGGTCTGGGAAAAATACACCGCACTAGATTAGCTGCAGCCAGGTAAGAGGTAATCCCTCAATGAATGGCTTCCCCGCTTTCTCCTCAAGGACTCTTGGTATACCTTATTGTAGTCCCTTATCTTTGCCATTGTTCTGTTTCCTATTGGTTTCTCCCTTACAACCTCCTTTGGTTTAATGCATTCAGGCTGGATAATATCACACAGATAACCCAACAGGCATGAGATATTTATAGAAAATACTATATATAACTCCCTCATTCTCCACACCAGCCCTTCCCAAATATCATCATCTTTGCCATAAAAAGAGTGCAAAAGCATTCTGTTAGAGGGCCAATTTCTGCCCTCATGTATGCAACCCTATTGCAATCAGTGGGTTGCTCATTTTAACAGGAAACACAACTTGAACATTATTTTTCAAAGACAAACTGCATGCCGAGTTAATCCCAGATTTATGTTCTGAATGCTCCCACTAACCAGGCTACAGTGCTGAAACACATTTTAGCGTGCTTTTTAAACAAAACCTCTTCCTCCCCTCTGCGAAATTCTGGGCCACTGTGTTTGCAGAAGGTACATCATCATTCTGTGACATCACGGGCACCAGAAGTCTCATTGCTTGTTATTAGACACAGTTATGCAGAATGTATTAAAAGACCAGTGTGGCAAACCCAGGACAAACAGCTACAAGGGGGAGGGGGGCAGTAATTAGTCCCAAGGGGTTAAAAGGCCTCTCCAATCCACTGAGGGGAGATAACCACGGGGAAATAAGGTTCAGCTAGAAAGGGGGTTACCAGGGAACTAATTAGGTTCAGCTGGCTCCAACTGCTTGAGACCTTTTTAAACCCTCCCCAGCATGGAAGGGGGGAGGAGAGAGAGAGAAGCAGGGAAGCTGCCAGTAAGCTAGGTGCAGCAAGGCTCTGAACCCTTCCAGCAAGGAAGGCTGCACTCTGTCCCCAGAGGGGAAGAAAATCAAGCACAAGGGACTGACTGAGGGAAGGAATAGCCAGACCCTGTGCTACCTACGAGGATTTGCTTTGCCCAAGCCTGAGTCTCCAAGGCTAAAAAGGACTGAGCCTGCTGAGGAGAAGGTACTTTGCCACACCAGTTATACTAGTTCAAATATTGTAGCAGTTTCCTGATGTTGAATCCTGGTTCTAACAGAAACAGCCCCACAACATTGTTCTTGTAGGACCAAATAAATGTAGCTGAAATTAATGTGCTTATACTTATCTATCAAGTAGGGCTGTCAAGCAATTAAAAAAATTAATTGCAATTAATTGCTCTTAAACAATAATAGAATACCAATATTTTTGGATGTTTTCTACATTTTCAAATATATTGGTTTCAATTACAACACAGAATACAAAGTGTACAGTGCTCACTTTATATTTATTTTTCATTACAAATATTTTCACAGTAAAAAATAAAAGAAATAGTATTTTTCAATTCATCTAATACAAGTACTGTAGTGCAATCTCTATCATGAAAGTTGAACTTACAAATGTAGAATTATGTACAAAAGAAACTGCATTCCAAAATAAAACAACGTAAAACTTTAGAGCAGGGGTCCCCAACGCGGTGCCCGCGGGCGCCATGGAGCCCACCGGGGCATCTAAGTGCGCCCGCGTACTGGCCGGCAGACGAGCAGCCGCCGAAATGCCACCGAATTTCGGTGGTGACGCCTCTGGATGACGCCGCTTGTCAGCGGCATTTCGGCGGATGCTCGTCCGCTGCCACGGTCCTCTGTGGCTTGTCGTCTGACACCCGCCAGACAAAAAAGGTTGGGGACCACTGCTTTAGAGCCTACAAGTCCACTCTGTCTACTTCAGCCAATCGCTCAGACAAACAAGTTTGGTTACAATTTGCAGGAGATAATGTTGCCCACTTCTTGTTTACAATGTCACCTGAAAGTGAGAACAGGAGTTTGCATGGCACTGTTGTAGCCGGTGTCACAATATATTTACATGCCAGATGTGCTAAAGATTCATGTGTCCCTTCATGCTCCAACCACCATTCCAGAGGACAAACGTTCACACTGATGGCAGGGGTTTTGCTCGATAACGGTCCAAATCAGAGTGGACCGATGTATGTTCATTTTCATCATGAAAGTCAGATGCCATCAGCAGCTTGATTCTTTTTTTTTTGGTGGTTCGGGTTCTGTAGTTTCGTCATTGGAGTGTTGCTCTTTTAAGACTTCTGAAAGCATGCTCCACACTTCGTCCCTCTCAGATTTTGGAAGGCACTTCAGATTCTTAAACCTTGGGTTGAGTACTGTACCTATTTTTTGGACTCTCACATTGGTACTTTTTTTGCACTTTGTCAAATCTGCTGTGAAACTTCTTAAAATGAACAACATGTGCTGGGTCATCATCTGAGACTGCTATAACATGAAATATATGGCAGAATGCGGGTAAAACAGAACAGGAGACATACAATTCTCCCCCAAGGAGTTTAGTCACACATTTAATTAACACACTATTTTTTTAACGGGCATCATCAGCATGGAATCAGGTCCTCTGGAATGGTGGCCGAAGCATGAAGGGGCATACAAATGTTTATCATATCTGGCACGTAAATACCTTGCAATGCTGGCTACAAAAGTGCCATGTGAATGCTTGTTCTCACTTTCAGGTGACATTGTAAATAAGAAGCAGGCAACATTATCTCCCATATATGTAAACAAACTTGTTTGTCTTAGTGATTGGCTGAACAAGAAATAGGGCTGAGTGAACTGGTAGGCTCTAAAATTTTAAATTGTTTTGTTTTTGAGTGCAGTTATGTAACAAAAAAAATCTACATTTGTAAGTTACACTTTTACAATAAAGAGATTGCACTACAGTACCTGTATGAAGTGAATTGAAAAATACAATTTCTTTTATCATTTTTACAATGCAAATATTTATAATAAAAAAATATGAAGTGAGCACTATACACTTTGTATTGTGGCGTAATAGAAATCAATATATTTGAAAATGTAGAAAAATATCCAAAAATATTTAATACATTTCAATTGGTATTCTATTGTTTAACAGTGCGATTAATCACAATTAATTTTTTTAATCGCGATTCATTTTTTTGAGTTAATCGCATGAGTTAACTGTGACTAATCACCAGCCCTAGTATCAAGCAAATTATTCAATTCCTTGTTGGCCAAATGGGCCCCATGAAATGCCCTGAATTAGAATATTTAGCTGTACAGACAACATCCAGGCAGACAAAATTTAATATAGGACACCTGTAAACTCAGGTGCCTAAAGGTTAGTCACTTAATTCTGTATTTAGGTACATTTAGGTACCTAAATAAAAGTTGTTTAGTTTTCTGAATGTTGAAGATCCAAGATGATCACGAGGGTCCCTTCTGGCCTTAAAGTCTGAGTCTAAGTAACGGGGTGCTCCAGGTACTTAGCACATCTGAAAATCAAACCACTTTTGCTTAGGTACCTTCAATATAGAGAAAAGTGTCGAACTTTGGGCATCTATGTTTGATCCAAGTCCTACATTTGGCAAAATTTTCAATGTAACAGACCTGTGGCTATTGAAATAAATCTTAAGCTTGGCCGAATTCAGTTGGAAGGGTTGCAGAAGAGAAAGTTCAGCTATATTGAGGAGGGGAAGAGAGAAAGGGGGGAGAAAGGAGAAAATGAAATAAAACTTGAAAAAGGTTCAAGTTCAACTGATTAATATTTCAGCCAGGTATTTTCTGAAGCAATTCACCCATCCCAGAAGCTATAATTTCCAGTACTACATGACAACTGCCATTGGACTGTGATGTCCAAATAGATTTGAGCCATGAGATATAGGCACATTGATTTCAGCTACATTTATTTGATCCTACAAGAGCAGTGTAGTATGGCCTGTTTCTGCTAAGACCAGAATTTATCTTTAGATAGCATACATGTCACTTAAAATCAAATATCTGCCCAAGGAATGCCGCATTTTAAACTTGAATTTTCATTGTAAAATAGGGAAAAGAAGAATAATTTGCAGTGATGAAATTCCATGTAAAGTTATTTGAATGCGTCTTTCACCTTGAACTATACCATGTTTTGGGATTGGAAAAAAGACTTCCAGTGTCTGAGTTTCAGAAAAGTGTCAGCTTTTAATTTCCTGAAGTCAAACCAGAATACAACACAGCCTGTTGTTCCAATTTTCAGCTTCTTATGTTCTTCTCAGTTCCCTTTACATCTCTCAGTCTGCCTATCTTGACTTCTCCCTCTGCCCCAACCAAGGGCTATTTCATAGCTTCCGAATGCAAGTAAAAGCATTTCTGCTGCTGAGTCTGACTAGTTTCTGAACAGTCTCTTCTTATTCCCTTTACTGGTTTCCTGCTGTGATTCTTCTGCCTTCAAATTACACAGGAAGTGGTGTTTTCCATTTAAACATAAGTTTTAAACAGACATAGCCAACCCAGTAACTCAAGCTACATTAGGTTAAAAACATATAACTATTGTGTGTAAGCAGAACCTTAAATGTTATCCAATATTACTTTTTACTAATTCAAAAGTGAGCTATAGCCATATAAAGCCCGACAGTAGATTTAGAGCCAAGCGCCGAGAGCTTCCATGTTTAACATAGTTACAAATAGCCTTTAGTTGTAACTGTTTATTAAAAAATAAACGAATGCTCACCATCTGGTGAAATGAGGGAGTATTGTAAGAAGAATCTGTCTAACAAATATTAGTTCATTTATTATTTTGCATTTGTGAATCTTATAAAAAAAAATAGAACAAAACAAATTTTACCCTGCAGTGGAAATCCTGCAGCTCCTGTCCCACAGGACTGAGCAGGGCTGTCCTCACCATGAGACGAACTGAGACAGCCGCCTCAGGTGCCAGACCGTGGGGGGGCGCCACTAGGACCCAGAGTGTAGAAAATTGTGTCTGCTGCTGGTGCATATGTGTTCTCTCTGCTCTAGATGCACAGAGATGGTGGAGTGCTGTGCTGGAGGAAGGAGGGCACAAGAGACATAACAGGCAGGCAGGAGAAAAGGTGAGAGGGAATAACAGAAAGCAACAGGAGGAGCTGCAGGGAGAGAGAGGAGGAGGAGCCTCTTATGTACCTCTCTAGCACCCCAAGGAGCCTGGACTGATTAACACCAGCTTCTCAGGGAGCTTCCTGTTTCCTGCTGCTTCCCTGAACCCACTTGAAGAGAACAGGCAATCAACTGAAGTAGTAGGAACCAGTTAGGCCCTTAAGACGCTGATGTCTTCCCTCACTCAGGCCCTGCTACCAGCCTGCTTATTTGTCCCCTTCGATTGAGTGTTGAGAGCCACTATAGCTGGCATAGAACAGCAATCATGAGTGAAAGAAGAAAACGCCCCTCTGGGGCGGCATTCAGAAAAAGAAAGAAAGCAAAGGAAGCTTTTCTATCTAAGCAGGAAGGAGCTCTCCTGAGATACATAGACACAAATGTTCACGGTGAGCCTTCCGGCCCCAGTGAGGATGTGAGTGGTGAGGAGATGCCTGATCTTCCAGTTAGTCAGAATGCAGGTGACCTGGCAGCTACTGCAGCATCCATATCTCCATCTCAAATGGATGTAACCATGCACATTCCTAAAGAAAAGTGTAGATCAGAGAAGAGTGTGGTGGAAGCGCAAGAAACAGCTGCTGCTGAGTTTAGTTCCTTAAGTCTTGATGATCCAGGACTGTGGACCCACTTGAGCAGTAGCCTGAGGGACTTCCTTATACTCCATGGGCCACAACAAGTGAAAAACTTCATGTTCCCCAAAGACAATGAAAATAGAAGTTTCCATCCAATACATTACTGGCTTGAAATCCCCAATGGTGACAAAGTGGAGAGGCCCTGGCTTATGTACTCAAAAACCCAGCATGCTGCATACTGTTTTTTTGCAAACTCTTCCATCTAATGTTCCAGCCACATTGGGTTCTACAGTAACAAAGGACTGGAAAAATCTGGCTAGAAATCTGGCATGCCACGAGAAGGCAGCAAATCACCAGTGAGCATTCCATAGGTGGAAAGAGCTTGAGATGAGACTAAGGTTAAAGGCCACCATAGATGATCATCATCATCAAGAGAAGATTGCGTCAGAGTCTCTTTAGTGGTAAAATGTTCTGAAAAGGTTTGTTGCCATTGTGAGAATGCTTGCTACTCAAAACCTAGCACTGCGTGGTAATTCAGATCAGCTGTATGTGCCAAACAATGGAAACTTCCTTAAAAATTGTGGAGCTGATAGCTGACATGAGAGGTCAGGGCTACGATAATGGTGCCAACATGAGAGGAAAGAACAGAGGAGTTTTTTTTTGTCCCATGCAGTTCTCATTCATTGAACTTGGTGGCCAGTGATGCAGCATCAGCTTCTAGTGAGGCTGCTGAATTTTTTAATGTAATTCAAAGCATCTATGTATTTTTCTCTGCATCAACTCATCAATGGCAAATTTTGAAGCAACATCTGGGAACATCTGACACTGATGTGTCTGAGTGCTGACACTGAAACCACTGAGTGCCACACGATGGGAAAGTTGAGTGGAGGCGATAAAGCCTATCAAACACCAAATTGGGAAGATAGATGATGCCAGAGTTGCCATTATGGAGGATAATGCTATGACAGGAACTGCTCATGGGAGAACAGTGGCAGAGGGAAATGGAATCATCAGAAACATACATAACTACAAATTTCTGTGTGGCTTAGTGTTGTGGCATGACATACTGTTTGAAATAAATGTTATAAGCAAGAGACTCCAAGGTGTTGACTTTGATATATCTGGAGCAATGGAACAACTGGACAAAGCAAAGTCATACTTACAGTCTTACCGGTCAGATGAGGGATTTCAAAACATTGTGAAGAGTTCACAGAAGTTGGCAGAGGAACTTCACACTGATGCTATTTTCCCACCCATTCAAGAATACAAGAGTCACCGAAGAAGAAGACATTTGGATTACGAGGCACAGGATAATCCTATAAGAGACCCCAAACAACAATTCAAAGTGAATTCTTTAACCAGGTGCTAGATTGTGCCTGCTGTTCAGGCGTTTGAAAGTTAAGTGTTACTTAAAATTTTTGAACAAGGCATTTTAAATTGTTAGTTCTCCTTTCTTGGGGTAGGTAGCAGAGCAGTACCATGAGAGGAGTAGAACAGGAAGAAGGCAGAACTGAGACCTTTCAAAGTTTTGACCCAAGCGAGGGGGCTTGGGGGCATCATTTGAGCTCCCCGCCAAAATGTTGTGGGCCAGCCCTGGGGCTGGGCCTGGCTTCCCTCTCTGGGCATTGTGACCTGATGCACAGGACTGCAATGCGGCTCCAGTTTGGCCCAGCCTCCATTGTCATGAGAGGGGTGTGGCCAGGCTAAATTTGAGTGGCGTTGTGACCTGGTGCATGGGATTGCGATGCCAGTCAAACCTGAGTGGCACAGTGAATCCATGCACCAGGATCCAACGTCCAGAGCAGGGAGCCAGGCCCAGCCCTGTAGGTCAGAAGCTGCTGCTTTGGAGTCAGTGCAGGAGCCAGCTTGGTCTGCACCTCCCTTCCACCCTCAGGATCTCACAGCCCCTTGGGGCAGGTCCTAACATCCCAAATCAAGACCTTCCACCCCCCTGGGGTCAGGACCTGACCCTGACCCCAGGACCTTCCACACCCCCCCCCCACCCCCCGGGCAGGATCTGACCCCCCCCACCTCCCTTTCCACGATAAAATGAAATAAAATTAAATTTCACTAGGCTCTAGCCATTGAACATGGTATCATTTTGCTCTGATCACAAGGTAACCCTGTACCTAAGAAGGGGTATCATTGGTTTGTTTTTTATAAACAAAAAATCAGTGAGTGGTGTATATTGAATATTTTCTTGACGTTTGAACCTATTTTTTCTTGATCCAAACCTGAATGAGTTGGCCCTCAAAAAACAAACAAACAAACAAAAAAGCCCCCCCACCACTCAGAAGCTATAATAGCTTTTGAGCACTTAAAAAAAAAGTTAGCAATGTCAGTGACTGGAACCCATACACTAGATAATTTCCCCTTGGAGTTATTAAAATAATTCACTTAAAGATATTCCAGAAACTGTCCAATCATTTTACAAGGTATTTCATAATGTATAGGGCACCATGAGATTTACTATAATCCAATGTATTGAATGTTTTACCCAATTGAAAAATGTTTTTGAACTCATCTGGGAATAGTTTGAATGATGGAAGAAACATTAAATGGTTTCTGAATTCTAGATTATTTTAACTATGCAAAAAAAAAAAAAAAGGAAATGGGAAAGTAAGGCAACATTTTTGTGGGAAAAAAATGCAATCTTTGCTCTTATTCAAAATCAGGTAAAACACAAATTGTATTTATAGTTATATAGCTAGATAGCATGGGGTGTTAGTGCTGGTTTATGCTGAGTTCATATATCAGAAGATACCCATATAGTTTTACTGTGTGCTGTAAAACTTATGGACAAAAAGCCCTTATTGCTATTGTGGTTATGACAGGTTTTATGGCCCTACCTCATCAACCAAACTGAGAGAAAGTATTGTTCCTAATTGTGATATACTATGGTATCTTAATAAAATCCTCAAATATTAAAAAAAGTACTAAAGAATAAAGGAAGAAATAACTCTTGACATCTGAAAACTGCCCTCACTAGCTTCTAAAGCTATTGGCTATGTCATTCTTGACAAAGGGCTTCATTATAGATGGTCCAGCCAACTTGAAAGAAAAGGTGGCGCACACAGCACCGCTGACATTCAAAAGCATTGTTGGAGTCTTCTGTAGAGTAGCCTTTAACTGTATTACATTATTGTTCTGATAGAATCATTTGTTTTTTATGATGAGTCATATGTTACACAGGCATGGATAAAGAAGTTTATTGTAAAAGGATTGATTCTTTCACTTACTACAGCAAGTCAGATAAAGTACTCTTTCTAGGCATAGATGGAATCTGAACACGTAATTGCATCTTCCCTCGCAGGATGAGTACACAGCTCTGTATTTCATGAAGCACTGAAGTTCTTTATTAAGCACTTAAATGCTTTGGATTATATGATAGGAATTCAGTCTAATGCATATTCAATGAGAACATCTCCATTCTTCATGTAGAAATTGAAGCTGGAAAACACTTAATAGGTCTCCTACTCCCCACCTCTGCCAGTGCAAAATTGTTCCCTGCCATGAGTTTTCCAGTGCTTAGTCCACTGTGAAGTGAATTAAGTGATGGTATCTCCACCACTTCCCTTTGGAGACTATACCATTGTCTAAGAGGCTTCATGGTCAAAAAGCCTTAACCATTCAGCCTATATTTTCCTTCTCTAAGCCCTAACTACATTACCGTGTACTATCATCTCTTCACCTGTTAACTTGCCGTGTGCACACATCATATACTTATAGATGGCTGTTAACTTCCACTCCCTTAGTTATTTTAGTCAAACTATATAGCACATTTGTTAAATTTATCATCACAAATTAATCTTTCAGGCTCTTCATCAACCTATTCATATATATTAAATTAAATTATTAAGGCGTCCATATGTTACAAAGAAAGGGTAGAATAAAATTGTGCAGCTGTTTAGGCTGGTAATAAATATATAGCTGCTTGAATTTAGTCCAAAATACTACATTAAAAACTTTTGTCTTCCTGTTTTCAACCAGCAGCTTGCTTGGCCATCATCAAGGGATAAGTCAATTTGCAGCAGCAGTGAATAACTACTTGCATCCAAGTCCAAAGGTACTTAATTGGGAAAGTGCTGTTAAAAAAAATCAAAGGGGACTGGAGTCACATTTGGTACTTGAAGTTTTGTTTAGGAGAAAAACCCATATTGCTGCCACCCAAGACTGTTTTGGTCTTCATGGGTGAATTAAATATTGTTCATCTCCTCCAGTTGCAAGCAAGTTACAAAGTTACTTTATTCAATACTAGGACTTTGTTGTGTACAGCAAAAATGACTGTGTAAATAGAACATTCAACAGTCATGAGCTGCAGATGGAAATTCAGAACATTCCCACTGTACAAAATATAAAACAGGCTGGTGTCAGCTACCCAGGCTTCTGGTATGGTCCTAAAAGCCAGAAATGGATTGGTTCCTGCAAGTGTAATGAGTACTGAGTTGAACTTCATCGCCTGATCATTCTTGAAATTCTCTCTCAAAAAGTTTGACTTCTGGAAGAAGTCTGTGAATCAGCAGAGGACAAGTTGGGAAGAATAAATGTGAAGATAATGGCAGTTCCAAGATATCTGATGGTCATCTAATGCAGTTTTTTGAATGGCTGGGATATTTTTAGTCCAGCCTAATACAGTGTATGTTCTGAGGATTAATAATGAGGGCAGTAAACACCAATTCAGTTTGTACACCTTTTCTGGTTTTTGGAAAACCTCCCTGAACAGCAAGCTATTTCCTAGATCTAGTGGGTTACTATACTCTAGTTACTATACTCTAGTTACTCCTGCTGAATCCCATTTACTTCTCTGGATATGTAAAGGTATATCTTGAGAGCAGAAGTTGACTCAGTGGCTGTGATTCTGCTGCTGTAGGAAATGGAGTAATGTAAATCCAGACCACTATTTTGCTTAGAAACTAAAAACAAGATCTTTTCAGCCAGTCTTAACTGCCAGATGGTATAAGGTGAGGGATAAGTACCTGTTAACTGTGTCATGTTTCATTGCAGTTACTATTGTGTGGCAAATATTGACTTTCTAATGGTGACCACAGTGTGTGTGCTCAAAGCTGTTCACTTTGCTCACCAGACATGTAGCTGCATTCAGAGTGGTTAGAGTGTTTACATGTAGACTTTTAGTTGAGTTCATTTTATTGATTTTTTTATGTGCCATTCACTATGACACATGTACATGTATTGAGCAGGGACCATAAGTATCTGCCCATGTTAGACAGCATAACAGTCTCCTTCCATCCCACATATGTACAATCTGACTCTACCATAAGAAATACCTTCTTGCTAGTGATCAATAGTCATTCAGATATCTGGCCAAAATATGTTTATTGCACTATGCTGTGAAGGTCAGTAAGATTGGGCTCTGACTGACTGCCAGATACAGCAGCGATGGATGCTACAGAAAAATCTAAGATAGCAAGTTATGAGGAGTTTCACAGTTGGGGTCCCAAATGACTCATTTGCACTTACAAAGAGTTGGGGTGTGGGAGTGAAAAATGAGGGCATGTACACTCGGTTTCATGCGCAAGGAAAGACATCCAAAAATGGAGAACGGGGACTGGAAAAAGAGCCTTAAACAACAAGATCTAAGAGACCACCTGCTGCAAAAATGCCTTAATTGTCATAGTATTAATAATCCACCATTCATAACCTAACTTTCATAAATCAAGAAAGATCATGAAAACAATCATTCTTGTAAGCAACTTAATTTCCAATTTCTTTCAAATGATAGGAAGAGGAAAAATTGCAATAGTTATTCTGCCTCAAGATATAAATAACCACCATTTTCTTAGTTTTCACCATGGAATTCAGAATTCTGTGTATTGTGATATCTAAGCAATCCCTTTCATTTGGTCTCCCATGTTTAAGTAATGCATCACAAAAGTTAACTGCAGCAGAAGCACTTCATTGTGCTTTATCTACTGTGGTTGCTGCCATATTGGCCACTGTCTCTAGGGTCATTGTCTGGGTTTTTGAAAGTTGAGGAATGGAAGATGCTCTGAATCTTAAATTGAGATGACAGTTTGAAAAGAGCTCTCCGTTCATTTCCTCTCTGAATTACTTGAGCTGCTCTAGAATGCTTCATAAGCCTGAGAATTACAGCCCTGAGGCAATTCCAATCTTTTATCAATTCTTTGCCCCTGTAGAGTAGAATAGAAACATTTAAAAGGCAACATTTGCCTTGCAGACTTAAGATTTTCTATAAATTTTTTGAGAACTCCAAGACTTACAATTAAATGAGGAGCTTTTATTGCTAGGGTATCTGTGATTGTCTGTCTTTTGTAGATTTATGTGCACAGTGTAAACTGATCCCTAATGAAATGGGAAGCTAAGGAGAAAATGCTTTTATTCTGACTGCTTTAATATAATAGCTGTGGAGAGCAACAATTTAGTGGGCACAATAATTCTTCCACATTTGACATTTACATGCTCTGTTTTGTTCTCGGACCACAGGAAACACCGTAAGGCCAGGTAAAAGATATTGGTGCACTACTAATACATAGCTAATTATATAAAAAAAATGTTTGGAAACTGCCCTTACAAGTTCCTGATTAAGTTTAACCCCATTCCCACAGGTTAGGGGTAAATGAAATCTCAAAGCTGTAATTTAATTTCCATGATCTCTTATGCACAAATGATGTGAGTTTTTCTATCTATATCACCTAAAACATTTTAAATGGGGAAACCTATTCTCCCTATGTGCTCTGAGTTCTGCATGCAGAGAGGAGGACGGACCCTTAGCTGATGTGGCATGCCAAAGAATGGAGATTGACACTCTGGTTTAGATAAGTCACAATTTCATTTAAACTGCAAACATAATAAAAGCTTGGGCAGCAATAGGAATTCTTTACTAGTTTTTATGCCTGGTGGTTTGCAGGGCTCTGACAAATAGCCTCAGTTCATGGCAGTGCCCACGTTTTGCTAGGGCAGATCTCCTGTCTAACGGTCACCTATGTCAGAACCTTGGTTTGTTTGAGGGTACGTCTACACTACCCGCCAGATCGGCGGGTAGCAATCGATCTATCGGGGATCGATTTATCGCGTGTAGTGTAGATGCGATAAATCGATCCCTGATCGCTCTCCCGTTGACTGCTGAACTCCAGCTTGGTGAGA
>NW_020664418.1:28022673-28027261 GCF_002925995.2 Terrapene triunguis
GAGGTTGCGTATCTTAGATCGATCTCCCCCCCAAGTGTAGACCAGGCCTGAGTATCCAGATGGGGCCAGCGAGTGGTGCATGCCCTGTCACAATTTGGACAATCCTTACAGTAAAGTTCTTTCTTTGCCAGTAGCACTGAATACAGTACAAGTTTGGTGGTGGTTAGTTGAATTACCTATTTTTGGGAAAGGTTACTGTCACAGGGACTGCTTACCTCATGTGTGCCTCCTCCTGATCGCTCTGGGGATTAGCTGATTCCAGGTCCGACACCTCCTTTCTGCCTCTCACCGCACGCTCTGCCTTCTCTTCCTGGTTCGCAGTGAGGCAGGATGCTCTGTTAGTGGCTTAGCCCTCCAGCCAAGTCACACGCCCTCCCATTCCAGGATATCAAAGTCTTTCAGGATGAACTGTCTCAGGCAGTCTGCTCTCCACTGCTGGATCTGTGCCACTTCCCTGGTGGCTGGTAGGAGAACCCAGGCCAGTCCTTTATTCCAGGTTCCAGCTCAGGGACCTTCTAATCAGCAGCCAAGGTCTGTTTCATCCTGGACCTTTCTGCTTTTTCCCTGAGCCTTTTCTAACTTTCTGGCTAATTTTCTCTGGGTTTGCCAGCCCCAAAACTCCCTTCTGCCAGGGAGTGACTGCAGATCACTTCCCTGCATCCCCCTTTCTGCTCTCGGCTCCTGGGCTTTATACAGGCCCATCCTGTTCAGCTGAGCTCATCTCTAATTAATCCATGCTCCCTGGCTCCTCCTCTAGGTGCAACCTGGGCAGTTAATTGGCACATTAGTCACCTTAATCCTTTCAGGCCTTGTGTGGGGTGGACTCCCCATCATAGTTACTCACCACAGCACAGATTCAGCCAGGAATAGTGAACTGCAGCCACTGGGAGCTGCGCGGGGGTCGTGTCTACAGACTGTCAATGTCAGCAAAATGTCTCGCGGCCCGCAATCAGATTACCCATATGGGCCGCAGATTGCCCACCACTGCTATAAATACTCCTTCAGTTGGCAGAAGTCAGTATCTGGTAGGGTGACCAGATGTCCCGATTTTATAGGGACAGTCCCAATTTTTGGGTCTTTTTCTTATATAGGCTCCTATTACCCCCCACCCCCTGTCCCGATTTTTCTCACTTGCTGTCTGGTCACCCTAGTTCCAGTGGCTGCTGTTTTACTTCAGAGGGTATCTTCCTTGGAAAAACTGCAGAAGGGAATAATTGAAAATACACATGAACCACTCTGGTAGCATCCATATGCACAGTTCCGTCCAGTGCTTGGATACCATGACCACAGTTCAAGAAACTAAAGAGATTAATAGATTTATCAGGACTTCATGTACCTCTTTCTATAGTGGGTCTTTTAATTCTAATATTATGGTGATACAGTGTCCTATTCATTTATTGTGGTGATAATTTCCTGTAGCTTCTTTCTGTATGGCCTGTATACAGAGTGTTTTAATGAAGGATACATTGAGTATTTATTGTATGTATCCTTGATCTAATTGTTAACACCGGACACAGGAAAAATGTCCCTGTCTTATTCATTTGTAATTAGATGACCTGTAAATATAAGGTAAACTACCATAAGTAGTTCTCATGATTAGTAAACAAACAAAACAGTTGTTGTGTCATGTTGGTTTTTAGCCTGAAACCAAATTAAGTAGAAGATGATGTAACGGGAGGGAAGTAATATCTATCACAGACTGCAACTGGAAAGTACTTTTTAAATACTATCACAAAAGGTTATTTCCTTGGTGCTCTTCAAACTTGTGTCTTCCACGTGGCCTTTAGACTTTGCCAGTGCTTCAGGATGGCTATAACTAGAGCACTGAAAGTCTAACAAATTTAATCAAAATCCATATTCAGAAAATGTTGGCCAGCTGTCCTAGCAATGATTGAGTTGTCTTTGTCAGTTCTGAATACGGACGGTTTGGACCCGGAATATGAGCTTGAACTGATCATCAGCCTCAGCTTTGGAACAGAAATGTCTGTTATCCAGGAAAGCTCTGCTGTAGGAAGACAGCTCTGATGATTGGCCCTGAAATGTTATGGGGGACAGTTTCTAAGTGACAAAACAAATACAGTAACTCCTCACTTAAAGTCGTCCCGGTTAACGTTTCGTTTTTATGTTGCTGATCAATTAGGGAACATGCTCCTTTAAAGTTGTGCAATGCTCCCTTCTAATGTTGTTTGGCAGCTGCTTGCGTTGTCCACTGCTTTGAGGAAGAGCAGCCTGTTGCAGGTAGCTGGTGGGGGCTTGGAGCCAGGGTGGACCGGCAACCCCCCTATCAGCTCCCCCTATCAGCTCCCCGCTTCCCTAAGTTCCCTGTGCAGCAGCCGCTCAGCAGGCTCTCAATTGCCGGCAATTCAGCTTCCTCTCCCCCCACTGCCGTGTGCTGCTCCTGCCCTCTGCCTTGGAGCTGCTCCCGGGAGCCTCCTGCTTGCTGTGCGGGGGGGGGGGAGAGGGGGAGCTAATGTCAGGGTGTCCCCCTCCCCCCTACTCCTGTCCCCCTGCTTACCCCTTCTCCATAAAGAGCAGGGTGGGGACAGGACAGGGCTCAGCTGGCTTCAGCTGCTGTCAGGGCCGGCTCCAGGGTTTTGGCCGCCCCAAGCAGCCAAAAAAAATAAATAAATAAAAAAAATCCGCGATCGCGATCTGCGGTGGCAATTCAGCGGGAGGTCCTTCACTCCGAGGCGGAGTGAGGGACCGTCCGCCGAATTGCCGCCGAATAGTTGGACCTGCCGCCCCTCTCCGGAGCGGCCGCCCCAAGCACCTTACACTGTGTGTGTGTGTGTGTGTGTGTGTGTGTGTGTATGTATATATGTATATATATATAAACAATTTTTGTCTGGTGAAAACAATTTCCCTGGAACCTAACCCCGCCCCATTTACATTAATTCTTATGGGGAAATTGGATTCGCTTAACATCGTTTCACTTAAAGTCGTATTTTTCAGGAACATAACTACAACGTTAAGCGAGGAATTACTGTAACACAGGGAAAACCAAACAAAAAGGAGAGAACTTCCCAAAGAACCTTTTATGATTTTCACACCAGACATCATATGCTGTTGCCTGATTCTTAAATAGTTATTGATTATTACTGATTTCCCATTAATTCAGATATAAAGAGCTGGGAGATTGTAAGTAAGGTTCTAGTCCCAGAATCAGGCACAACAGAATCCAGGTTATTAAATTCAATATCTGGTTGGGAACCCTGATGTGCACAACAGAGACACTCACACTGAGGGCAAAGCAAAATGTTAACCACTTTTATTAGCACAATTAGGAAAGACAAAAGAGTGCTGACCCACATAAAAAGATAGCAAAAATACAGAGTTAAGGTGATATCTTGTACCATTCCTCACATATTTGTTTATATACTCATACCTATGCTTCAGGATCTGGTGGCAAGAGACAAAGGTCCAGCCCTGTCCCTGGCATGCCAAATGGGTCCAATGGTTCAGATCTCCCTCTTACATGGTGGTGTGGCTTATTATAGGGCATAGGGGCTGTCATGAATATTCATTCAAATGACCAGCCTTCCTTGTCCATATCTAACTTCCTCACTCTAATAATATTGGGGTAGCTTTATCCTATAGGTTAGTAAATTAATGATTTCAACTAATCATCATATACGTCAATTCATTGTCCAGGCAAATTTGTAGTTAAGCGTTTGCCAACATTTTATCCTAAAATATCCAAGCCTTGTATCAGTTCAGTGTCCATGCAGATACCTGGTATAAACTTCCCCCCCTAAACACACCTTTCCCAGTTCCCCAAAACACAGGGTGACTGTCAGGCCATTTATCTGTGCCAAAATTCACTAGTCTTAAAGCCTTATGCTAACTCAGAGGTCGGCAACCTTTCAGAAGTGGTGTGCCGAGTCTTCATTTATTCACTTTAATTTAAGGTTTCGCGTGCCGGTAATACATTTTAATGTTTTTTAGAAGGTCTCTCTCTATAAGTCTATATATTATATAACTAAACTATTGTTGTATTATAAAATAAACAAGGTTTTCAAAATGTTTAAGAAGCTTCATTTAAAATTAAATTAAAATGTTGATCTTATGCCGCTGGCCTGCTCAGCCCGCTGCTGGTCTGGGGTTCTGT
Source organism: Terrapene triunguis (assembly GCF_002925995.2). NCBI lineage: Eukaryota > Metazoa > Chordata > Testudines > Emydidae > Terrapene > Terrapene triunguis. The sequence goes on from NW_020664418.1 coordinate 28,026,782, forward strand.
TCACCTAGGCCAGTAGCGGGCTGAGCGGGGCCTGCGGCCAGGACCCCGGCTGGCAAGGGTCCGGCAGCCAGAACCCCAGACCGGCAGCAGGCTGTGCAGGGCCGGCGGCCAGGACCCCAGACCGGCAGTGGGCTGAGCTGCTCAGCCCACTGCCACTCAGGGGTTCCATCTGCTGGCTCCTGCCAGCCGGGATCTGGGCTGCCAGACCTGCTCAACTCGCTGCTGGTCTGGGGTCCCGGCCCTGCCCACATACAGTGGGTACCTACCTTCTCCCTGGTTCTAGCCCATTCTCTTCCTCTCTCTGCACTGAGCTGAGGGTGGGAGTGCACTGAGCACAGGGCTGGGGGTGAAGGGTCTGGCCAGGAGCTAGGGAGGGGGCTCAGGGTTGGTGCAGGAGGTTTGGGTGTGGGGCACTTACCTGGACAGCTCCCATTTGGTGCGAGGGGTGCAGGTGGGAATGTGTGTGTGTGGGGGGGGGGG